>NW_028123609.1:0-487672 GCF_965194805.1 Balaenoptera borealis
TGTTTCAGGACACACCGTACACTTCTCCAGAGTGGCTGTTGGCAATTTACGTCCCGCCCATCAGCGTAGCAAGGCTCCCATTTCTCCATGGCCTGTCCTGCATTTCTGGTTTTGACACTTTATTCAGCATGGCCCTTTTGACCAATGGGAAGCGAGACTTCTTTGTAGCGCTGATTTGCCTTTCCAGGTTGCTTGGTTGGCCAAAAAGGGCGTATGCGATTTTTCCTGAATATATTCAGGAAAAAACGCATACGCCCTTTTTGGCCAAGTGCATCACTGTCGAGGTTTTGCCGCTTTTCCTGTGCTTTAAAGGCGATTCGAATGTACCTCCTGAAATCTGTTTCCTGCAATTCTGCCTTGCTTTCAAATCCTCTTCGTTGCCTTCCCTCAATATATTTGTGGACGAGAGTTATCATTTCTAAGTCTGCAGGTTTGTGAATTGCAGTGCCCCTGAGCTCCATTATTCAACTCGCTTTCTTGGGAGCTGGCCGCAAAAGCGCAGGATTGCTTCAGGCCGTATTCTGGTTCCTGGCGGAAGGCTGAGCCTGTGGTTAATTCTTCTTCCTGATGGGAAAACAGAGTGACGTGTGCCTGTCCCAACACCTAGAGCTAGTCTCTCATTGGTTGCCCCTCTTCCCGTTCATCCTCAGGACAAATTGCAACCTGTACGGAACAGGAGGATAAAGGTGCTGATTCTCCAAGGAGAGAGATTGCTAGTAAAGCGGCTGGAATGGCGAACCGGAGCACAAGCAGATGAGAAATGAGGTGCGTTTTAGAAACCTTTCCCCATCACACGGTGTGCCATCTTCGGGGTTTCTCATGCATGTTTTCAATGTAGGACGATGCCCTTGAACCTGGAGATTTGGGACCCATGGGATGGGTACCACGCCGTATTAATTTAAAGGGTCTGCGTTAGCTCACCCAACCTCACCAAACCTCTCAGCCCCAAGAGTGTCCACCCATATGTCTCAATCAGCTGTGGGTCTAGATATGGTCAATCCAGGTGGCATCACAGCCCCTGAACGAATTTTGTAAGAATTCCTCTCTCTTTCACTGTCTTTGTTTCACGGGTTTTGAAAAGTAATTGATTTTTATAATGGGGTTTGGCTGCTTTCCACTGCTGTGTTTATGCCGCTTTACACCCACTTGACTCACTTACAGAGTGATATCAATACATAGGTTTGAAGATTCTTACTAGTCAGATATATTCTTGGGCGGTGAATAGGGGGTGTTGAGTCCAGTTCACTGAGCAAGGAGTAGGTCTTGTCTATTACATATTGGGTTTATGGAACGATATCTGAGCTAATTTGAAACCCTTGTTTTATGCATCACCCCACCTCACCTTTCCCGTCAAGCAGCCATAGTCTGTTTTCTAAACGTGTGACTCTGTTCTGTTTTGTAATTCAGTTCAAGGGTAGCGGTTTTTACATTCCCTCTATAAGTGATATCTCATGATAAGTGTCTTTTTCTGTGTGACTTATTTCACTTAGAATCGTCATAGCTAAATCCACTCATCATGCTGCTACTAGCCTTATGACATTGATTTCATGGCTGAGTGATATTCCATTGTATATAAGGACCACATCTTCTTTATCCATTCTTCTCTTTCCTGGGATATTTAAGGTGTAACGAAGTGGAGGTTCTTGTCAACAGAGTAGCCCAAAACTTTGGGGTGCCTGTGTCTTGCTGATTTTTAGTTTTCCCAATTTATACGCCCATGAGTGGAAGTGCCCTATGCTCTCTAAGCTGAGTTTTTTAGATGTTTCAGGACACACCGTACACTTCTCCAGAGTGGCTGTTGGCAATTTACATCCCGCCCATCAGTGTAGCAAGGCTCCCATTTCTCCATGGCCTGTCCTGCATTTCTGGTTTTGACACTTTATTCAGCATGGCCCTTTTGACCGATGGGAAGCGAGACTTCTTTGTAGCGCTGATTTGCCTTTCCAGGTTGCTTGGTTGGCCAAAAAGGGCGTATGCGTTTTTTCCTGAATATATTCAGGAAAAAACGCATACGCCCTTTTTGGCCAAGGGCATCACTGTCGAGGTTTTGCCGCTTTTCCTGTGCTTTAAAGGCGATTCGAATCTACCTCCTGAAATCTGTTTCCTGCAATTCTGCCTTGCTTTCAAATCCTCTTCGTTGCCTTCCCTCAATATATTTGTGGACGAGAGTTATCATTTGTAAGTCTGCAGGTTTGTGAATTGCAGTGCCCCTGAGCTCCATTATTCAACTCGCTTTCTTGGGAGCTGGCCGCAAAAGCGCAGGATTGCTTCAGGCCGTATTCTGGTTCCTGGCGGCAGGCTGAGCCTGTGGTTAATTCTTCTTCCTGATGGGAAAACAGAGTGACCTGTGCCTGTCCCAACACCTAGAGCTAGTCTCTCATTGGTTGCCCCTCTTCCCGTTCATCCTCAGGACAAATTGCAACCTGTACGGAACAGGAGGATAAAGGTGCTGATTCTCCAAGGAGAGAGATTGCTAGTAAAGCGGCTGGAATGGCGAGCCGGAGCACAAGGAGATGAGAAATGAGGTGCGTTTTAGAAACCTTTCCCGATCACACGGTGTGCCATCTTCGGGGTTTCTCATGCATGTTTTCAATGTAGGACGATGCCCTTGAACCTGGAGATTTGGGACCCATGGGATGGGTACCACGCCGTATTAATTTAAAGGGTCTGCGTTAGCTCACCCAACCTCACCAAACCTCTCAGCCCCAAGAGTGTCCACCCATATGTCTCAATCAGCTGTGGGTCTAGATATGGTCAATCCAGGTGGCATCACAGCCCCTGAACGAATTTTGTAAGAATTTCTCTCTCTTTCACTGTCTTTGTTTCACGGGTTTTGAAAAGTAATTGATTTTTATAATGGGGTTTGGCTGCTTTTCACTGCTGTGTTTCTGCCGCTTTACACCCACTTGACTCACTTACAGAGAGATATCAATACATAGGTTTGAAGATTCTTACTAGTCTGATATATTCCTGGGCGGTGAATAGGGGGTGTTGAGTCCAGTTCACTGAGCAAGGAGTAGGTCTTGTCTATTACATATTGGGTTTATGGAACGATATCTGAGCTAATTTGAAACCCTTGTTTTATGCATCACCCCACCTCACCTTTCCCGTTAAGCAGCCATAGTCTGTTTTCTAAACGTGTGATTCTGTTCTGTTTTGTAATTCAGTTCAAGGGTAGCGGTTTTTACATTCCCTCTATAAGTGATATCTCATGATAAGTGTCTTTTTCTGTGGGACTTATTTCACTTAGAATCGTCATAGCTAAATCCACTCATCATGCTGCTACTAGCCTTATGACATTGATTTCATGGCTGAGTGATATTCCATTGTATATAAGGACCACATCTTCTTTATCCATTCTTCTCTTTCCTGGGATATTTAAGGTGTAACGAAGTGGAGGTTCTTGTCAACAGAGTAGCCCAAAACTTTGGGGTGCCTGTGTCTTGCTGATTTTTAGTTTTCCCAATTTATACGCCCATGAGTGGAAGTGCCCTATGCTCTCTAAGCTGAGTTTTTTAGATGTTTCAGGACACACCGTACACTTCTCCAGAGTGGCTGTTGGCAATTTACATCCCGCCCATCAGTGTAGCAAGGCTCCCATTTCTCCATGGCCTGTCCTGCATTTCTGGTTTTGACACTTTATTCAGCATGGCCCTTTTGACCGATGGGAAGCGAGACTTCTTTGTAGCGCTGATTTGCCTTTCCAGGTTGCTTGGTTGGCCAAAAAGGGCGTATGCGTTTTTTCCTGAATATATTCAGGAAAAAACGCATACGCCCTTTTTGGCCAAGGGCATCACTGTCGAGGTTTTGCCGCTTTTCCTGTGCTTTAAAGGCGATTCGAATCTACCTCCTGAAATCTGTTTCCTGCAATTCTGCCTTGCTTTCAAATCCTCTTCGTTGCCTTCCCTCAATATATTTGTGGACGAGAGTTATCATTTGTAAGTCTGCAGGTTTGTGAATTGCAGTGCCCCTGAGCTCCATTCTTCAACTCGCTTTCTTGGGAGCTGGCCGCAAAAGCGCAGGATTGCTTCAGGCCGTATTCTGGTTCCTGGCGGCAGGCTGAGCCTGTGGTTAATTCTTCTTCCTGATGGGAAAACAGAGTGACCTGTGCCTGTCCCAACACCTAGAGCTAGTCTCTCATTGGTTGCCCCTCTTCCCGTTCATCCTCAGGACAAATTGCAACCTGTACGGAACAGGAGGATAAAGGTGCTGATTCTCCAAGGAGAGAGATTGCTAGTAAAGCGGCTGGAATGGCGAGCCGGAGCACAAGGAGATGAGAAATGAGGTGCGTTTTAGAAACCTTTCCCGATCACACGGTGTGCCATCTTCGGGGTTTCTCATGCATGTTTTCAATGTAGGACGATGCCCTTGAACCTGGAGATTTGGGACCCATGGGATGGGTACCACGCCGTATTAATTTAAAGGGTCTGCGTTAGCTCACCCAACCTCACCAAACCTCTCAGCCCCAAGAGTGTCCACCCATATGTCTCAATCAGCTGTGGGTCTAGATATGGTCAATCCAGGTGGCATCACAGCCCCTGAACGAATTTTGTAAGAATTTCTCTCTCTTTCACTGTCTTTGTTTCACGGGTTTTGAAAAGTAATTGATTTTTATAATGGGGTTTGGCTGCTTTTCACTGCTGTGTTTATGCCGCTTTACACCCACTTGACTCACTTACAGAGAGATATCAATACATAGGTTTGAAGATTCTTACTAGTCTGATATATTCCTGGGCGGTGAATAGGGGGTGTTGAGTCCAGTTCACTGAGCAAGGAGTAGGTCTTGTCTATTACATATTGGGTTTATGGAACGATATCTGAGCTAATTTGAAACCCTTGTTTTATGCATCACCCCACCTCACCTTTCCCGTTAAGCAGCCATAGTCTGTTTTCTAAACGTGTGATTCTGTTCTGTTTTGTAATTCAGTTCAAGGGTAGCGGTTTTTACATTCCCTCTATAAGTGATATCTCATGATAAGTGTCTTTTTCTGTGGGACTTATTTCACTTAGAATCGTCATAGCTAAATCCACTCATCATGCTGCTACTAGCCTTATGACATTGATTTCATGGCTGAGTGATATTCCATTGTATATAAGGACCACATCTTCTTTATCCATTCTTCTCTTTCCTGGGATATTTAAGGTGTAACGAAGTGGAGGTTCTTGTCAACAGAGTAGCCCAAAACTTTGGGGTGCCTGTGTCTTGCTGATTTTTAGTTTTCCCAATTTATACGCCCATGAGTGGAAGTGCCCTATGCTCTCTAAGCTGAGTTTTTTAGATGTTTCAGGACACACCGTACACTTCTCCAGAGTGGCTGTTGGCAATTTACATCCCGCCCATCAGTGTAGCAAGGCTCCCATTTCTCCATGGCCTGTCCTGCATTTCTGGTTTTGACACTTTATTCAGCATGGCCCTTTTGACCGATGGGAAGCGAGACTTCTTTGTAGCGCTGATTTGCCTTTCCAGGTTGCTTGGTTGGCCAAAAAGGGCGTATGCGTTTTTTCCTGAATATATTCAGGAAAAAACGCATACGCCCTTTTTGGCCAAGGGCATCACTGTCGAGGTTTTGCCGCTTTTCCTGTGCTTTAAAGGCGATTCGAATCTACCTCCTGAAATCTGTTTCCTGCAATTCTGCCTTGCTTTCAAATCCTCTTCGTTGCCTTCCCTCAATATATTTGTGGACGAGAGTTATCATTTGTAAGTCTGCAGGTTTGTGAATTGCAGTGCCCCTGAGCTCCATTATTCAACTCGCTTTCTTGGGAGCTGGCCGCAAAAGCGCAGGATTGCTTCAGGCCGTATTCTGGTTCCTGGCGGCAGGCTGAGCCTGTGGTTAATTCTTCTTCCTGATGGGAAAACAGAGTGACCTGTGCCTGTCCCAACACCTAGAGCTAGTCTCTCATTGGTTGCCCCTCTTCCCGTTCATCCTCAGGACAAATTGCAACCTGTACGGAACAGGAGGATAAAGGTGCTGATTCTCCAAGGAGAGAGATTGCTAGTAAAGCGGCTGGAATGGCGAGCCGGAGCACAAGGAGATGAGAAATGAGGTGCGTTTTAGAAACCTTTCCCGATCACACTGTGTGCCATCTTCGGGGTTTCTCATGCATGTTTTCAATGTAGGACGATGCCCTTGAACCTGGAGATTTGGGACCCATGGGATGGGTACCACGCCGTATTAATTTAAAGGGTCTGCGTTAGCTCACCCAACCTCACCAAACCTCTCAGCCCCAAGAGTGTCCACCCATATGTCTCAATCAGCTGTGGGTCTAGATATGGTCAATCCAGGTGGCATCACAGCCCCTGAACGAATTTTGTAAGAATTCCTCTCTCTTTCACTGTCTTTGTTTCACGGGTTTTGAAAAGTAATTGATTTTTATAATGGGGTTTGGCTGCTTTTCACTGCTGTGTTTATGCCGCTTTACACCCACTTGACTCACTTACAGAGAGATATCAATACATAGGTTTGAAGATTCTTACTAGTCTGATATATTCCTGGGCGGTGAATAGGGGGTGTTGAGTCCAGTTCACTGAGCAAGGAGTAGGTCTTGTCTATTACATATTGGGTTTATGGAACGATATCTGAGCTAATTTGAAACCCTTGTTTTATGCATCACCCCACCTCACCTTTCCCGTTAAGCAGCCATAGTCTGTTTTCTAAACGTGTGATTCTGTTCTGTTTTGTAATTCAGTTCAAGGGTAGCGGTTTTTACATTCCCTCTATAAGTGATATCTCATGATAAGTGTCTTTTTCTGTATGACTTATTTCACTTAGAATCGTCATAGCTAAATCCACTCATCATGCTGCTACTAGCCTTATGACATTGATTTCATGGCTGAGTGATATTCCATTGTATATAAGGACCACATCTTCTTTATCCATTCTTCTCTTTCCTGGGATATTTAAGGTGTAACGAAGTGGAGGTTCTTGTCAACAGAGTAGCCCAAAACTTTGGGGTGCCTGTGTCTTGCTGATTTTTAGTTTTCCCAATTTATACGCCCATGAGTGGAAGTGCCCTATGCTCTCTAAGCTGAGTTTTTTAGATGTTTCAGGACACACCGTACACTTCTCCAGAGTGGCTGTTGGCAATTTACATCCCGCCCATCAGTGTAGCAAGGCTCCCATTTCTCCATGGCCTGTCCTGCATTTCTGGTTTTGACACTTTATTCAGCATGGCCCTTTTGACCGATGGGAAGCGAGACTTCTTTGTAGCGCTGATTTGCCTTTCCAGGTTGCTTGGTTGGCCAAAAAGGGCGTATGCGTTTTTTCCTGAATATATTCAGGAAAAAACGCATACGCCCTTTTTGGCCAAGGGCATCACTGTCGAGGTTTTGCCGCTTTTCCTGTGCTTTAAAGGCGATTCGAATCTACCTCCTGAAATCTGTTTCCTGCAATTCTGCCTTGCTTTCAAATCCTCTTCGTTGCCTTCCCTCAATATATTTGTGGACGAGAGTTATCATTTGTAAGTCTGCAGGTTTGTGAATTGCAGTGCCCCTGAGCTCCATTATTCAACTCGCTTTCTTGGGAGCTGGCCGCAAAAGCGCAGGATTGCTTCAGGCCGTATTCTGGTTCCTGGCGGCAGGCTGAGCCTGTGGTTAATTCTTCTTCCTGATGGGAAAACAGAGTGACCTGTGCCTGTCCCAACACCTAGAGCTAGTCTCTCATTGGTTGCCCCTCTTCCCGTTCATCCTCAGGACAAATTGCAACCTGTACGGAACAGGAGGATAAAGGTGCTGATTCTCCAAGGAGAGAGATTGCTAGTAAAGCGGCTGGAATGGCGAGCCGGAGCACAAGGAGATGAGAAATGAGGTGCGTTTTAGAAACCTTTCCCGATCACACGGTGTGCCATCTTCGGGGTTTCTCATGCATGTTTTCAATGTAGGACGATGCCCTTGAACCTGGAGATTTGGGACCCATGGGATGGGTACCACGCCGTATTAATTTAAAGGGTCTGCGTTAGCTCACCCAACCTCACCAAACCTCTCAGCCCCAAGAGTGTCCACCCATATGTCTCAATCAGCTGTGGGTCTAGATATGGTCAATCCAGGTGGCATCACAGCCCCTGAACGAATTTTGTAAGAATTTCTCTCTCTTTCACTGTCTTTGTTTCACGGGTTTTGAAAAGTAATTGATTTTTATAATGGGGTTTAGCTGCTTTTCACTGCTGTGTTTATGCCGCTTTACACCCACTTGACTCACTTACAGAGAGATATCAATACATAGGTTTGAAGATTCTTACTAGTCTGATATATTCTTGGGCGGTGAATAGGGGGTGTTGAGTCCAGTTCACTGAGCAAGGAGTAGGTCTTGTCTATTACATATTGGGTTCATGGAACGGTATCTGAGCTAATTTGAAACCCTTGTTTTATTCATCACCCCACCTCACCTTTCCCGTTAAGCAGCCATAGTGTGTTTTCTAAATGTGTGACTCCGTTCTGTTTTGTAATGCAGTTCAAGGGTAGCGGTTTTTACATTCCCTCTATAAGTGATATCTCATGATAAGTGTCTTTTTCTGTGGGACTTATTTCACTTAGAATCGTCATACCTAAATCCACTCATCATGCTGCTACTAGCCTTATGACATTGATTTCATGGCTGAGTGATATTCCATTGTACATAAGGACCACAACTTCTTTATCCATTCTTCTCTTTCCTCGGATATTTAAGGTGTAACGAAGTGGAGGTTCTTGTCAACAGAGTAGCCCAAAACTTTGGGGTGCCTGTGTCTTGCTGATTTTTAGTTTTCCCAATTTATACGCCCATGAGTGGAAGTGCCCAAGCTCTCTAAGCTGAGTTTTTTAGATGTTTCAGGACACACCGTACACTTCTCCAGAGTGGCTGTTGGCAATTTACGTCCCGCCCTTCAGCGTAGCAAGGCTCCCATTTCTCCATGGCCTGTCCTGCATTTCTGGTTTTGACCCTTTATTCAGCATGACCCTTTTGACCGATGGGAAGCGAGACTTCTTTGTAGCGCTGATTTGCCTTTCCAGGTTGCTTGGTTGGCCAAAAAGGGCGTATGCGTTTTTTCCTGAATATATTCAGGAAAAAACGCATACGCCCTTTTTGGCCAAGGGCATCACTGTCGAGGTTTTGCCGCTTTTCCTGTGCTTTAAAGGCGATTCGAATCTACCTCCTGAAATCTGTTTCCTGCAATTCTGCCTTGCTTTCAAATCCTCTTCGTTGCCTTCCCTCAATATATTTGTGGACGAGAGTTATCATTTGTAAGTCTGCAGGTTTGTGAATTGCAGTGCCCCTGAGCTCCATTATTCAACTCGCTTTCTTGGGAGCTGGCCGCAAAAGCGCAGGATTGCTTCAGGCCGTATTCTGGTTCCTGGCGGCAGGCTGAGCCTGTGGTTAATTCTTCTTCCTGATGGGAAAACAGAGTGACCTGTGCCTGTCCCAACACCTAGAGCTAGTCTCTCATTGGTTGCCCCTCTTCCCGTTCATCCTCAGGACAAATTGCAACCTGTACGGAACAGGAGGATAAAGGTGCTGATTCTCCAAGGAGAGAGATTGCTAGTAAAGCGGCTGGAATGGCGAGCCGGAGCACAAGGAGATGAGAAATGAGGTGCGTTTTAGAAACCTTTCCCGATCACACGGTGTGCCATCTTCGGGGTTTCTCATGCATGTTTTCAATGTAGGACGATGCCCTTGAACCTGGAGATTTGGGACCCATGGGATGGGTACCACGCCGTATTAATTTAAAGGGTCTGCGTTAGCTCACCCAACCTCACCAAACCTCTCAGCCCCAAGAGTGTCCACCCATATGTCTCAATCAGCTGTGGGTCTAGATATGGTCAATCCAGGTGGCATCACAGCCCCTGAACGAATTTTGTAAGAATTTCTCTCTCTTTCACTGTCTTTGTTTCACGGGTTTTGAAAAGTAATTGATTTTTATAATGGGGTTTGGCTGCTTTTCACTGCTGTGTTTATGCCGCTTTACACCCACTTGACTCACTTACAGAGAGATATCAATACATAGGTTTGAAGATTCTTACTAGTCTGATATATTCCTGGGCGGTGAATAGGGGGTGTTGAGTCCAGTTCACTGAGCAAGGAGTAGGTCTTGTCTATTACATATTGGGTTTATGGAACGATATCTGAGCTAATTTGAAACCCTTGTTTTATGCATCACCCCACCTCACCTTTCCCGTTAAGCAGCCATAGTGTGTTTTCTAAACGTGTGACTCTGTTCTGTTTTGTAATTCAGTTCAAGGGTAGCGGTTTTTACATTCCCTCTATAAGTGATATCTCATGATAAGTGTCTTTTTCTGTGTGACTTATTTCACTTAGAATCGTCATAGCTAAATCCACTCATCATGCTGCTACTAGCCTTATGACATTGATTTCATGGCTGAGTGATATTCCATTGTATATAAGGACCACATCTTCTTTATCCATTCTTCTCTTTCCTGGGATATTTAAGGTGTAACGAAGTGGAGGTTCTTGTCAACAGAGTAGCCCAAAACTTTGGGGTGCCTGTGTCTTGCTGATTTTTAGTTTTCCCAATTTATACGCCCATGAGTGGAAGTGCCCTATGCTCTCTAAGCTGAGTTTTTTAGATGTTTCAGGACACACCGTACACTTCTCCAGAGTGGCTGTTGGCAATTTACATCCCGCCCATCAGTGTAGCAAGGCTCCCATTTCTCCATGGCCTGTCCTGCATTTCTGGTTTTGACACTTTATTCAGCATGGCCCTTTTGACCGATGGGAAGCGAGACTTCTTTGTAGCGCTGATTTGCCTTTCCAGGTTGCTTGGTTGGCCAAAAAGGGCGTATGCGTTTTTTCCTGAATATATTCAGGAAAAAACGCATACGCCCTTTTTGGCCAAGGGCATCACTGTCGAGGTTTTGCCGCTTTTCCTGTGCTTTAAAGGCGATTCGAATCTACCTCCTGAAATCTGTTTCCTGCAATTCTGCCTTGCTTTCAAATCCTCTTCGTTGCCTTCCCTCAATATATTTGTGGACGAGAGTTATCATTTGTAAGTCTGCAGGTTTGTGAATTGCAGTGCCCCTGAGCTCCATTATTCAACTCGCTTTCTTGGGAGCTGGCCGCAAAAGCGCAGGATTGCTTCAGGCCGTATTCTGGTTCCTGGCGGCAGGCTGAGCCTGTGGTTAATTCTTCTTCCTGATGGGAAAACAGAGTGACCTGTGCCTGTCCCAACACCTAGAGCTAGTCTCTCATTGGTTGCCCCTCTTCCCGTTCATCCTCAGGACAAATTGCAACCTGTACGGAACAGGAGGATAAAGGTGCTGATTCTCCAAGGAGAGAGATTGCTAGTAAAGCGGCTGGAATGGCGAGCCGGAGCACAAGGAGATGAGAAATGAGGTGCGTTTTAGAAACCTTTCCCGATCACACGGTGTGCCATCTTCGGGGTTTCTCATGCATGTTTTCAATGTAGGACGATGCCCTTGAACCTGGAGATTTGGGACCCATGGGATGGGTACCACGCCGTATTAATTTAAAGGGTCTGCGTTAGCTCACCCAACCTCACCAAACCTCTCAGCCCCAAGAGTGTCCACCCATATGTCTCAATCAGCTGTGGGTCTAGATATGGTCAATCCAGGTGGCATCACAGCCCCTGAACGAATTTTGTAAGAATTTCTCTCTCTTTCACTGTCTTTGTTTCACGGGTTTTGAAAAGTAATTGATTTTTATAATGGGGTTTAGCTGCTTTTCACTGCTGTGTTTATGCCGCTTTACACCCACTTGACTCACTTACAGAGAGATATCAATACATAGGTTTTAAGATTCTTACTAGTCAGATATATTCTTGGGCGGTGAATAGGGGGTGTTGAGTCCAGTTCACTGAGCAAGGAGTAGGTCTTGTCTATTACATATTGGGTTCATGGAACGGTATCTGAGCTAATTTGAAACCCTTGTTTTATTCATCACCCCACCTCACCTTTCCCGTTAAGCAGCCATAGTGTGTTTTCTAAATGTGTGACTCCGTTCTGTTTTGTAATTCAGTTCAAGGGTAGCGGTTTTTACATTCCCTCTATAAGTGATATCTCATGATAAGTGTCTTTTTCTGTGGGACTTATTTCACTTAGAATCGTCATACCTAAATCCACTCATCATGCTGCTACTAGCCTTATGACATTGATTTCATGGCTGAGTGATATTCCATTGTACATAAGGACCACAACTTCTTTATCCATTCTTCTCTTTCCTCGGATATTTAAGGTGTAACGAAGTGGAGGTTCTTGTCAACAGAGTAGCCCAAAACTTTGGGGTGCCTGTGTCTTGCTGATTTTTAGTTTTCCCAATTTATACGCCCATGAGTGGAAGTGCCCAAGCTCTCTAAGCTGAGTTTTTTAGATGTTTCAGGACACACCGTACACTTCTCCAGAGTGGCTGTTGGCAATTTACGTCCCGCCCTTCAGCGTAGCAAGGCTCCCATTTCTCCATGGCCTGTCCTGCATTTCTGGTTTTGACCCTTTATTCAGCATGACCCTTTTGACCGATGGGAAGCGAGACTTCTTTGTAGCGCTGATTTGCCTTTCCAGGTTGCTTGGTTGGCCAAAAAGGGCGTATGCGTTTTTTCCTGAATATATTCAGGAAAAAACGCATACGCCCTTTTTGGCCAAGGGCATCACTGTCGAGGTTTTGCCGCTTTTCCTGTGCTTTAAAGGCGATTCGAATCTACCTCCTGAAATCTGTTTCCTGCAATTCTGCCTTGCTTTCAAATCCTCTTCGTTGCCTTCCCTCAATATATTTGTGGACGAGAGTTATCATTTGTAAGTCTGCAGGTTTGTGAATTGCAGTGCCCCTGAGCTCCATTATTCAACTCGCTTTCTTGGGAGCTGGCCGCAAAAGCGCAGGATTGCTTCAGGCCGTATTCTGGTTCCTGGCGGCAGGCTGAGCCTGTGGTTAATTCTTCTTCCTGATGGGAAAACAGAGTGACCTGTGCCTGTCCCAACACCTAGAGCTAGTCTCTCATTGGTTGCCCCTCTTCCCGTTCATCCTCAGGACAAATTGCAACCTGTACGGAACAGGAGGATAAAGGTGCTGATTCTCCAAGGAGAGAGATTGCTAGTAAAGCGGCTGGAATGGCGAGCCGGAGCACAAGGAGATGAGAAATGAGGTGCGTTTTAGAAACCTTTCCCGATCACACGGTGTGCCATCTTCGGGGTTTCTCATGCATGTTTTCAATGTAGGACGATGCCCTTGAACCTGGAGATTTGGGACCCATGGGATGGGTACCACGCCGTATTAATTTAAAGGGTCTGCGTTAGCTCACCCAACCTCACCAAACCTCTCAGCCCCAAGAGTGTCCACCCATATGTCTCAATCAGCTGTGGGTCTAGATATGGTCAATCCAGGTGGCATCACAGCCCCTGAACGAATTTTGTAAGAATTTCTCTCTCTTTCACTGTCTTTGTTTCACGGGTTTTGAAAAGTAATTGATTTTTATAATGGGGTTTGGCTGCTTTTCACTGCTGTGTTTATGCCGCTTTACACCCACTTGACTCACTTACAGAGAGATATCAATACATAGGTTTGAAGATTCTTACTAGTCTGATATATTCCTGGGCGGTGAATAGGGGGTGTTGAGTCCAGTTCACTGAGCAAGGAGTAGGTCTTGTCTATTACATATTGGGTTTATGGAACGATATCTGAGCTAATTTGAAACCCTTGTTTTATGCATCACCCCACCTCACCTTTCCCGTTAAGCAGCCATAGTGTGTTTTCTAAACGTGTGACTCTGTTCTGTTTTGTAATTCAGTTCAAGGGTAGCGGTTTTTACATTCCCTCTATAAGTGATATCTCATGATAAGTGTCTTTTTCTGTGTGACTTATTTCACTTAGAATCGTCATAGCTAAATCCACTCATCATGCTGCTACTAGCCTTATGACATTGATTTCATGGCTGAGTGATATTCCATTGTATATAAGGACCACATCTTCTTTATCCATTCTTCTCTTTCCTGGGATATTTAAGGTGTAACGAAGTGGAGGTTCTTGTCAACAGAGTAGCCCAAAACTTTGGGGTGCCTGTGTCTTGCTGATTTTTAGTTTTCCCAATTTATACGCCCATGAGTGGAAGTGCCCTATGCTCTCTAAGCTGAGTTTTTTAGATGTTTCAGGACACACCGTACACTTCTCCAGAGTGGCTGTTGGCAATTTACATCCCGCCCATCAGTGTAGCAAGGCTCCCATTTCTCCATGGCCTGTCCTGCATTTCTGGTTTTGACACTTTATTCAGCATGGCCCTTTTGACCGATGGGAAGCGAGACTTCTTTGTAGCGCTGATTTGCCTTTCCAGGTTGCTTGGTTGGCCAAAAAGGGCGTATGCGTTTTTTCCTGAATATATTCAGGAAAAAACGCATACGCCCTTTTTGGCCAAGGGCATCACTGTCGAGGTTTTGCCGCTTTTCCTGTGCTTTAAAGGCGATTCGAATCTACCTCCTGAAATCTGTTTCCTGCAATTCTGCCTTGCTTTCAAATCCTCTTCGTTGCCTTCCCTCAATATATTTGTGGACGAGAGTTATCATTTGTAAGTCTGCAGGTTTGTGAATTGCAGTGCCCCTGAGCTCCATTATTCAACTCGCTTTCTTGGGAGCTGGCCGCAAAAGCGCAGGATTGCTTCAGGCCGTATTCTGGTTCCTGGCGGCAGGCTGAGCCTGTGGTTAATTCTTCTTCCTGATGGGAAAACAGAGTGACCTGTGCCTGTCCCAACACCTAGAGCTAGTCTCTCATTGGTTGCCCCTCTTCCCGTTCATCCTCAGGACAAATTGCAACCTGTACGGAACAGGAGGATAAAGGTGCTGATTCTCCAAGGAGAGAGATTGCTAGTAAAGCGGCTGGAATGGCGAGCCGGAGCACAAGGAGATGAGAAATGAGGTGCGTTTTAGAAACCTTTCCCGATCACACGGTGTGCCATCTTCGGGGTTTCTCATGCATGTTTTCAATGTAGGACGATGCCCTTGAACCTGGAGATTTGGGACCCATGGGATGGGTACCACGCCGTATTAATTTAAAGGGTCTGCGTTAGCTCACCCAACCTCACCAAACCTCTCAGCCCCAAGAGTGTCCACCCATATGTCTCAATCAGCTGTGGGTCTAGATATGGTCAATCCAGGTGGCATCACAGCCCCTGAACGAATTTTGTAAGAATTTCTCTCTCTTTCACTGTCTTTGTTTCACGGGTTTTGAAAAGTAATTGATTTTTATAATGGGGTTTAGCTGCTTTTCACTGCTGTGTTTATGCCGCTTTACACCCACTTGACTCACTTACAGAGAGATATCAATACATAGGTTTTAAGATTCTTACTAGTCAGATATATTCTTGGGCGGTGAATAGGGGGTGTTGAGTCCAGTTCACTGAGCAAGGAGTAGGTCTTGTCTATTACATATTGGGTTCATGGAACGGTATCTGAGCTAATTTGAAACCCTTGTTTTATTCATCACCCCACCTCACCTTTCCCGTTAAGCAGCCATAGTGTGTTTTCTAAATGTGTGACTCCGTTCTGTTTTGTAATTCAGTTCAAGGGTAGCGGTTTTTACATTCCCTCTATAAGTGATATCTCATGATAAGTGTCTTTTTCTGTGGGACTTATTTCACTTAGAATCGTCATACCTAAATCCACTCATCATGCTGCTACTAGCCTTATGACATTGATTTCATGGCTGAGTGATATTCCATTGTACATAAGGACCACAACTTCTTTATCCATTCTTCTCTTTCCTCGGATATTTAAGGTGTAACGAAGTGGAGGTTCTTGTCAACAGAGTAGCCCAAAACTTTGGGGTGCCTGTGTCTTGCTGATTTTTAGTTTTCCCAATTTATACGCCCATGAGTGGAAGTGCCCAAGCTCTCTAAGCTGAGTTTTTTAGATGTTTCAGGACACACCGTACACTTCTCCAGAGTGGCTGTTGGCAATTTACGTCCCGCCCTTCAGCGTAGCAAGGCTCCCATTTCTCCATGGCCTGTCCTGCATTTCTGGTTTTGACACTTTATTCAGCATGGCCCTTTTGACCGATGGGAAGCGAGACTTCTTTGTAGCGCTGATTTGCCTTTCCAGGTTGCTTGGTTGGCCAAAAAGGGCGTATGCGTTTTTTCCTGAATATATTCAGGAAAAAACGCATACGCCCTTTTTGGCCAAGGGCATCACTGTCGAGGTTTTGCCGCTTTTCCTGTGCTTTAAAGGCGATTCGAATCTACCTCCTGAAATCTGTTTCCTGCAATTCTGCCTTGCTTTCAAATCCTCTTCGTTGCCTTCCCTCAATATATTTGTGGACGAGAGTTATCATTTGTAAGTCTGCAGGTTTGTGAATTGCAGTGCCCCTGAGCTCCATTATTCAACTCGCTTTCTTGGGAGCTGGCCGCAAAAGCGCAGGATTGCTTCAGGCCGTATTCTGGTTCCTGGCGGCAGGCTGAGCCTGTGGTTAATTCTTCTTCCTGATGGGAAAACAGAATGACCTGTGCCTGTCCCAACACCTAGAGCTAGTCTCTCATTGGTTGCCCCTCTTCCCATTCATCCTCAGGACAAATTGCAACCTGTACGGAACAGGAGGATAAAGGTGCTGATTCTCCAAGGAGAGAGATTGCTAGTAAAGCGGCTGGAATGGCGAGCCGGAGCACAAGGAGATGAGAAATGAGGTGCGTTTTAGAAACCTTTCCCGATCACACGGTGTGCCATCTTCGGGGTTTCTCATGCATGTTTTCAATGTAGGACGATGCCCTTGAACCTGGAGATTTGGGACCCATGGGATGGGTACCACGCCGTATTAATTTAAAGGGTCTGCGTTAGCTCACCCAACCTCACCAAACCTCTCAGCCCCAAGAGTGTCCACCCATATGTCTCAATCAGCTGTGGGTCTAGATATGGTCAATCCAGGTGGCATCACAGCCCCTGAACGAATTTTGTAAGAATTTCTCTCTCTTTCACTGTCTTTGTTTCACGGGTTTTGAAAAGTAATTGATTTTTATAATGGGGTTTGGCTGCTTTTCACTGCTGTGTTTATGCCGCTTTACACCCACTTGACTCACTTACAGAGAGATATCAATACATAGGTTTGAAGATTCTTACTAGTCTGATATATTCCTGGGCGGTGAATAGGGGGTGTTGAGTCCAGTTCACTGAGCAAGGAGTAGGTCTTGTCTATTACATATTGGGTTTATGGAACGATATCTGAGCTAATTTGAAACCCTTGTTTTATGCATCACCCCACCTCACCTTTCCCGTTAAGCAGCCATAGTGTGTTTTCTAAACGTGTGACTCTGTTCTGTTTTGTAATTCAGTTCAAGGGTAGCGGTTTTTACATTCCCTCTATAAGTGATATCTCATGATAAGTGTCTTTTTCTGTGTGACTTATTTCACTTAGAATCGTCATAGCTAAATCCACTCATCATGCTGCTACTAGCCTTATGACATTGATTTCATGGCTGAGTGATATTCCATTGTATATAAGGACCACATCTTCTTTATCCATTCTTCTCTTTCCTGGGATATTTAAGGTGTAACGAAGTGGAGGTTCTTGTCAACAGAGTAGCCCAAAACTTTGGGGTGCCTGTGTCTTGCTGATTTTTAGTTTTCCCAATTTATACGCCCATGAGTGGAAGTGCCCTATGCTCTCTAAGCTGAGTTTTTTAGATGTTTCAGGACACACCGTACACTTCTCCAGAGTGGCTGTTGGCAATTTACATCCCGCCCATCAGTGTAGCAAGGCTCCCATTTCTCCATGGCCTGTCCTGCATTTCTGGTTTTGACACTTTATTCAGCATGGCCCTTTTGACCGATGGGAAGCGAGACTTCTTTGTAGCGCTGATTTGCCTTTCCAGGTTGCTTGGTTGGCCAAAAAGGGCGTATGCGTTTTTTCCTGAATATATTCAGGAAAAAACGCATACGCCCTTTTTGGCCAAGGGCATCACTGTCGAGGTTTTGCCGCTTTTCCTGTGCTTTAAAGGCGATTCGAATCTACCTCCTGAAATCTGTTTCCTGCAATTCTGCCTTGCTTTCAAATCCTCTTCGTTGCCTTCCCTCAATATATTTGTGGACGAGAGTTATCATTTGTAAGTCTGCAGGTTTGTGAATTGCAGTGCCCCTGAGCTCCATTATTCAACTCGCTTTCTTGGGAGCTGGCCGCAAAAGCGCAGGATTGCTTCAGGCCGTATTCTGGTTCCTGGCGGCAGGCTGAGCCTGTGGTTAATTCTTCTTCCTGATGGGAAAACAGAGTGACCTGTGCCTGTCCCAACACCTAGAGCTAGTCTCTCATTGGTTGCCCCTCTTCCCGTTCATCCTCAGGACAAATTGCAACCTGTACGGAACAGGAGGATAAAGGTGCTGATTCTCCAAGGAGAGAGATTGCTAGTAAAGCGGCTGGAATGGCGAGCCGGAGCACAAGGAGATGAGAAATGAGGTGCGTTTTAGAAACCTTTCCCGATCACACGGTGTGCCATCTTCGGGGTTTCTCATGCATGTTTTCAATGTAGGACGATGCCCTTGAACCTGGAGATTTGGGACCCATGGGATGGGTACCACGCCGTATTAATTTAAAGGGTCTGCGTTAGCTCACCCAACCTCACCAAACCTCTCAGCCCCAAGAGTGTCCACCCATATGTCTCAATCAGCTGTGGGTCTAGATATGGTCAATCCAGGTGGCATCACAGCCCCTGAACGAATTTTGTAAGAATTTCTCTCTCTTTCACTGTCTTTGTTTCACGGGTTTTGAAAAGTAATTGATTTTTATAATGGGGTTTAGCTGCTTTTCACTGCTGTGTTTATGCCGCTTTACACCCACTTGACTCACTTACAGAGAGATATCAATACATAGGTTTTAAGATTCTTACTAGTCAGATATATTCTTGGGCGGTGAATAGGGGGTGTTGAGTCCAGTTCACTGAGCAAGGAGTAGGTCTTGTCTATTACATATTGGGTTCATGGAACGGTATCTGAGCTAATTTGAAACCCTTGTTTTATTCATCACCCCACCTCACCTTTCCCGTTAAGCAGCCATAGTGTGTTTTCTAAATGTGTGACTCCGTTCTGTTTTGTAATTCAGTTCAAGGGTAGCGGTTTTTACATTCCCTCTATAAGTGATATCTCATGATAAGTGTCTTTTTCTGTGGGACTTATTTCACTTAGAATCGTCATACCTAAATCCACTCATCATGCTGCTACTAGCCTTATGACATTGATTTCATGGCTGAGTGATATTCCATTGTACATAACGACCACAACTTCTTTATCCATTCTTCTCTTTCCTCGGATATTTAAGGTGTAACGAAGTGGAGGTTCTTGTCAACAGAGTAGCCCAAAACTTTGGGGTGCCTGTGTCTTGCTGATTTTTAGTTTTCCCAATTTATACGCCCATGAGTGGAAGTGCCCAAGCTCTCTAAGCTGAGTTTTTTAGATGTTTCAGGACACACCGTACACTTCTCCAGAGTGGCTGTTGGCAATTTACGTCCCGCCCTTCAGCGTAGCAAGGCTCCCATTTCTCCATGGCCTGTCCTGCATTTCTGGTTTTGACACTTTATTCAGCATGGCCCTTTTGACCGATGGGAAGCGAGACTTCTTTGTAGCGCTGATTTGCCTTTCCAGGTTGCTTGGTTGGCCAAAAAGGGCGTATGCGTTTTTTCCTGAATATATTCAGGAAAAAACGCATACGCCCTTTTTGGCCAAGGGCATCACTGTCGAGGTTTTGCCGCTTTTCCTGTGCTTTAAAGGCGATTCGAATCTACCTCCTGAAATCTGTTTCCTGCAATTCTGCCTTGCTTTCAAATCCTCTTCGTTGCCTTCCCTCAATATATTTGTGGACGAGAGTTATCATTTGTAAGTCTGCAGGTTTGTGAATTGCAGTGCCCCTGAGCTCCATTATTCAACTCGCTTTCTTGGGAGCTGGCCGCAAAAGCGCAGGATTGCTTCAGGCCGTATTCTGGTTCCTGGCGGCAGGCTGAGCCTGTGGTTAATTCTTCTTCCTGATGGGAAAACAGAATGACCTGTGCCTGTCCCAACACCTAGAGCTAGTCTCTCATTGGTTGCCCCTCTTCCCATTCATCCTCAGGACAAATTGCAACCTGTACGGAACAGGAGGATAAAGGTGCTGATTCTCCAAGGAGAGAGATTGCTAGTAAAGCGGCTGGAATGGCGAGCCGGAGCACAAGGAGATGAGAAATGAGGTGCGTTTTAGAAACCTTTCCCGATCACACGGTGTGCCATCTTCGGGGTTTCTCATGCATGTTTTCAATGTAGGACGATGCCCTTGAACCTGGAGATTTGGGACCCATGGGATGGGTACCACGCCGTATTAATTTAAAGGGTCTGCGTTAGCTCACCCAACCTCACCAAACCTCTCAGCCCCAAGAGTGTCCACCCATATGTCTCAATCAGCTGTGGGTCTAGATATGGTCAATCCAGGTGGCATCACAGCCCCTGAACGAATTTTGTAAGAATTTCTCTCTCTTTCACTGTCTTTGTTTCACGGGTTTTGAAAAGTAATTGATTTTTATAATGGGGTTTAGCTGCTTTTCACTGCTGTGTTTATGCCGCTTTACACCCACTTGACTCACTTACAGAGAGATATCAATACATAGGTTTGAAGATTCTTACTAGTGAGATATATTCTTGGGCGGTGAATAGGGGGTGTTGAGTCCAGTTCACTGAGCAAGGAGTAGGTCTTGTCTATTACATATTGGGTTTATGGAACGGTATCTGAGCTAATTTGAAACCCTTGATTTATGCATCACCCCACCTCACCTTTCCCGTTAAGCAGCCATAGTGTGTTTTCTAAACGTGTGACTCTGTTCTATTTTGTAATGCAGTTCAAGGGTAGCGGTTTTTACATTCCCTCTATAAGTGATATCTTATGATAAGTGTCTTTTTCTGTGTGATTTATTTCACTTAGAATCGTCATACCTAAATCCACTCATCATGCTGCTACTAGCCTTATGACATTGATTTCATGGCTGAGTGATATTCCATTGTACATAAGGACCACAACTTCTTTATCCATTCTTCTCTTTCCTCGGATATTTAAGGTGTAATGAAGTGGAGGTTTTTGTCAACAGAGTAGCCCAAAATTTGGGGTGCCTGTGTCTTGCTGATTTTTAGTTTTCCCAATTTATACGCCCATGAGTGGAAGTGCCCAAGCTCTCTAAGCTGAGTTTTTTAGATGTTTCAGGACACACCGTACACTTCTCCAGAGTGGCTGTTGGCAATTTACATCCCGCCCATCAGTGTAGCAAGGCTCCCATTTCTCCATGGCCTGTCCTGCATTTCTGGTTTTGACACTTTATTCAGCATGGCCCTTTTGACCGATGGGAAGCGAGACTTCTTTGTAGCGCTGATTTGCCTTTCCAGGTTGCTTGGTTGGCCAAAAAGGGCGTATGCGTTTTTTCCTGAATATATTCAGGAAAAAACGCATACGCCCTTTTTGGCCAAGGGCATCACTGTCGAGGTTTTGCCGCTTTTCCTGTGCTTTAAAGGCGATTCGAATCTACCTCCTGAAATCTGTTTCCTGCAATTCTGCCTTGCTTTCAAATCCTCTTCGTTGCCTTCCCTCAATATATTTGTGGACGAGAGTTATCATTTGTAAGTCTGCAGGTTTGTGAATTGCAGTGCCCCTGAGCTCCATTATTCAACTCGCTTTCTTGGGAGCTGGCCGCAAAAGCGCAGGATTGCTTCAGGCCGTATTCTGGTTCCTGGCGGCAGGCTGAGCCTGTGGTTAATTCTTCTTCCTGATGGGAAAACAGAGTGACCTGTGCCTGTCCCAACACCTAGAGCTAGTCTCTCATTGGTTGCCCCTCTTCCCGTTCATCCTCAGGACAAATTGCAACCTGTACGGAACAGGAGGATAAAGGTGCTGATTCTCCAAGGAGAGAGATTGCTAGTAAAGCGGCTGGAATGGCGAGCCGGAGCACAAGGAGATGAGAAATGAGGTGCGTTTTAGAAACCTTTCCCGATCACACGGTGTGCCATCTTCGGGGTTTCTCATGCATGTTTTCAATGTAGGACGATGCCCTTGAACCTGGAGATTTGGGACCCATGGGATGGGTACCACGCCGTATTAATTTAAAGGGTCTGCGTTAGCTCACCCAACCTCACCAAACCTCTCAGCCCCAAGAGTGTCCACCCATATGTCTCAATCAGCTGTGGGTCTAGATATGGTCAATCCAGGTGGCATCACAGCCCCTGAACGAATTTTGTAAGAATTTCTCTCTCTTTCACTGTCTTTGTTTCACGGGTTTTGAAAAGTAATTGATTTTTATAATGGGGTTTAGCTGCTTTTCACTGCTGTGTTTATGCCGCTTTACACCCACTTGACTCACTTACAGAGAGATATCAATACATAGGTTTTAAGATTCTTACTAGTCAGATATATTCTTGGGCGGTGAATAGGGGGTGTTGAGTCCAGTTCACTGAGCAAGGAGTAGGTCTTGTCTATTACATATTGGGTTCATGGAACGGTATCTGAGCTAATTTGAAACCCTTGTTTTATTCATCACCCCACCTCACCTTTCCCGTTAAGCAGCCATAGTGTGTTTTCTAAATGTGTGACTCCGTTCTGTTTTGTAATTCAGTTCAAGGGTAGCGGTTTTTACATTCCCTCTATAAGTGATATCTCATGATAAGTGTCTTTTTCTGTGGGACTTATTTCACTTAGAATCGTCATACCTAAATCCACTCATCATGCTGCTACTAGCCTTATGACATTGATTTCATGGCTGAGTGATATTCCATTGTACATAACGACCACAACTTCTTTATCCATTCTTCTCTTTCCTCGGATATTTAAGGTGTAACGAAGTGGAGGTTCTTGTCAACAGAGTAGCCCAAAACTTTGGGGTGCCTGTGTCTTGCTGATTTTTAGTTTTCCCAATTTATACGCCCATGAGTGGAAGTGCCCAAGCTCTCTAAGCTGAGTTTTTTAGATGTTTCAGGACACACCGTACACTTCTCCAGAGTGGCTGTTGGCAATTTACGTCCCGCCCTTCAGCGTAGCAAGGCTCCCATTTCTCCATGGCCTGTCCTGCATTTCTGGTTTTGACCCTTTATTCAGCATGACCCTTTTGACCGATGGGAAGCGAGACTTCTTTGTAGCGCTGATTTGCCTTTCCAGGTTGCTTGGTTGGCCAAAAAGGGCGTATGCGTTTTTTCCTGAATATATTCAGGAAAAAACGCATACGCCCTTTTTGGCCAAGGGCATCATTGTCGAGGTTTTGCCGCTTTTCCTGTGCTTTAAAGGCGATTCGAATCTACCTCCTGAAATCTGTTTCCTGCAATTCTGCCTTGCTTTCAAATCCTCTTCGTTGCCTTCCCTCAATATATTTGTGGACGAGAGTTATTATTTCTAAGTCTGCAGGTTTGTGAATTGCAGTGCCCCTGAGCTCCATTATTCAACTCGCTTTCTTGGGAGCTGGCCGCAAAAGCGCAGGATTGCTTCAGGCCGTATTCTGGTTCCTGGCGGCAGGCTGAGCCTGTGGTTAATTCTTCTTCCTGATGGGAAAACAGAGTGACCTGTGCCTGTCCCAACACCTAGAGCTAGTCTCTCATTGGTTGCCCCTCTTCCCGTTCATCCTCAGGACAAATTGCAACCTGTACGGAACAGGAGGATAAAGGTGCTGATTCTCCAAGGAGAGAGATTGCTAGTAAAGCGGCTGGAATGGCGAACCGGAGCACAAGGAGATGAGAAATGAGGTGCGTTTTAGAAACCTTTCCCGATCACACGGTGTGCCATCTTCGGGGTTTCTCATGCATGTTTTCAATGTAGGACGATGCCCTTGAACCTGGAGATTTGGGACCCATGGGATGGGTACCACGCCGTATTAATTTAAAGGGTCTGCGTTAGCTCACCCAACCTCACCAAACCTCTCAGCCCCAAGAGTGTCCACCCATATGTCTCAATCAGCTGTGGGTCTAGATATGGTCAATCCAGGTGGCATCACAGCCCCTGAACGAATTTTGTAAGAATTCCTCTCTCTTTCACTGTCTTTGTTTCACGGGTTTTGAAAAGTAATTGATTTTTATAATGGGGTTTGGCTGCTTTTCACTGCTGTGTTTATGCCGCTTTACACCCACTTGACTCACTTACAGAGAGATATCAATACATAGGTTTGAAGATTCTTACTAGTCTGATATATTCCTGGGCGGTGAATAGGGGGTGTTGAGTCCAGTTCACTGAGCAAGGAGTAGGTCTTGTCTATTACATATTGGGTTTATGGAACGATATCTGAGCTAATTTGAAACCCTTGTTTTATGCATCACCCCACCTCACCTTTCCCGTTAAGCAGCCATAGTGTGTTTTCTAAACGTGTGACTCTGTTCTGTTTTGTAATTCAGTTCAAGGGTAGCGGTTTTTACATTCCCTCTATAAGTGATATCTCATGATAAGTGTCTTTTTCTGTGTGACTTATTTCACTTAGAATCGTCATAGCTAAATCCACTCATCATGCTGCTACTAGCCTTATGACATTGATTTCATGGCTGAGTGATATTCCATTGTATATAAGGACCACATCTTCTTTATCCATTCTTCTCTTTCCTGGGATATTTAAGGTGTAACGAAGTGGAGGATCTTGTCAACAGAGTAGCCCAAAACTTTGGGGTGCCTGTGTCTTGCTGATTTTTAGTTTTCCCAATTTATACGCCCATGAGTGGAAGTGCCCTATGCTCTCTAAGCTGAGTTTTTTAGATGTTTCAGGACACACCGTACACTTCTCCAGAGTGGCTGTTGGCAATTTACATCCCGCCCATCAGTGTAGCAAGGCTCCCATTTCTCCATGGCCTGTCCTGCATTTCTGGTTTTGACACTTTATTCAGCATGGCCCTTTTGACCGATGGGAAGCGAGACTTCTTTGTAGCGCTGATTTGCCTTTCCAGGTTGCTTGGTTGGCCAAAAAGGGCGTATGCGTTTTTTCCTGAATATATTCAGGAAAAAACGCATACGCCCTTTTTGGCCAAGGGCATCACTGTCGAGGTTTTGCCGCTTTTCCTGTGCTTTAAAGGCGATTCGAATCTACCTCCTGAAATCTGTTTCCTGCAATTCTGCCTTGCTTTCAAATCCTCTTCGTTGCCTTCCCTCAATATATTTGTGGACGAGAGTTATCATTTGTAAGTCTGCAGGTTTGTGAATTGCAGTGCCCCTGAGCTCCATTATTCAACTCGCTTTCTTGGGAGCTGGCCGCAAAAGCGCAGGATTGCTTCAGGCCGTATTCTGGTTCCTGGCGGCAGGCTGAGCCTGTGGTTAATTCTTCTTCCTGATGGGAAAACAGAATGACCTGTGCCTGTCCCAACACCTAGAGCTAGTCTCTCATTGGTTGCCCCTCTTCCCATTCATCCTCAGGACAAATTGCAACCTGTACGGAACAGGAGGATAAAGGTGCTGATTCTCCAAGGAGAGAGATTGCTAGTAAAGCGGCTGGAATGGCGAGCCGGAGCACAAGGAGATGAGAAATGAGGTGCGTTTTAGAAACCTTTCCCGATCACACGGTGTGCCATCTTCGGGGTTTCTCATGCATGTTTTCAATGTAGGACGATGCCCTTGAACCTGGAGATTTGGGACCCATGGGATGGGTACCACGCCGTATTAATTTAAAGGGTCTGCGTTAGCTCACCCAACCTCACCAAACCTCTCAGCCCCAAGAGTGTCCACCCATATGTCTCAATCAGCTGTGGGTCTAGATATGGTCAATCCAGGTGGCATCACAGCCCCTGAACGAATTTTGTAAGAATTTCTCTCTCTTTCACTGTCTTTGTTTCACGGGTTTTGAAAAGTAATTGATTTTTATAATGGGGTTTAGCTGCTTTTCACTGCTGTGTTTATGCCGCTTTACACCCACTTGACTCACTTACAGAGAGATATCAATACATAGGTTTGAAGATTCTTACTAGTGAGATATATTCTTGGGCGGTGAATAGGGGGTGTTGAGTCCAGTTCACTGAGCAAGGAGTAGGTCTTGTCTATTACATATTGGGTTTATGGAACGGTATCTGAGCTAATTTGAAACCCTTGATTTATGCATCACCCCACCTCACCTTTCCCGTTAAGCAGCCATAGTGTGTTTTCTAAACGTGTGACTCTGTTCTATTTTGTAATGCAGTTCAAGGGTAGCGGTTTTTACATTCCCTCTATAAGTGATATCTTATGATAAGTGTCTTTTTCTGTGTGATTTATTTCACTTAGAATCGTCATACCTAAATCCACTCATCATGCTGCTACTAGCCTTATGACATTGATTTCATGGCTGAGTGATATTCCATTGTACATAAGGACCACAACTTCTTTATCCATTCTTCTCTTTCCTCGGATATTTAAGGTGTAATGAAGTGGAGGTTTTTGTCAACAGAGTAGCCCAAAATTTGGGGTGCCTGTGTCTTGCTGATTTTTAGTTTTCCCAATTTATACGCCCATGAGTGGAAGTGCCCAAGCTCTCTAAGCTGAGTTTTTTAGATGTTTCAGGACACACCGTACACTTCTCCAGAGTGGCTGTTGGCAATTTACGTCCCGCCCATCAGCGTAGCAAGGCTCCCATTTCTCCATGGCCTGTCCTGCATTTCTGGTTTTGACACTTTATTCAGCATGGCCCTTTTGACCAATGGGAAGCGAGACTTCTTTGTAGCGCTGATTTGCCTTTCCAGGTTGCTTGGTTGGCCAAAAAGGGCGTATGCGATTTTTCCTGAATATATTCAGGAAAAAACGCATACGCCCTTTTTGGCCAAGTGCATCACTGTCGAGGTTTTGCCGCTTTTCCTGTGCTTTAAAGGCGATTCGAATGTACCTCCTGAAATCTGTTTCCTGCAATTCTGCCTTGCTTTCAAATCCTCTTCGTTGCCTTCCCTCAATATATTTGTGGACGAGAGTTATCATTTCTAAGTCTGCAGGTTTGTGAATTGCAGTGCCCCTGAGCTCCATTATTCAACTCGCTTTCTTGGGAGCTGGCCGCAAAAGCGCAGGATTGCTTCAGGCCGTATTCTGGTTCCTGGCGGAAGGCTGAGCCTGTGGTTAATTCTTCTTCCTGATGGGAAAACAGAGTGACGTGTGCCTGTCCCAACACCTAGAGCTAGTCTCTCATTGGTTGCCCCTCTTCCCGTTCATCCTCAGGACAAATTGCAACCTGTACGGAACAGGAGGATAAAGGTGCTGATTCTCCAAGGAGAGAGATTGCTAGTAAAGCGGCTGGAATGGCGAACCGGAGCACAAGCAGATGAGAAATGAGGTGCGTTTTAGAAACCTTTCCCCATCACACGGTGTGCCATCTTCGGGGTTTCTCATGCATGTTTTCAATGTAGGACGATGCCCTTGAACCTGGAGATTTGGGACCCATGGGATGGGTACCACGCCGTATTAATTTAAAGGGTCTGCGTTAGCTCACCCAACCTCACCAAACCTCTCAGCCCCAAGAGTGTCCACCCATATGTCTCAATCAGCTGTGGGTCTAGATATGGTCAATCCAGGTGGCATCACAGCCCCTGAACGAATTTTGTAAGAATTCCTCTCTCTTTCACTGTCTTTGTTTCACGGGTTTTGAAAAGTAATTGATTTTTATAATGGGGTTTGGCTGCTTTCCACTGCTGTGTTTATGCCGCTTTACACCCACTTGACTCACTTACAGAGTGATATCAATACATAGGTTTGAAGATTCTTACTAGTCAGATATATTCTTGGGCGGTGAATAGGGGGTGTTGAGTCCAGTTCACTGAGCAAGGAGTAGGTCTTGTCTATTACATATTGGGTTTATGGAACGATATCTGAGCTAATTTGAAACCCTTGTTTTATGCATCACCCCACCTCACCTTTCCCGTTAAGCAGCCATAGTGTGTTTTCTAAACGTGTGACTCTGTTCTGTTTTGTAATTCAGTTCAAGGGGAGCGGTTTTTACATTCCCTCTATAAGTGATATCTCATGATAAGTGTCTTTTTCTGTGTGACTTATTTCACTTAGAATCGTCATAGCTAAATCCACTCATCATGCTGCTACTAGCCTTATGACATTGATTTCATGGCTGAGTGATATTCCATTGTATATAAGGACCACATCTTCTTTATCCATTCTTCTCTTTCCTGGGATATTTAAGGTGTAACGAAGTGGAGGTTCTTGTCAACAGAGTAGCCCAAAACTTTGGGGTGCCTGTGTCTTGCTGATTTTTAGTTTTCCCAATTTATACGCCCATGAGTGGAAGTGCCCTATGCTCTCTAAGCTGAGTTTTTTAGATGTTTCAGGACACACCGTACACTTCTCCAGAGTGGCTGTTGGCAATTTACATCCCGCCCATCAGTGTAGCAAGGCTCCCATTTCTCCATGGCCTGTCCTGCATTTCTGGTTTTGACACTTTATTCAGAATGGCCCTTTTGACCGATGGGAAGCGAGACTTCTTTGTAGCGCTGATTTGCCTTTCCAGGTTGCTTGGTTGGCCAAAAAGGGCGTATGCGTTTTTTCCTGAATATATTCAGGAAAAAACGCATACGCCCTTTTTGGCCAAGGGCATCATTGTCGAGGTTTTGCCGCTTTTCCTGTGCTTTAAAGGCGATTCGAATCTACCTCCTGAAATCTGTTTCCTGCAATTCTGCCTTGCTTTCAAATCCTCTTCGTTGCCTTCCCTCAATATATTTGTGGACGAGAGTTATCATTTGTAAGTCTGCAGGTTTGTGAATTGCAGTGCCCCTGAGCTCCATTATTCAACTCGCTTTCTTGGGAGCTGGCCGCAAAAGCGCAGGATTGCTTCAGGCCGTATTCTGGTTCCTGGCGGCAGGCTGAGCCTGTGGTTAATTCTTCTTCCTGATGGGAAAACAGAGTGACCTGTGCCTGTCCCAACACCTAGAGCTAGTCTCTCATTGGTTGCCCCTCTTCCCGTTCATCCTCAGGACAAATTGCAACCTGTACGGAACAGGAGGATAAAGGTGCTGATTCTCCAAGGAGAGAGATTGCTAGTAAAGCGGCTGGAATGGCGAGCCGGAGCACAAGGAGATGAGAAATGAGGTGCGTTTTAGAAACCTTTCCCGATCACACGGTGTGCCATCTTCGGGGTTTCTCATGCATGTTTTCAATGTAGGACGATGCCCTTGAACCTGGAGATTTGGGACCCATGGGATGGGTACCACGCCGTATTAATTTAAAGGGTCTGCGTTAGCTCACCCAACCTCACCAAACCTCTCAGCCCCAAGAGTGTCCACCCATATGTCTCAATCAGCTGTGGGTCTAGATATGGTCAATCCAGGTGGCATCACAGCCCCTGAACGAATTTTGTAAGAATTTCTCTCTCTTTCACTGTCTTTGTTTCACGGGTTTTGAAAAGTAATTGATTTTTATAATGGGGTTTGGCTGCTTTTCACTGCTGTGTTTATGCCGCTTTACACCCACTTGACTCACTTACAGAGAGATATCAATACATAGGTTTGAAGATTCTTACTAGTCTGATATATTCCTGGGCGGTGAATAGGGGGTGTTGAGTCCAGTTCACTGAGCAAGGAGTAGGTCTTGTCTATTACATATTGGGTTTATGGAACGATATCTGAGCTAATTTGAAACCCTTGTTTTATGCATCACCCCACCTCACCTTTCCCGTTAAGCAGCCATAGTCTGTTTTCTAAACGTGTGATTCTGTTCTGTTTTGTAATTCAGTTCAAGGGTAGCGGTTTTTACATTCCCTCTATAAGTGATATCTCATGATAAGTGTCTTTTTCTGTGGGACTTATTTCACTTAGAATCGTCATAGCTAAATCCACTCATCATGCTGCTACTAGCCTTATGACATTGATTTCATGGCTGAGTGATATTCCATTGTATATAAGGACCACATCTTCTTTATCCATTCTTCTCTTTCCTGGGATATTTAAGGTGTAACGAAGTGGAGGTTCTTGTCAACAGAGTAGCCCAAAACTTTGGGGTGCCTGTGTCTTGCTGATTTTTAGTTTTCCCAATTTATACGCCCATGAGTGGAAGTGCCCTATGCTCTCTAAGCTGAGTTTTTTAGATGTTTCAGGACACACCGTACACTTCTCCAGAGTGGCTGTTGGCAATTTACATCCCGCCCATCAGTGTAGCAAGGCTCCCATTTCTCCATGGCCTGTCCTGCATTTCTGGTTTTGACACTTTTTTCAGCATGGCCCTTTTGACCGATGGGAAGCGAGACTTCTTTGTAGCGCTGATTTGCCTTTCCAGGTTGCTTGGTTGGCCAAAAAGGGCGTATGCGTTTTTTCCTGAATATATTCAGGAAAAAACGCATACGCCCTTTTTGGCCAAGGGCATCATTGTCGAGGTTTTGATGCTTTTCCTGTGCTTTAAAGGCGATTCGAATCTACCTCCTGAAATCTGTTTCCTGCAATTCTGCCTTGCTTTCAAATCCTCTTCGTTGCCTTCCCTCAATATATTTGTGGACGAGAGTTATCATTTGTAAGTCTGCAGGTTTGTGAATTGCAGTGCCCCTGAGCTCCATTATTCAACTCGCTTTCTTGGGAGCTGGCCGCAAAAGCGCAGGATTGCTTCAGGCCGTATTCTGGTTCCTGGCGGCAGGCTGAGCCTGTGGTTAATTCTTCTTCCTGATGGGAAAACAGAGTGACCTGTGCCTGTCCCAACACCTAGAGCTAGTCTCTCATTGGTTGCCCCTCTTCCCGTTCATCCTCAGGACAAATTGCAACCTGTACGGAACAGGAGGATAAAGGTGCTGATTCTCCAAGGAGAGAGATTGCTAGTAAAGCGGCTGGAATGGCGAGCCGGAGCACAAGGAGATGAGAAATGAGGTGCGTTTTAGAAACCTTTCCCGATCACACGGTGTGCCATCTTCGGGGTTTCTCATGCATGTTTTCAATGTAGGACGATGCCCTTGAACCTGGAGATTTGGGACCCATGGGATGGGTACCACGCCGTATTAATTTAAAGGGTCTGCGTTAGCTCACCCAACCTCACCAAACCTCTCAGCCCCAAGAGTGTCCACCCATATGTCTCAATCAGCTGTGGGTCTAGATATGGTCAATCCAGGTGGCATCACAGCCCCTGAACGAATTTTGTAAGAATTTCTCTCTCTTTCACTGTCTTTGTTTCACGGGTTTTGAAAAGTAATTGATTTTTATAATGGGGTTTGGCTGCTTTTCACTGCTGTGTTTATGCCGCTTTACACCCACTTGACTCACTTACAGAGAGATATCAATACATAGGTTTGAAGATTCTTACTAGTCTGATATATTCCTGGGCAGTGAATAGGGGGTGTTGAGTCCAGTTCACTGAGCAAGGAGTAGGTCTTGTCTATCACATATTGGGTTTATGGAACGATATCTGAGCTAATTTGAAACCCTTGTTTTATGCATCACCCCACCTCACCTTTCCCGTTAAGCAGCCATAGTCTGTTTTCTAAACGTGTGATTCTGTTCTGTTTTGTAATTCAGTTCAAGGGTAGCGGTTTTTACATTCCCTCTATAAGTGATATCTCATGATAAGTGTCTTTTTCTGTGGGACTTATTTCACTTAGAATCGTCATAGCTAAATCCACTCATCATGCTGCTACTAGCCTTATGACATTGATTTCATGGCTGAGTGATATTCCATTGTATATAAGGACCACATCTTCTTTATCCATTCTTCTCTTTCCTGGGATATTTAAGGTGTAACGAAGTGGAGGTTCTTGTCAACAGAGTAGCCCAAAACTTTGGGGTGCCTGTGTCTTGCTGATTTTTAGTTTTCCCAATTTATACGCCCATGAGTGGAAGTGCCCTATGCTCTCTAAGCTGAGTTTTTTAGATGTTTCAGGACACACCGTACACTTCTCCAGAGTGGCTGTTGGCAATTTACATCCCGCCCATCAGTGTAGCAAGGCTCCCATTTCTCCATGGCCTGTCCTGCATTTCTGGTTTTGACACTTTATTCAGCATGGCCCTTTTGACCGATGGGAAGCGAGACTTCTTTGTAGCGCTGATTTGCCTTTCCAGGTTGCTTGGTTGGCCAAAAAGGGCGTATGCGTTTTTTCCTGAATATATTCAGGAAAAAACGCATACGCCCTTTTTGGCCAAGGGCATCACTGTCGAGGTTTTGCCGCTTTTCCTGTGCTTTAAAGGCGATTCGAATCTACCTCCTGAAATCTGTTTCCTGCAATTCTGCCTTGCTTTCAAATCCTCTTCGTTGCCTTCCCTCAATATATTTGTGGACGAGAGTTATCATTTGTAAGTCTGCAGGTTTGTGAATTGCAGTGCCCCTGAGCTCCATTATTCAACTCGCTTTCTTGGGAGCTGGCCGCAAAAGCGCAGGATTGCTTCAGGCCGTATTCTGGTTCCTGGCGGCAGGCTGAGCCTGTGGTTAATTCTTCTTCCTGATGGGAAAACAGAGTGACCTGTGCCTGTCCCAACACCTAGAGCTAGTCTCTCATTGGTTGCCCCTCTTCCCGTTCATCCTCAGGACAAATTGCAACCTGTACGGAACAGGAGGATAAAGGTGCTGATTCTCCAAGGAGAGAGATTGCTAGTAAAGCGGCTGGAATGGCGAGCCGGAGCACAAGGAGATGAGAAATGAGGTGCGTTTTAGAAACCTTTCCCGATCACACGGTGTGCAATCTTCGGGGTTTCTCATGCATGTTTTCAATGTAGGACGATGCCCTTGAACCTGGAGATTTGGGACCCATGGGATGGGTACCACGCCGTATTAATTTAAAGGGTCTGCGTTAGCTCACCCAACCTCACCAAACCTCTCAGCCCCAAGAGTGTCCACCCATATGTCTCAATCAGCTGTGGGTCTAGATATGGTCAATCCAGGTGGCATCACAGCCCCTGAACGAATTTTGTAAGAATTTCTCTCTCTTTCACTGTCTTTGTTTCACGGGTTTTGAAAAGTAATTGATTTTTATAATGGGGTTTGGCTGCTTTTCACTGCTGTGTTTATGCCGCTTTACACCCACTTGACTCACTTACAGAGAGATATCAATACATAGGTTTGAAGATTCTTACTAGTCTGATATATTCCTGGGCGGTGAATAGGGGGTGTTGAGTCCAGTTCACTGAGCAAGGAGTAGGTCTTGTCTATTACATATTGGGTTTATGGAACGGTATCTGAGCTAATTTGAAACCCTTGATTTATGCATCACCCCACCTCACCTTTCCCGTTAAGCAGCCATAGTGTGTTTTCTAAACGTGTGACTCTGTTCTATTTTGTAATGCAGTTCAAGGGGAGCGGTTTTTACATTCCCTCTATAAGTGATATCTTATGATAAGTGTCTTTTTCTGTGTGATTTATTTCACTTAGAATCGTCATAGCTAAATCCACTCATCATGCTGCTACTAGCCTTATGACATTGATTTCATGGCTGAGTGATATTCCATTGTACATAAGGACCACAACTTCTTTATCCATTCTTCTCTTTCCTCGGATATTTAAGGTGTAATGAAGTGGAGGTTTTTGTCAACAGAGTAGCCCAAAATTTGGGGTGCCTGTGTCTTGCTGATTTTTAGTTTTCCCAATTTATACGCCCATGAGTGGAAGTGCCCAAGCTCTCTAAGCTGAGTTTTTTAGATGTTTCAGGACACACCGTACACTTCTCCAGAGTGGCTGTTGGCAATTTACGTCCCGCCCATCAGCGTAGCAAGGCTCCCATTTCTCCATGGCCTGTCCTGCATTTCTGGTTTTGACACTTTATTCAGCATGGCCCTTTTGACCAATGGGAAGCGAGACTTCTTTGTAGCGCTGATTTGCCTTTCCAGGTTGCTTGGTTGGCCAAAAAGGGCGTATGCGATTTTTCCTGAATATATTCAGGAAAAAACGCATACGCCCTTTTTGGCCAAGTGCATCACTGTCGAGGTTTTGCCGCTTTTCCTGTGCTTTAAAGGCGATTCGAATGTACCTCCTGAAATCTGTTTCCTGCAATTCTGCCTTGCTTTCAAATCCTCTTCGTTGCCTTCCCTCAATATATTTGTGGACGAGAGTTATCATTTCTAAGTCTGCAGGTTTGTGAATTGCAGTGCCCCTGAGCTCCATTATTCAACTCGCTTTCTTGGGAGCTGGCCGCAAAAGCGCAGGATTGCTTCAGGCCGTATTCTGGTTCCTGGCGGAAGGCTGAGCCTGTGGTTAATTCTTCTTCCTGATGGGAAAACAGAGTGACGTGTGCCTGTCCCAACACCTAGAGCTAGTCTCTCATTGGTTGCCCCTCTTCCCGTTCATCCTCAGGACAAATTGCAACCTGTACGGAACAGGAGGATAAAGGTGCTGATTCTCCAAGGAGAGAGATTGCTAGTAAAGCGGCTGGAATGGCGAACCGGAGCACAAGGAGATGAGAAATGAGGTGCGTTTTAGAAACCTTTCCCCATCACACGGTGTGCCATCTTCGGGGTTTCTCATGCATGTTTTCAATGTAGGACGATGCCCTTGAACCTGGAGATTTGGGACCCATGGGATGGGTACCACGCCATATTAATTTAAAGGGTCTGCGTTAGCTCACCCAACCTCACCAAACCTCTCAGCCCCAAGAGTGTCCACCCATATGTCTCAATCAGCTGTGGGTCTAGATATGGTCAATCCAGGTGGCATCACAGCCCCTGAACGAATTTTGTAAGAATTCCTCTCTCTTTCACTGTCTTTGTTTCACGGGTTTTGAAAAGTAATTGATTTTTATAATGGGGTTTGGCTGCTTTCCACTGCTGTGTTTATGCCGCTTTACACCCACTTGACTCACTTACAGAGTGATATCAATACATAGGTTTGAAGATTCTTACTAGTCAGATATATTCTTGGGCGGTGAATAGGGGGTGTTGAGTCCAGTTCACTGAGCAAGGAGTAGGTCTTGTCTATTACATATTGGGTTTATGGAACGATATCTGAGCTAATTTGAAACCCTTGTTTTATGCATCACCCCACCTCACCTTTCCCGTTAAGCAGCCATAGTGTGTTTTCTAAACGTGTGACTCTGTTCTGTTTTGTAATTCAGTTCAAGGGGAGCGGTTTTTACATTCCCTCTATAAGTGATATCTCATGATAAGTGTCTTTTTCTGTGTGACTTATTTCACTTAGAATCGTCATAGCTAAATCCACTCATCATGCTGCTACTAGCCTTATGACATTGATTTCATGGCTGAGTGATATTCCATTGTATATAAGGACCACATCTTCTTTATCCATTCTTCTCTTTCCTGGGATATTTAAGGTGTAACGAAGTGGAGGTTCTTGTCAACAGAGTAGCCCAAAACTTTGGGGTGCCTGTGTCTTGCTGATTTTTAGTTTTCCCAATTTATACGCCCATGAGTGGAAGTGCCCTATGCTCTCTAAGCTGAGTTTTTTAGATGTTTCAGGACACACCGTACACTTCTCCAGAGTGGCTGTTGGCAATTTACATCCCGCCCATCAGTGTAGCAAGGCTCCCATTTCTCCATGGCCTGTCCTGCATTTCTGGTTTTGACACTTTATTCAGAATGGCCCTTTTGACCGATGGGAAGCGAGACTTCTTTGTAGCGCTGATTTGCCTTTCCAGGTTGCTTGGTTGGCCAAAAAGGGCGTATGCGTTTTTTCCTGAATATATTCAGGAAAAAACGCATACGCCCTTTTTGGCCAAGGGCATCATTGTCGAGGTTTTGCCGCTTTTCCTGTGCTTTAAAGGCGATTCGAATCTACCTCCTGAAATCTGTTTCCTGCAATTCTGCCTTGCTTTCAAATCCTCTTCGTTGCCTTCCCTCAATATATTTGTGGACGAGAGTTATCATTTGTAAGTCTGCAGGTTTGTGAATTGCAGTGCCCCTGAGCTCCATTCTTCAACTCGCTTTCTTGGGAGCTGGCCGCAAAAGCGCAGGATTGCTTCAGGCCGTATTCTGGTTCCTGGCGGCAGGCTGAGCCTGTGGTTAATTCTTCTTCCTGATGGGAAAACAGAGTGACCTGTGCCTGTCCCAACACCTAGAGCTAGTCTCTCATTGGTTGCCCCTCTTCCCGTTCATCCTCAGGACAAATTGCAACCTGTACGGAACAGGAGGATAAAGGTGCTGATTCTCCAAGGAGAGAGATTGCTAGTAAAGCGGCTGGAATGGCGAGCCGGAGCACAAGGAGATGAGAAATGAGGTGCGTTTTAGAAACCTTTCCCGATCACACGGTGTGCCATCTTCGGGGTTTCTCATGCATGTTTTCAATGTAGGACGATGCCCTTGAACCTGGAGATTTGGGACCCATGGGATGGGTACCACGCCGTATTAATTTAAAGGGTCTGCGTTAGCTCACCCAACCTCACCAAACCTCTCAGCCCCAAGAGTGTCCACCCATATGTCTCAATCAGCTGTGGGTCTAGATATGGTCAATCCAGGTGGCATCACAGCCCCTGAACGAATTTTGTAAGAATTTCTCTCTCTTTCACTGTCTTTGTTTCACGGGTTTTGAAAAGTAATTGATTTTTATAATGGGGTTTGGCTGCTTTTCACTGCTGTGTTTATGCCGCTTTACACCCACTTGACTCACTTACAGAGAGATATCAATACATAGGTTTGAAGATTCTTACTAGTCTGATATATTCCTGGGCAGTGAATAGGGGGTGTTGAGTCCAGTTCACTGAGCAAGGAGTAGGTCTTGTCTATCACATATTGGGTTTATGGAACGATATCTGAGCTAATTTGAAACCCTTGTTTTATGCATCACCCCACCTCACCTTTCCCGTTAAGCAGCCATAGTCTGTTTTCTAAACGTGTGATTCTGTTCTGTTTTGTAATTCAGTTCAAGGGGAGCGGTTTTTACATTCCCTCTATAAGTGATATCTCATGATAAGTGTCTTTTTCTGTGTGACTTATTTCACTTAGAATCGTCATAGCTAAATCCACTCATCATGCTGCTACTAGCCTTATGACATTGATTTCATGGCTGAGTGATATTCCATTGTATATAAGGACCACATCTTCTTTATCCATTCTTCTCTTTCCTGGGATATTTAAGGTGTAACGAAGTGGAGGTTCTTGTCAACAGAGTAGCCCAAAACTTTGGGGTGCCTGTGTCTTGCTGATTTTTAGTTTTCCCAATTTATACGCCCATGAGTGGAAGTGCCCTATGCTCTCTAAGCTGAGTTTTTTAGATGTTTCAGGACACACCGTACACTTCTCCAGAGTGGCTGTTGGCAATTTACATCCCGCCCATCAGTGTAGCAAGGCTCCCATTTCTCCATGGCCTGTCCTGCATTTCTGGTTTTGACACTTTTTTCAGCATGGCCCTTTTGACCGATGGGAAGCGAGACTTCTTTGTAGCGCTGATTTGCCTTTCCAGGTTGCTTGGTTGGCCTGTGCTTTAAAGGCGATTCGAATCTACCTCCTGAAATCTGTTTCCTGCAATTCTGCCTTGCTTTCAAATCCTCTTCGTTGCCTTCCCTCAATATATTTGTGGACGAGAGTTATCATTTCTAAGTCTGCAGGTTTGTGAATTGCAGTGCCCCTGAGCTCCATTATTCAACTCGCTTTCTTGGGAGCTGGCCGCAAAAGCGCAGGATTGCTTCAGGCCGTATTCTGGTTCCTGGCGGCAGGCTGAGCCTGTGGTTAATTCTTCTTCCTGATGGGAAAACAGAGTGACCTGTGCCTGTCCCAACACCTAGAGCTAGTCTCTCATTGGTTGCCCCTCTTCCCGTTCATCCTCAGGACAAATTGCAACCTGTACGGAACAGGAGGATAAAGGTGCTGATTCTCCAAGGAGAGAGATTGCTAGTAAAGCGGCTGGAATGGCGAGCCGGAGCACAAGGAGATGAGAAATGAGGTGCGTTTTAGAAACCTTTCCCGATCACACGGTGTGCAATCTTCGGGGTTTCTCATGCATGTTTTCAATGTAGGACGATGCCCTTGAACCTGGAGATTTGGGACCCATGGGATGGGTACCACGCCGTATTAATTTAAAGGGTCTGCGTTAGCTCACCCAACCTCACCAAACCTCTCAGCCCCAAGAGTGTCCACCCATATGTCTCAATCAGCTGTGGGTCTAGATATGGTCAATCCAGGTGGCATCACAGCCCCTGAACGAATTTTGTAAGAATTTCTCTCTCTTTCACTGTCTTTGTTTCACGGGTTTTGAAAAGTAATTGATTTTTATAATGGGGTTTGGCTGCTTTTCACTGCTGTGTTTATGCCGCTTTACACCCACTTGACTCACTTACAGAGAGATATCAATACATAGGTTTGAAGATTCTTACTAGTCTGATATATTCCTGGGCGGTGAATAGGGGGTGTTGAGTCCAGTTCACTGAGCAAGGAGTAGGTCTTGTCTATTACATATTGGGTTTATGGAACGATATCTGAGCTAATTTGAAACCCTTGTTTTATGCATCACCCCACCTCACCTTTCCCGTTAAGCAGCCATAGTCTGTTTTCTAAACGTGTGATTCTGTTCTGTTTTGTAATTCAGTTCAAGGGGAGCGGTTTTTACATTCCCTCTATAAGTGATATCTCATGATAAGTGTCTTTTTCTGTGTGACTTATTTCACTTAGAATCGTCATAGCTAAATCCACTCATCATGCTGCTACTAGCCTTATGACATTGATTTCATGGCTGAGTGATATTCCATTGTATATAAGGACCACATCTTCTTTATCCATTCTTCTCTTTCCTGGGATATTTAAGGTGTAACGAAGTGGAGGTTCTTGTCAACAGAGTAGCCCAAAACTTTGGGGTGCCTGTGTCTTGCTGATTTTTAGTTTTCCCAATTTATACGCCCATGAGTGGAAGTGCCCTATGCTCTCTAAGCTGAGTTTTTTAGATGTTTCAGGACACACCGTACACTTCTCCAGAGTGGCTGTTGGCAATTTACATCCCGCCCATCAGTGTAGCAAGGCTCCCATTTCTCCATGGCCTGTCCTGCATTTCTGGTTTTGACACTTTATTCAGCATGGCCCTTTTGACCGATGGGAAGCGAGACTTCTTTGTAGCGCTGATTTGCCTTTCCAGGTTGCTTGGTTGGCCAAAAAGGGCGTATGCGTTTTTTCCTGAATATATTCAGGAAAAAACGCATACGCCCTTTTTGGCCAAGGGCATCACTGTCGAGGTTTTGCCGCTTTTCCTGTGCTTTAAAGGCGATTCGAATCTACCTCCTGAAATCTGTTTCCTGCAATTCTGCCTTGCTTTCAAATCCTCTTCGTTGCCTTCCCTCAATATATTTGTGGACGAGAGTTATCATTTTTAAGTCTGCAGGTTTGTGAATTGCAGTGCCCCTGAGCTCCATTATTCAACTCGCTTTCTTGGGAGCTGGCCGCAAAAGCGCAGGATTGCTTCAGGCCGTATTCTGGTTCCTGGCGGCAGGCTGAGCCTGTGGTTAATTCTTCTTCCTGATGGGAAAACAGAGTGACCTGTGCCTGTCCCAACACCTAGAGCTAGTCTCTCATTGGTTGCCCCTCTTCCCGTTCATCCTCAGGACAAATTGCAACCTGTACGGAACAGGAGGATAAAGGTGCTGATTCTCCAAGGAGAGAGATTGCTAGTAAAGCGGCTGGAATGGCGAGCCGGAGCACAAGGAGATGAGAAATGAGGTGCGTTTTAGAAACCTTTCCCGATCACACGGTGTGCCATCTTCGGGGTTTCTCATGCATGTTTTCAATGTAGGACGATGCCCTTGAACCTGGAGATTTGGGACCCATGGGATGGGTACCACGCCGTATTAATTTAAAGGGTCTGCGTTAGCTCACCCAACCTCACCAAACCTCTCAGCCCCAAGAGTGTCCACCCATATGTCTCAATCAGCTGTGGGTCTAGATATGGTCAATCCAGGTGGCATCACAGCCCCTGAACGAATTTTGTAAGAATTTCTCTCTCTTTCACTGTCTTTGTTTCACGGGTTTTGAAAAGTAATTGATTTTTATAATGGGGTTTGGCTGCTTTTCACTGCTGTGTTTATGCCGCTTTACACCCACTTGACTCACTTACAGAGAGATATCAATACATAGGTTTGAAGATTCTTACTAGTCTGATATATTCCTGGGCGGTGAATAGGGGGTGTTGAGTCCAGTTCACTGAGCAAGGAGTAGGTCTTGTCTATTACATATTGGGTTTATGGAACGATATCTGAGCTAATTTGAAACCCTTGTTTTATGCATCACCCCACCTCACCTTTCCCGTTAAGCAGCCATAGTCTGTTTTCTAAACGTGTGATTCTGTTCTGTTTTGTAATTCAGTTCAAGGGTAGCGGTTTTTACATTCCCTCTATAAGTGATATCTCATGATAAGTGTCTTTTTCTGTGGGACTTATTTCACTTAGAATCGTCATAGCTAAATCCACTCATCATGCTGCTACTAGCCTTATGACATTGATTTCATGGCTGAGTGATATTCCATTGTATATAAGGACCACATCTTCTTTATCCATTCTTCTCTTTCCTGGGATATTTAAGGTGTAACGAAGTGGAGGTTCTTGTCAACAGAGTAGCCCAAAACTTTGGGGTGCCTGTGTCTTGCTGATTTTTAGTTTTCCCAATTTATACGCCCATGAGTGGAAGTGCCCTATGCTCTCTAAGCTGAGTTTTTTAGATGTTTCAGGACACACCGTACACTTCTCCAGAGTGGCTGTTGGCAATTTACATCCCGCCCATCAGTGTAGCAAGGCTCCCATTTCTCCATGGCCTGTCCTGCATTTCTGGTTTTGACACTTTTTTCAGCATGGCCCTTTTGACCGATGGGAAGCGAGACTTCTTTGTAGCGCTGATTTGCCTTTCCAGGTTGCTTGGTTGGCCAAAAAGGGCGTATGCGTTTTTTCCTGAATATATTCAGGAAAAAACGCATACGCCCTTTTTGGCCAAGGGCATCATTGTCGAGGTTTTGATGCTTTTCCTGTGCTTTAAAGGCGATTCGAATCTACCTCCTGAAATCTGTTTCCTGCAATTCTGCCTTGCTTTCAAATCCTCTTCGTTGCCTTCCCTCAATATATTTGTGGACGAGAGTTATCATTTGTAAGTCTGCAGGTTTGTGAATTGCAGTGCCCCTGAGCTCCATTCTTCAACTCGCTTTCTTGGGAGCTGGCCGCAAAAGCGCAGGATTGCTTCAGGCCGTATTCTGGTTCCTGGCGGCAGGCTGAGCCTGTGGTTAATTCTTCTTCCTGATGGGAAAACAGAGTGACCTGTGCCTGTCCCAACACCTAGAGCTAGTCTCTCATTGGTTGCCCCTCTTCCCGTTCATCCTCAGGACAAATTGCAACCTGTATGGAACAGGAGGATAAAGGTGCTGATTCTCCAAGGAGAGAGATTGCTAGTAAAGCGGCTGGAATGGCGAGCCGGAGCACAAGGAGATGAGAAATGAGGTGCGTTTTAGAAACCTTTCCCGATCACACGGTGTGCCATCTTCGGGGTTTCTCATGCATGTTTTCAATGTAGGACGATGCCCTTGAACCTGGAGATTTGGGACCCATGGGATGGGTACCACGCCGTATTAATTTAAAGGGTCTGCGTTAGCTCACCCAACCTCACCAAACCTCTCAGCCCCAAGAGTGTCCACCCATATGTCTCAATCAGCTGTGGGTCTAGATATGGTCAATCCAGGTGGCATCACAGCCCCTGAACGAATTTTGTAAGAATTTCTCTCTCTTTCACTGTCTTTGTTTCACGGGTTTTGAAAAGTAATTGATTTTTATAATGGGGTTTGGCTGCTTTTCACTGCTGTGTTTATGCCGCTTTACACCCACTTGACTCACTTACAGAGAGATATCAATACATAGGTTTGAAGATTCTTACTAGTCTGATATATTCCTGGGCGGTGAATAGGGGGTGTTGAGTCCAGTTCACTGAGCAAGGAGTAGGTCTTGTCTATTACATATTGTGAAGATTCTTACTAGTCTGATATATTCCTGGGCGGTGAATAGGGGGTGTTGAGTCCAGTTCACTGAGCAAGGAGTAGGTCTTGTCTATTACATATTGGGTTTATGGAACGATATCTGAGCTAATTTGAAACCCTTGTTTTATGCATCACCCCACCTCACCTTTCCCGTTAAGCAGCCATAGTCTGTTTTCTAAACGTGTGATTCTGTTCTGTTTTGTAATTCAGTTCAAGGGGAGCGGTTTTTACATTCCCTCTATAAGTGATATCTCATGATAAGTGTCTTTTTCTGTGTGACTTATTTCACTTAGAATCGTCATAGCTAAATCCACTCATCATGCTGCTACTAGCCTTATGACATTGATTTCATGGCTGAGTGATATTCCATTGTATATAAGGACCACATCTTCTTTATCCATTCTTCTCTTTCCTGGGATATTTAAGGTGTAACGAAGTGGAGGTTCTTGTCAACAGAGTAGCCCAAAACTTTGGGGTGCCTGTGTCTTGCTGATTTTTAGTTTTCCCAATTTATACGCCCATGAGTGGAAGTGCCCTATGCTCTCTAAGCTGAGTTTTTTAGATGTTTCAGGACACACCGTACACTTCTCCAGAGTGGCTGTTGGCAATTTACATCCCGCCCATCAGTGTAGCAAGGCTCCCATTTCTCCATGGCCTGTCCTGCATTTCTGGTTTTGACACTTTATTCAGCATGGCCCTTTTGACCGATGGGAAGCGAGACTTCTTTGTAGCGCTGATTTGCCTTTCCAGGTTGCTTGGTTGGCCAAAAAGGGCGTATGCGTTTTTTCCTGAATATATTCAGGAAAAAACGCATACGCCCTTTTTGGCCAAGGGCATCACTGTCGAGGTTTTGCCGCTTTTCCTGTGCTTTAAAGGCGATTCGAATCTACCTCCTGAAATCTGTTTCCTGCAATTCTGCCTTGCTTTCAAATCCTCTTCGTTGCCTTCCCTCAATATATTTGTGGACGAGAGTTATCATTTGTAAGTCTGCAGGTTTGTGAATTGCAGTGCCCCTGAGCTCCATTATTCAACTCGCTTTCTTGGGAGCTGGCCGCAAAAGCGCAGGATTGCTTCAGGCCGTATTCTGGTTCCTGGCGGCAGGCTGAGCCTGTGGTTAATTCTTCTTCCTGATGGGAAAACAGAGTGACCTGTGCCTGTCCCAACACCTAGAGCTAGTCTCTCATTGGTTGCCCCTCTTCCCGTTCATCCTCAGGACAAATTGCAACCTGTACGGAACAGGAGGATAAAGGTGCTGATTCTCCAAGGAGAGAGATTGCTAGTAAAGCGGCTGGAATGGCGAGCCGGAGCACAAGGAGATGAGAAATGAGGTGCGTTTTAGAAACCTTTCCCGATCACACGGTGTGCCATCTTCGGGGTTTCTCATGCATGTTTTCAATGTAGGACGATGCCCTTGAACCTGGAGATTTGGGACCCATGGGATGGGTACCACGCCGTATTAATTTAAAGGGTCTGCGTTAGCTCACCCAACCTCACCAAACCTCTCAGCCCCAAGAGTGTCCACCCATATGTCTCAATCAGCTGTGGGTCTAGATATGGTCAATCCAGGTGGCATCACAGCCCCTGAACGAATTTTGTAAGAATTTCTCTCTCTTTCACTGTCTTTGTTTCACGGGTTTTGAAAAGTAATTGATTTTTATAATGGGGTTTAGCTGCTTTTCACTGCTGTGTTTATGCCGCTTTACACCCACTTGACTCACTTACAGAGAGATATCAATACATAGGTTTTAAGATTCTTACTAGTCAGATATATTCCTGGGCGGTGAATAGGGGGTGTTGAGTCCAGTTCACTGAGCAAGGAGTAGGTCTTGTCTATTACATATTGGGTTCATGGAACGGTATCTGAGCTAATTTGAAACCCTTGTTTTATGCATCACCCCACCTCACCTTTCCCGTTAAGCAGCCATAGTGTGTTTTCTAAATGTGTGACTCCGTTCTGTTTTGTAATTCAGTTCAAGGGTAGCGGTTTTTACATTCCCTCTATAAGTGATATCTCATGATAAGTGTCTTTTTCTGTGGGACTTATTTCACTTAGAATCGTCATAGCTAAATCCACTCATCATGCTGCTACTAGCCTTATGACATTGATTTCATGGCTGAGTGATATTCCATTGTACATAAGGACCACAACTTCTTTATCCATTCTTCTCTTTCCTCGGATATTTAAGGTGTAACGAAGTGGAGGTTCTTGTCAACAGAGTAGCCCAAAACTTTGGGGTGCCTGTGTCTTGCTGATTTTTAGTTTTCCCAATTTATACGCCCATGAGTGGAAGTGCCCAAGCTCTCTAAGCTGAGTTTTTTAGATGTTTCAGGACACACCGTACACTTCTCCAGAGTGGCTGTTGGCAATTTACGTCCCGCCCTTCAGCGTAGCAAGGCTCCCATTTCTCCATGGCCTGTCCTGCATTTCTGGTTTTGACCCTTTATTCAGCATGACCCTTTTGACCGATGGGAAGCGAGACTTCTTTGTAGCGCTGATTTGCCTTTCCAGGTTGCTTGGTTGGCCAAAAAGGGCGTATGCGTTTTTTCCTGAATATATTCAGGAAAAAACGCATACGCCCTTTTTGTCCAAGGGCATCATTGTCGAGGTTTTGCCGCTTTTCCTGTGCTTTAAAGGCGATTCGAATCTACCTCCTGAAATCTGTTTCCTGCAATTCTGCCTTGCTTTCAAATCCTCTTCGTTGCCTTCCCTCAATATATTTGTGGACGAGAGTTATCATTTCTAAGTCTGCAGGTTTGTGAATTGCAGTGCCCCTGAGCTCCATTCTTCAACTCGCTTTCTTGGGAGCTGGCCGCAAAAGCGCAGGATTGCTTCAGGCCGTATTCTGGTTCCTGGCGGCAGGCTGAGCCTGTGGTTAATTCTTCTTCCTGATGGGAAAACAGAGTGACCTGTGCCTGTCCCAACACCTAGAGCTAGTCTCTCATTGGTTGCCCCTCTTCCCGTTCATCCTCAGGACAAATTGCAACCTGTACGGAACAGGAGGATAAAGGTGCTGATTCTCCAAGGAGAGAGATTGCTAGTAAAGCGGCTGGAATGGCGAACCGGAGCACAAGGAGATGAGAAATGAGGTGCGTTTTAGAAACCTTTCCCGATCACACGGTGTGCCATCTTCGGGGTTTCTCATGCATGTTTTCAATGTAGGACGATGCCCTTGAACCTGGAGATTTGGGACCCATGGGATGGGTACCACGCCGTATTAATTTAAAGGGTCTGCGTTAGCTCACCCAACCTCACCAAACCTCTCAGCCCCAAGAGTGTCCACCCATATGTCTCAATCAGCTGTGGGTCTAGATATGGTCAATCCAGGTGGCATCACAGCCCCTGAACGAATTTTGTAAGAATTTCTCTCTCTTTCACTGTCTTTGTTTCACGGGTTTTGAAAAGTAATTGATTTTTATAATGGGGTTTAGCTGCTTTTCACTGCTGTGTTTATGCCGCTTTACACCCACTTGACTCACTTACAGAGAGATATCAATACATAGGTTTGAAGATTCTTACTAGTGAGATATATTCTTGGGCGGTGAATAGGGGGTGTTGAGTCCAGTTCACTGAGCAAGGAGTAGGTCTTGTCTATTACATATTGGGTTTATGGAACGGTATCTGAGCTAATTTGAAACCCTTGATTTATGCATCACCCCACCTCACCTTTCCTGTTAAGCAGCCATAGTGTGTTTTCTAAACGTGTGACTCTGTTCTATTTTGTAATGCAGTTCAAGGGTAGCGGTTTTTACATTCCCTCTATAAGTGATATCTTATGATAAGTGTCTTTTTCTGTGTGATTTATTTCACTTAGAATCGTCATAGCTAAATCCACTCATCATGCTGCTACTAGCCTTATGACATTGATTTCATGGCTGAGTGATATTCCATTGTACATAAGGACCACAACTTCTTTATCCATTCTTCTCTTTCCTGGGATATTTAAGGTGTAACGAAGTGGAGGTTCTTGTCAACAGAGAAGCCCAAAACTTTGGGGTGCCTGTGTCTTGCTGAGTTTTAGTTTTCCCAATTTATACGCCCATGAGTGGAAGTGCCCTATGCTCTCTAAGCTGAGTTTTTTAGATGTTTCAGGACACACCGTACATTTCTCCAGAGTGGCTGTTGGCAATTTACATCCGGCCCATCAGTGTAGCAAGGCTCCCATTTCTCCATGGCCTGTCCTGCATTTCTGGTTTTGACACTTTATTCAGCATCGCCCTTTTGACCGATGGGAAGCGCGACTTCTTTGTAGCGCTGATTTGCCTTTCCAGGTTGCTTGGTTGGCCAAAAAGGGCGTATGCGATTTTTCCTGAATATATTCAGGAAAAAACGCATACGCCCTTTTTGGCCAAGGGCATCACTGTCGAGGTTTTGCCGCTTTTCCTGTGCTTTAAAGGCGATTCGAATCTACCTCCTGAAATCTGTTTCCTGCAATTCTGCCTTGCTTTCAAATCCTCTTCGTTGCCTTCCCTCAATATATTTGTGGACGAGAGTTATCATTTCTAAGTCTGCAGGTTTGTGAATTGCAGTGCCCCTGAGCTCCATTATTCAACTCGCTTTCTTGGGAGCTGGCCGCAAAAGCGCAGGATTGCTTCAGGCCGTATTCTGGTTCCTGGCGGCAGGCTGAGCCTGTGGTTAATTCTTCTTCCTGATGGGAAAACAGAGTGACCTGTGCCTGTCCCAACACCTAGAGCTAGTCTCTCATTGGTTGCCCCTCTTCCCGTTCATCCTCAGGACAAATTGCAACCTGTACGGAACAGGAGGATAAAGGTGCTGATTCTCCAAGGAGAGAGATTGCTAGTAAAGCGGCTGGAATGGCGAGCCGGAGCACAAGGAGATGAGAAATGAGGTGCGTTTTAGAAACCTTTCCCGATCACACGGTGTGCCATCTTCGGGGTTTCTCATGCATGTTTTCAATGTAGGACGATGCCCTTGAACCTGGAGATTTGGGACCCATGGGATGGGTACCACGCCGTATTAATTTAAAGGGTCTGCGTTAGCTCACCCAACCTCACCAAACCTCTCAGCCCCAAGAGTGTCCACCCATATGTCTCAATCAGCTGTGGGTCTAGATATGGTCAATCCAGGTGGCATCACAGCCCCTGAACGAATTTTGTAAGAATTTCTCTCTCTTTCACTGTCTTTGTTTCACGGGTTTTGAAAAGTAATTGATTTTTATAATGGGGTTTGGCTGCTTTTCACTGCTGTGTTTATGCCGCTTTACACCCACTTGACTCACTTACAGAGAGATATCAATACATAGGTTTGAAGATTCTTACTAGTGAGATATATTCTTGGGCGGTGAATAGGGGGTGTTGAGTCCAGTTCACTGAGCAAGGAGTAGGTCTTGTCTATTACATATTGGGTTTATGGAACGGTATCTGAGCTAATTTGAAACCCTTGATTTATGCATCACCCCACCTCACCTTTCCCGTTAAGCAGCCATAGTGTGTTTTCTAAACGTGTGACTCTGTTCTATTTTGTAATGCAGTTCAAGGGTAGCGGTTTTTACATTCCCTCTATAAGTGATATCTTATGATAAGTGTCTTTTTCTGTGTGATTTATTTCACTTAGAATCGTCATAGCTAAATCCACTCATCATGCTGCTACTAGCCTTATGACATTGATTTCATGGCTGAGTGATATTCCATTGTACATAAGGACCACAACTTCTTTATCCATTCTTCTCTTTCCTGGGATATTTAAGGTGTAACGAAGTGGAGGTTCTTGTCAACAGAGAAGCCCAAAACTTTGGGGTGCCTGTGTCTTGCTGAGTTTTAGTTTTCCCAATTTATACGCCCATGAGTGGAAGTGCCCTATGCTCTCTAAGCTGAGTTTTTTAGATGTTTCAGGACACACCGTACATTTCTCCAGAGTGGCTGTTGGCAATTTACATCCGGCCCATCAGCGTAGCAAGGCTTCCATTTCTCCATGGCCTGTCCTGCATTTCTGGTTTTGACACTTTATTCAGCATCGCCCTTTTGACCGATGGGAAGCGCGACTTCTTTGTAGCGCTGATTTGCCTTTCCAGGTTGCTTGGTTGGCCAAAAAGGGCGTATGCGTTTTTTCCTGAATATATTCAGGAAAAAACGCATACGCCCTTTTTGGCCAAGGGCATCACTGTCGAGGTTTTGCCGCTTTTCCTGTGCTTTAAAGGCGATTCGAATCTACCTCCTGAAATCTGTTTCCTGCAATTCTGCCTTGCTTTCAAATCCTCTTCGTTGCCTTCCCTCAATATATTTGTGGACGAGAGTTATCATTTGTAAGTCTGCAGGTTTGTGAATTGCAGTGCCCCTGAGCTCCATTATTCAACTCGCTTTCTTGGGAGCTGGCCGCAAAAGCGCAGGATTGCTTCAGGCCGTATTCTGGTTCCTGGCGGCAGGCTGAGCCTGTGGTTAATTCTTCTTCCTGATGGGAAAACAGAGTGACCTGTGCCTGTCCCAACACCTAGAGCTAGTCTCTCATTGGTTGCCCCTCTTCCCGTTCATCCTCAGGACAAATTGCAACCTGTACGGAACAGGAGGATAAAGGTGCTGATTCTCCAAGGAGAGAGATTGCTAGTAAAGCGGCTGGAATGGCGAGCCGGAGCACAAGGAGATGAGAAATGAGGTGCGTTTTAGAAACCTTTCCCGATCACACGGTGTGCCATCTTCGGGGTTTCTCATGCATGTTTTCAATGTAGGACGATGCCCTTGAACCTGGAGATTTGGGACCCATGGGATGGGTACCACGCCGTATTAATTTAAAGGGTCTGCGTTAGCTCACCCAACCTCACCAAACCTCTCAGCCCCAAGAGTGTCCACCCATATGTCTCAATCAGCTGTGGGTCTAGATATGGTCAATCCAGGTGGCATCACAGCCCCTGAACGAATTTTGTAAGAATTTCTCTCTCTTTCACTGTCTTTGTTTCACGGGTTTTGAAAAGTAATTGATTTTTATAATGGGGTTTGGCTGCTTTTCACTGCTGTGTTTATGCCGCTTTACACCCACTTGACTCACTTACAGAGAGATATCAATACATAGGTTTGAAGATTCTTACTAGTCTGATATATTCCTGGGCGGTGAATAGGGGGTGTTGAGTCCAGTTCACTGAGCAAGGAGTAGGTCTTGTCTATTACATATTGGGTTTATGGAACGATATCTGAGCTAATTTGAAACCCTTGTTTTATGCATCACCCCACCTCACCTTTCCCGTTAAGCAGCCATAGTCTGTTTTCTAAACGTGTGATTCTGTTCTGTTTTGTAATTCAGTTCAAGGGTAGCGGTTTTTACATTCCCTCTATAAGTGATATCTCATGATAAGTGTCTTTTTCTGTGTGACTTATTTCACTTAGAATCGTCATAGCTAAATCCACTCATCATGCTGCTACTAGCCTTATGACATTGATTTCATGGCTGAGTGATATTCCATTGTATATAAGGACCACATCTTCTTTATCCATTCTTCTCTTTCCTGGGATATTTAAGGTGTAACGAAGTGGAGGTTCTTGTCAACAGAGTAGCCCAAAACTTTGGGGTGCCTGTGTCTTGCTGATTTTTAGTTTTCCCAATTTATACGCCCATGAGTGGAAGTGCCCTATGCTCTCTAAGCTGAGTTTTTTAGATGTTTCAGGACACACCGTACACTTCTCCGGAGTGGCTGTTGGCAATTTACATCCCGCCCATCAGTGTAGCAAGGCTCCCATTTCTCCATGGCCTGTCCTGCATTTCTGGTTTTGACACTTTTTTCAGCATGGCCCTTTTGACCGATGGGAAGCGAGACTTCTTTGTAGCGCTGATTTGCCTTTCCAGGTTGCTTGGTTGGCCAAAAAGGGCGTATGCGTTTTTTCCTGAATATATTCAGGAAAAAACGCATACGCCCTTTTTGGCCAAGGGCATCATTGTCGAGGTTTTGATGCTTTTCCTGTGCTTTAAAGGCGATTCGAATCTACCTCCTGAAATCTGTTTCCTGCAATTCTGCCTTGCTTTCAAATCCTCTTCGTTGCCTTCCCTCAATATATTTGTGGACAAGAGTTATCATTTCTAAGTCTGCAGGTTTGTGAATTGCAGTGCCCCTGAGCTCCATTATTCAACTCGCTTTCTTGGGAGCTGGCCGCAAAAGCGCAGGATTGCTTCAGGCCGTATTCTGGTTCCTGGCGGCAGGCTGAGCCTGTGGTTAATTCTTCTTCCTGATGGGAAAACAGAGTGACCTGTGCCTGTCCCAACACCTAGAGCTAGTCTCTCATTGGTTGCCCCTCTTCCCGTTCATCCTCAGGACAAATTGCAACCTGTACGGAACAGGAGGATAAAGGTGCTGATTCTCCAAGGAGAGAGATTGCTAGTAAAGCGGCTGGAATGGTGAGCCGGAGCACAAGGAGATGAGAAATGAGGTGCGTTTTAGAAACCTTTCCCGATCACACGGTGTGCCATCTTCGGGGTTTCTCATGCATGTTTTCAATGTAGGACGATGCCCTTGAACCTGGAGATTTGGGACCCATGGGATGGGTACCACGCCGTATTAATTTAAAGGGTCTGCGTTAGCTCACCCAACCTCACCAAACCTCTCAGCCCCAAGAGTGTCCACCCATATGTCTCAATCAGCTGTGGGTCTAGATATGGTCAATCCAGGTGGCATCACAGCCCCTGAACGAATTTTGTAAGAATTTCTCTCTCTTTCACTGTCTTTGTTTCACGGGTTTTGAAAAGTAATTGATTTTTATAATGGGGTTTGGCTGCTTTTCACTGCTGTGTTTATGCCGCTTTACACCCACTTGACTCACTTACAGAGAGATATCAATACATAGGTTTGAAGATTCTTACTAGTCTGATATATTCCTGGGCGGTGAATAGGGGGTGTTGAGTCCAGTTCACTGAGCAAGGAGTAGGTCTTGTCTGTTACATATTGGGTTTATGGAACGATATCTGAGCTAATTTGAAACCCTTGTTTTATGCATCACCCCACCTCACCTTTCCCGTTAAGCAGCCATAGTCTGTTTTCTAAACGTGTGATTCTGTTCTGTTTTGTAATTCAGTTCAAGGGTAGCGGTTTTTACATTCCCTCTATAAGTGATATCTCATGATAAGTGTCTTTTTCTGTGTGACTTATTTCACTTAGAATCGTCATAGCTAAATCCACTCATCATGCTGCTACTAGCCTTATGACATTGATTTCATGGCTGAGTGATATTCCATTGTATATAAGGACCACATCTTCTTTATCCATTCTTCTCTTTCCTGGGATATTTAAGGTGTAACGAAGTGGAGGTTCTTGTCAACAGAGTAGCCCAAAACTTTGGGGTGCCTGTGTCTTGCTGATTTTTAGTTTTCCCAATTTATACGCCCATGAGTGGAAGTGCCCTATGCTCTCTAAGCTGAGTTTTTTAGATGTTTCAGGACACACCGTACATTTCTCCAGAGTGGCTGTTGGCAATTTACATCCGGCCCATCAGCGTAGCAAGGCTTCCATTTCTCCATGGCCTGTCCTGCATTTCTGGTTTTGACACTTTATTCAGCATCGCCCTTTTGACCGATGGGAAGCGCGACTTCTTTGTAGCGCTGATTTGCCTTTCCAGGTTGCTTGGTTGGCCAAAAAGGGCGTATGCGTTTTTTCCTGAATATATTCAGGAAAAAACGCATACGCCCTTTTTGGCCAAGGGCATCACTGTCGAGGTTTTGCCGCTTTTCCTGTGCTTTAAAGGCGATTCGAATCTACCTCCTGAAATCTGTTTCCTGCAATTCTGCCTTGCTTTCAAATCCTCTTCGTTGCCTTCCCTCAATATATTTGTGGACGAGAGTTATCATTTCTAAGTCTGCAGGTTTGTGAATTGCAGTGCCCCTGAGCTCCATTATTCAACTCGCTTTCTTGGGAGCTGGCCGCAAAAGCGCAGGATTGCTTCAGGCCGTATTCTGGTTCCTGGCGGCAGGCTGAGCCTGTGGTTAATTCTTCTTCCTGATGGGAAAACAGAGTGACCTGTGCCTGTCCCAACACCTAGAGCTAGTCTCTCATTGGTTGCCCCTCTTCCCGTTCATCCTCAGGACAAATTGCAACCTGTACGGAACAGGAGGATAAAGGTGCTGATTCTCCAAGGAGAGAGATTGCTAGTAAAGCGGCTGGAATGGCGAGCCGGAGCACAAGGAGATGAGAAATGAGGTGCGTTTTAGAAACCTTTCCCGATCACACGGTGTGCCATCTTCGGGGTTTCTCATGCATGTTTTCAATGTAGGACGATGCCCTTGAACCTGGAGATTTGGGACCCATGGGATGGGTACCACGCCGTATTAATTTAAAGGGTCTGCGTTAGCTCACCCAACCTCACCAAACCTCTCAGCCCCAAGAGTGTCCACCCATATGTCTCAATCAGCTGTGGGTCTAGATATGGTCAATCCAGGTGGCATCACAGCCCCTGAACGAATTTTGTAAGAATTTCTCTCTCTTTCACTGTCTTTGTTTCACGGGTTTTGAAAAGTAATTGATTTTTATAATGGGGTTTGGCTGCTTTTCACTGCTGTGTTTATGCCGCTTTACACCCACTTGACTCACTTACAGAGAGATATCAATACATAGGTTTGAAGATTCTTACTAGTGAGATATATTCTTGGGCGGTGAATAGGGGGTGTTGAGTCCAGTTCACTGAGCAAGGAGTAGGTCTTGTCTATTACATATTGGGTTTATGGAACGGTATCTGAGCTAATTTGAAACCCTTGATTTATGCATCACCCCACCTCACCTTTCCCGTTAAGCAGCCATAGTGTGTTTTCTAAACGTGTGACTCTGTTCTATTTTGTAATGCAGTTCAAGGGTAGCGGTTTTTACATTCCCTCTATAAGTGATATCTTATGATAAGTGTCTTTTTCTGTGTGATTTATTTCACTTAGAATCGTCATAGCTAAATCCACTCATCATGCTGCTACTAGCCTTATGACATTGATTTCATGGCTGAGTGATATTCCATTGTACATAAGGACCACAACTTCTTTATCCATTCTTCTCTTTCCTGGGATATTTAAGGTGTAACGAAGTGGAGGTTCTTGTCAACAGAGAAGCCCAAAACTTTGGGGTGCCTGTGTCTTGCTGAGTTTTAGTTTTCCCAATTTATACGCCCATGAGTGGAAGTGCCCTATGCTCTCTAAGCTGAGTTTTTTAGATGTTTCAGGACACACCGTACATTTCTCCAGAGTGGCTGTTGGCAATTTACATCCGGCCCATCAGCGTAGCAAGGCTTCCATTTCTCCATGGCCTGTCCTGCATTTCTGGTTTTGACACTTTATTCAGCATCGCCCTTTTGACCGATGGGAAGCGCGACTTCTTTGTAGCGCTGATTTGCCTTTCCAGGTTGCTTGGTTGGCCAAAAAGGGCGTATGCGTTTTTTCCTGAATATATTCAGGAAAAAACGCATACGCCCTTTTTGGCCAAGGGCATCACTGTCGAGGTTTTGCCGCTTTTCCTGTGCTTTAAAGGCGATTCGAATCTACCTCCTGAAATCTGTTTCCTGCAATTCTGCCTTGCTTTCAAATCCTCTTCGTTGCCTTCCCTCAATATATTTGTGGACGAGAGTTATCATTTGTAAGTCTGCAGGTTTGTGAATTGCAGTGCCCCTGAGCTCCATTATTCAACTCGCTTTCTTGGGAGCTGGCCGCAAAAGCGCAGGATTGCTTCAGGCCGTATTCTGGTTCCTGGCGGCAGGCTGAGCCTGTGGTTAATTCTTCTTCCTGATGGGAAAACAGAGTGACCTGTGCCTGTCCCAACACCTAGAGCTAGTCTCTCATTGGTTGCCCCTCTTCCCGTTCATCCTCAGGACAAATTGCAACCTGTACGGAACAGGAGGATAAAGGTGCTGATTCTCCAAGGAGAGAGATTGCTAGTAAAGCGGCTGGAATGGCGAGCCGGAGCACAAGGAGATGAGAAATGAGGTGCGTTTTAGAAACCTTTCCCGATCACACGGTGTGCCATCTTCGGGGTTTCTCATGCATGTTTTCAATGTAGGACGATGCCCTTGAACCTGGAGATTTGGGACCCATGGGATGGGTACCACGCCGTATTAATTTAAAGGGTCTGCGTTAGCTCACCCAACCTCACCAAACCTCTCAGCCCCAAGAGTGTCCACCCATATGTCTCAATCAGCTGTGGGTCTAGATATGGTCAATCCAGGTGGCATCACAGCCCCTGAACGAATTTTGTAAGAATTTCTCTCTCTTTCACTGTCCTTGTTTCACGGGTTTTGAAAAGTAATTGATTTTTATAATGGGGTTTGGCTGCTTTTCACTGCTGTGTTTATGCCGCTTTACACCCACTTGACTCACTTACAGAGAGATATCAATACATAGGTTTGAAGATTCTTACTAGTCTGATATATTCCTGGGCGGTGAATAGGGGGTGTTGAGTCCAGTTCACTGAGCAAGGAGTAGGTCTTGTCTATTACATATTGGGTTTATGGAACGATATCTGAGCTAATTTGAAACCCTTGTTTTATGCATCACCCCACCTCACCTTTCCCGTTAAGCAGCCATAGTCTGTTTTCTAAACGTGTGATTCTGTTCTGTTTTGTAATTCAGTTCAAGGGTAGCGGTTTTTACATTCCCTCTATAAGTGATATCTCATGATAAGTGTCTTTTTCTGTGTGACTTATTTCACTTAGAATCGTCATAGCTAAATCCACTCATCATGCTGCTACTAGCCTTATGACATTGATTTCATGGCTGAGTGATATTCCATTGTATATAAGGACCACATCTTCTTTATCCATTCTTCTCTTTCCTGGGATATTTAAGGTGTAACGAAGTGGAGGTTCTTGTCAACAGAGTAGCCCAAAACTTTGGGGTGCCTGTGTCTTGCTGATTTTTAGTTTTCCCAATTTATACGCCCATGAGTGGAAGTGCCCTATGCTCTCTAAGCTGAGTTTTTTAGATGTTTCAGGACACACCGTACACTTCTCCGGAGTGGCTGTTGGCAATTTACATCCCGCCCATCAGTGTAGCAAGGCTCCCATTTCTCCATGGCCTGTCCTGCATTTCTGGTTTTGACACTTTTTTCAGCATGGCCCTTTTGACCGATGGGAAGCGAGACTTCTTTGTAGCGCTGATTTGCCTTTCCAGGTTGCTTGGTTGGCCAAAAAGGGCGTATGCGTTTTTTCCTGAATATATTCAGGAAAAAACGCATACGCCCTTTTTGGCCAAGGGCATCATTGTCGAGGTTTTGATGCTTTTCCTGTGCTTTAAAGGCGATTCGAATCTACCTCCTGAAATCTGTTTCCTGCAATTCTGCCTTGCTTTCAAATCCTCTTCGTTGCCTTCCCTCAATATATTTGTGGACAAGAGTTATCATTTGTAAGTCTGCAGGTTTGTGAATTGCAGTGCCCCTGAGCTCCATTATTCAACTCGCTTTCTTGGGAGCTGGCCGCAAAAGCGCAGGATTGCTTCAGGCCGTATTCTGGTTCCTGGCGGCAGGCTGAGCCTGTGGTTAATTCTTCTTCCTGATGGGAAAACAGAGTGACCTGTGCCTGTCCCAACACCTAGAGCTAGTCTCTCATTGGTTGCCCCTCTTCCCGTTCATCCTCAGGACAAATTGCAACCTGTACGGAACAGGAGGATAAAGGTGCTGATTCTCCAAGGAGAGAGATTGCTAGTAAAGCGGCTGGAATGGTGAGCCGGAGCACAAGGAGATGAGAAATGAGGTGCGTTTTAGAAACCTTTCCCGATCACACGGTGTGCCATCTTCGGGGTTTCTCATGCATGTTTTCAATGTAGGACGATGCCCTTGAACCTGGAGATTTGGGACCCATGGGATGGGTACCACGCCGTATTAATTTAAAGGGTCTGCGTTAGCTCACCCAACCTCACCAAACCTCTCAGCCCCAAGAGTGTCCACCCATATGTCTCAATCAGCTGTGGGTCTAGATATGGTCAATCCAGGTGGCATCACAGCCCCTGAACGAATTTTGTAAGAATTTCTCTCTCTTTCACTGTCTTTGTTTCACGGGTTTTGAAAAGTAATTGATTTTTATAATGGGGTTTGGCTGCTTTTCACTGCTGTGTTTCTGCCGCTTTACACCCACTTGACTCACTTACAGAGAGATATCAATACATAGGTTTGAAGATTCTTACTAGTCTGATATATTCCTGGGCGGTGAATAGGGGGTGTTGAGTCCAGTTCACTGAGCAAGGAGTAGGTCTTGTCTGTTACATATTGGGTTTATGGAACGATATCTGAGCTAATTTGAAACCCTTGTTTTATGCATCACCCCACCTCACCTTTCCCGTTAAGCAGCCATAGTCTGTTTTCTAAACGTGTGATTCTGTTCTGTTTTGTAATTCAGTTCAAGGGTAGCGGTTTTTACATTCCCTCTATAAGTGATATCTCATGATAAGTGTCTTTTTCTGTGTGACTTATTTCACTTAGAATCGTCATAGCTAAATCCACTCATCATGCTGCTACTAGCCTTATGACATTGATTTCATGGCTGAGTGATATTCCATTGTATATAAGGACCACATCTTCTTTATCCATTCTTCTCTTTCCTGGGATATTTAAGGTGTAACGAAGTGGAGGTTCTTGTCAACAGAGTAGCCCAAAACTTTGGGGTGCCTGTGTCTTGCTGATTTTTAGTTTTCCCAATTTATACGCCCATGAGTGGAAGTGCCCTATGCTCTCTAAGCTGAGTTTTTTAGATGTTTCAGGACACACCGTACACTTCTCCAGAGTGGCTGTTGGCAATTTACATCCCGCCCATCAGTGTAGCAAGGCTCCCATTTCTCCATGGCCTGTCCTGCATTTCTGGTTTTGACACTTTTTTCAGCATGGCCCTTTTGACCGATGGGAAGCGAGACTTCTTTGTAGCGCTGATTTGCCTTTCCAGGTTGCTTGGTTGGCCAAAAAGGGCGTATGCGTTTTTTCCTGAATATATTCAGGAAAAAACGCATACGCCCTTTTTGGCCAAGGGCATCATTGTCGAGGTTTTGATGCTTTTCCTGTGCTTTAAAGGCGATTCGAATCTACCTCCTGAAATCTGTTTCCTGCAATTCTGCCTTGCTTTCAAATCCTCTTCGTTGCCTTCCCTCAATATATTTGTGGACGAGAGTTATCATTTGTAAGTCTGCAGGTTTGTGAATTGCAGTGCCCCTGAGCTCCATTCTTCAACTCGCTTTCTTGGGAGCTGGCCGCAAAAGCGCAGGATTGCTTCAGGCCGTATTCTGGTTCCTGGCGGCAGGCTGAGCCTGTGGTTAATTCTTCTTCCTGATGGGAAAACAGAGTGACCTGTGCCTGTCCCAACACCTAGAGCTAGTCTCTCATTGGTTGCCCCTCTTCCCGTTCATCCTCAGGACAAATTGCAACCTGTACGGAACAGGAGGATAAAGGTGCTGATTCTCCAAGGAGAGAGATTGCTAGTAAAGCGGCTGGAATGGCGAGCCGGAGCACAAGGAGATGAGAAATGAGGTGCGTTTTAGAAACCTTTCCCGATCACACGGTGTGCCATCTTCGGGGTTTCTCATGCATGTTTTCAATGTAGGACGATGCCCTTGAACCTGGAGATTTGGGACCCATGGGATGGGTACCACGCCGTATTAATTTAAAGGGTCTGCGTTAGCTCACCCAACCTCACCAAACCTCTCAGCCCCAAGAGTGTCCACCCATATGTCTCAATCAGCTGTGGGTCTAGATATGGTCAATCCAGGTGGCATCACAGCCCCTGAACGAATTTTGTAAGAATTTCTCTCTCTTTCACTGTCTTTGTTTCACGGGTTTTGAAAAGTAATTGATTTTCATAATGGGGTTTAGCTGCTTTTCACTGCTGTGTTTATGCCGCTTTACACCCACTTGACTCACTTACAGAGAGATATCAATACATAGGTTTTAAGATTCTTACTAGTCAGATATATTCTTGGGCGGTGAATAGGGGGTGTTGAGTCCAGTTCACTGAGCAAGGAGTAGGTCTTGTCTATTACATATTGGGTTCATGGAACGGTATCTGAGCTAATTTGAAACCCTTGTTTTATGCATCACCCCACCTCACCTTTCCCGTTAAGCAGCCATAGTGTGTTTTCTAAATGTGTGACTCCGTTCTGTTTTGTAATTCAGTTCAAGGGTAGCGGTTTTTACATTCCCTCTATAAGTGATATCTCATGATAAGTGTCTTTTTCTGTGGGACTTATTTCACTTAGAATCGTCATAGCTAAATCCACTCATCATGCTGCTACTAGCCTTATGACATTGATTTCATGGCTGAGTGATATTCCATTGTACATAAGGACCACAACTTCTTTATCCATTCTTCTCTTTCCTCGGATATTTAAGGTGTAACGAAGTGGAGGTTCTTGTCAACAGAGTAGCCCAAAACTTTGGGGTGCCTGTGTCTTGCTGATTTTTAGTTTTCCCAATTTATACGCCCATGAGTGGAAGTGCCCAAGCTCTCTAAGCTGAGTTTTTTAGATGTTTCAGGACACACCGTACACTTCTCCAGAGTGGCTGTTGGCAATTTACGTCCCGCCCTTCAGCGTAGCAAGGCTCCCATTTCTCCATGGCCTGTCCTGCATTTCTGGTTTTGACCCTTTATTCAGCATGACCCTTTTGACCGATGGGAAGCGAGACTTCTTTGTAGCGCTGATTTGCCTTTCCAGGTTGCTTGGTTGGCCAAAAAGGGCGTATGCGTTTTTTCCTGAATATATTCAGGAAAAAACGCATACGCCCTTTTTGTCCAAGGGCATCATTGTCGAGGTTTTGCCGCTTTTCCTGTGCTTTAAAGGCGATTCGAATCTACCTCCTGAAATCTGTTTCCTGCAATTCTGCCTTGCTTTCAAATCCTCTTCGTTGCCTTCCCTCAATATATTTGTGGACGAGAGTTATCATTTCTAAGTCTGCAGGTTTGTGAATTGCAGTGCCCCTGAGCTCCATTATTCAACTCGCTTTCTTGGGAGCTGGCCGCAAAAGCGCAGGATTGCTTCAGGCCGTATTCTGGTTCCTGGCGGCAGGCTGAGCCTGTGGTTAATTCTTCTTCCTGATGGGAAAACAGAGTGACCTGTGCCTGTCCCAACACCTAGAGCTAGTCTCTCATTGGTTGCCCCTCTTCCCGTTCATCCTCAGGACAAATTGCAGCCTGTACGGAACAGGAGGATAAAGGTGCTGATTCTCCAAGGAGAGAGATTGCTAGTAAAGCGGCTGGAATGGCGAACCGGAGCACAAGGAGATGAGAAATGAGGTGCGTTTTAGAAACCTTTCCCGATCACACGGTGTGCCATCTTCGGGGTTTCTCATGCATGTTTTCAATGTAGGACGATGCCCTTGAACCTGGAGATTTGGGACCCATGGGATGGGTACCACGCCGTATTAATTTAAAGGGTCTGCGTTAGCTCACCCAACCTCACCAAACCTCTCAGCCCCAAGAGTGTCCACCCATATGTCTCAATCAGCTGTGGGTCTAGATATGGTCAATCCAGGTGGCATCACAGCCCCTGAACGAATTTTGTAAGAATTTCTCTCTCTTTCACTGTCTTTGTTTCACGGGTTTTGAAAAGTAATTGATTTTTATAATGGGGTTTAGCTGCTTTTCACTGCTGTGTTTATGCCGCTTTACACCCACTTGACTCACTTACAGAGAGATATCAATACATAGGTTTGAAGATTCTTACTAGTGAGATATATTCTTGGGCGGTGAATAGGGGGTGTTGAGTCCAGTTCACTGAGCAAGGAGTAGGTCTTGTCTATTACATATTGGGTTTATGGAACGGTATCTGAGCTAATTTGAAACCCTTGATTTATGCATCACCCCACCTCACCTTTCCTGTTAAGCAGCCATAGTGTGTTTTCTAAACGTGTGACTCTGTTCTATTTTGTAATGCAGTTCAAGGGTAGCGGTTTTTACATTCCCTCTATAAGTGATATCTTATGATAAGTGTCTTTTTCTGTGTGATTTATTTCACTTAGAATCGTCATAGCTAAATCCACTCATCATGCTGCTACTAGCCTTATGACATTGATTTCATGGCTGAGTGATATTCCATTGTACATAAGGACCACAACTTCTTTATCCATTCTTCTCTTTCCTGGGATATTTAAGGTGTAACGAAGTGGAGGTTCTTGTCAACAGAGAAGCCCAAAACTTTGGGGTGCCTGTGTCTTGCTGAGTTTTAGTTTTCCCAATTTATACGCCCATGAGTGGAAGTGCCCTATGCTCTCTAAGCTGAGTTTTTTAGATGTTTCAGGACACACCGTACATTTCTCCAGAGTGGCTGTTGGCAATTTACATCCGGCCCATCAGTGTAGCAAGGCTCCCATTTCTCCATGGCCTGTCCTGCATTTCTGGTTTTGACACTTTATTCAGCATCGCCCTTTTGACCGATGGGAAGCGCGACTTCTTTGTAGCGCTGATTTGCCTTTCCAGGTTGCTTGGTTGGCCAAAAAGGGCGTATGCGTTTTTTCCTGAATATATTCAGGAAAAAACGCATACGCCCTTTTTGGCCAAGGGCATCACTGTCGAGGTTTTGCCGCTTTTCCTGTGCTTTAAAGGCGATTCGAATCTACCTCCTGAAATCTGTTTCCTGCAATTCTGCCTTGCTTTCAAATCCTCTTCGTTGCCTTCCCTCAATATATTTGTGGACGAGAGTTATCATTTGTAAGTCTGCAGGTTTGTGAATTGCAGTGCCCCTGAGCTCCATTATTCAACTCGCTTTCTTGGGAGCTGGCCGCAAAAGCGCAGGATTGCTTCAGGCCGTATTCTGGTTCCTGGCGGCAGGCTGAGCCTGTGGTTAATTCTTCTTCCTGATGGGAAAACAGAGTGACCTGTGCCTGTCCCAACACCTAGAGCTAGTCTCTCATTGGTTGCCCCTCTTCCCGTTCATCCTCAGGACAAATTGCAACCTGTACGGAACAGGAGGATAAAGGTGCTGATTCTCCAAGGAGAGAGATTGCTAGTAAAGCGGCTGGAATGGCGAGCCGGAGCACAAGGAGATGAGAAATGAGGTGCGTTTTAGAAACCTTTCCCGATCACACGGTGTGCCATCTTCGGGGTTTCTCATGCATGTTTTCAATGTAGGACGATGCCCTTGAACCTGGAGATTTGGGACCCATGGGATGGGTACCACGCCGTATTAATTTAAAGGGTCTGCGTTAGCTCACCCAACCTCACCAAACCTCTCAGCCCCAAGAGTGTCCACCCATATGTCTCAATCAGCTGTGGGTCTAGATATGGTCAATCCAGGTGGCATCACAGCCCCTGAACGAATTTTGTAAGAATTTCTCTCTCTTTCACTGTCTTTGTTTCACGGGTTTTGAAAAGTAATTGATTTTTATAATGGGGTTTGGCTGCTTTTCACTGCTGTGTTTATGCCGCTTTACACCCACTTGACTCACTTACAGAGAGATATCAATACATAGGTTTGAAGATTCTTACTAGTGAGATATATTCTTGGGCGGTGAATAGGGGGTGTTGAGTCCAGTTCACTGAGCAAGGAGTAGGTCTTGTCTATTACATATTGGGTTTATGGAACGGTATCTGAGCTAATTTGAAACCCTTGATTTATGCATCACCCCACCTCACCTTTCCCGTTAAGCAGCCATAGTGTGTTTTCTAAACGTGTGACTCTGTTCTATTTTGTAATGCAGTTCAAGGGTAGCGGTTTTTACATTCCCTCTATAAGTGATATCTTATGATAAGTGTCTTTTTCTGTGTGATTTATTTCACTTAGAATCGTCATAGCTAAATCCACTCATCATGCTGCTACTAGCCTTATGACATTGATTTCATGGCTGAGTGATATTCCATTGTATATAAGGACCACATCTTCTTTATCCATTCTTCTCTTTCCTGGGATATTTAAGGTGTAACGAAGTGGAGGTTCTTGTCAACAGAGTAGCCCAAAACTTTGGGGTGCCTGTGTCTTGCTGATTTTTAGTTTTCCCAATTTATACGCCCATGAGTGGAAGTGCCCTATGCTCTCTAAGCTGAGTTTTTTAGATGTTTCAGGACACACCGTACACTTCTCCAGAGTGGCTGTTGGCAATTTACATCCCGCCCATCAGTGTAGCAAGGCTCCCATTTCTCCATGGCCTGTCCTGCATTTCTGGTTTTGACACTTTTTTCAGCATGGCCCTTTTGACCGATGGGAAGCGAGACTTCTTTGTAGCGCTGATTTGCCTTTCCAGGTTGCTTGGTTGGCCAAAAAGGGCGTATGCGTTTTTTCCTGAATATATTCAGGAAAAAACGCATACGCCCTTTTTGGCCAAGGGCATCATTGTCGAGGTTTTGATGCTTTTCCTGTGCTTTAAAGGCGATTCGAATCTACCTCCTGAAATCTGTTTCCTGCAATTCTGCCTTGCTTTCAAATCCTCTTCGTTGCCTTCCCTCAATATATTTGTGGACAAGAGTTATCATTTGTAAGTCTGCAGGTTTGTGAATTGCAGTGCCCCTGAGCTCCATTATTCAACTCGCTTTCTTGGGAGCTGGCCGCAAAAGCGCAGGATTGCTTCAGGCCGTATTCTGGTTCCTGGCGGCAGGCTGAGCCTGTGGTTAATTCTTCTTCCTGATGGGAAAACAGAGTGACCTGTGCCTGTCCCAACACCTAGAGCTAGTCTCTCATTGGTTGCCCCTCTTCCCGTTCATCCTCAGGACAAATTGCAACCTGTACGGAACAGGAGGATAAAGGTGCTGATTCTCCAAGGAGAGAGATTGCTAGTAAAGCGGCTGGAATGGCGAGCCGGAGCACAAGGAGATGAGAAATGAGGTGCGTTTTAGAAACCTTTCCCGATCACACGGTGTGCCATCTTCGGGGTTTCTCATGCATGTTTTCAATGTAGGACGATGCCCTTGAACCTGGAGATTTGGGACCCATGGGATGGGTACCACGCCGTATTAATTTAAAGGGTCTGCGTTAGCTCACCCAACCTCACCAAACCTCTCAGCCCCAAGAGTGTCCACCCATATGTCTCAATCAGCTGTGGGTCTAGATATGGTCAATCCAGGTGGCATCACAGCCCCTGAACGAATTTTGTAAGAATTTCTCTCTCTTTCACTGTCTTTGTTTCACGGGTTTTGAAAAGTAATTGATTTTTATAATGGGGTTTGGCTGCTTTTCACTGCTGTGTTTATGCCGCTTTACACCCACTTGACTCACTTACAGAGAGATATCAATACATAGGTTTGAAGATTCTTACTAGTCTGATATATTCCTGGGCGGTGAATAGGGGGTGTTGAGTCCAGTTCACTGAGCAAGGAGTAGGTCTTGTCTATTACATATTGGGTTTATGGAACGATATCTGAGCTAATTTGAAACCCTTGTTTTATGCATCACCCCACCTCACCTTTCCCGTTAAGCAGCCATAGTCTGTTTTCTAAACGTGTGATTCTGTTCTGTTTTGTAATTCAGTTCAAGGGTAGCGGTTTTTACATTCCCTCTATAAGTGATATCTCATGATAAGTGTCTTTTTCTGTGTGACTTATTTCACTTAGAATCGTCAGAGCTAAATCCACTCATCATGCTGCTACTAGCCTTATGACATTGATTTCATGGCTGAGTGATATTCCATTGTATATAAGGACCACATCTTCTTTATCCATTCTTCTCTTTCCTGGGATATTTAAGGTGTAACGAAGTGGAGGTTCTTGTCAACAGAGTAGCCCAAAACTTTGGGGTGCCTGTGTCTTGCTGATTTTTAGTTTTCCCAATTTATACGCCCATGAGTGGAAGTGCCCTATGCTCTCTAAGCTGAGTTTTTTAGATGTTTCAGGACACACCGTACACTTCTCCAGAGTGGCTGTTGGCAATTTACATCCCGCCCATCAGTGTAGCAAGGCTCCCATTTCTCCATGGCCTGTCCTGCATTTCTGGTTTTGACACTTTTTTCAGCATGGCCCTTTTGACCGATGGGAAGCGAGACTTCTTTGTAGCGCTGATTTGCCTTTCCAGGTTGCTTGGTTGGCCAAAAAGGGCGTATGTGTTTTTTCCTGAATATATTCAGGAAAAAACGCATACGCCCTTTTTGGCCAAGGGCATCATTGTCGAGGTTTTGATGCTTTTCCTGTGCTTTAAAGGCGATTCGAATCTACCTCCTGAAATCTGTTTCCTGCAATTCTGCCTTGCTTTCAAATCCTCTTCGTTGCCTTCCCTCAATATATTTGTGGACAAGAGTTATCATTTGTAAGTCTGCAGGTTTGTGAATTGCAGTGCCCCTGAGCTCCATTATTCAACTCGCTTTCTTGGGAGCTGGCCGCAAAAGCGCAGGATTGCTTCAGGCCGTATTCTGGTTCCTGGCGGCAGGCTGAGCCTGTGGTTAATTCTTCTTCCTGATGGGAAAACAGAGTGACCTGTGCCTGTCCCAACACGTAGAGCTAGTCTCTCATTGGTTGCCCCTCTTCCCGTTCATCCTCAGGACAAATTGCAACCTGTACGGAACAGGAGGATAAAGGTGCTGATTCTCCAAGGAGAGAGATTGCTAGTAAAGCGGCTGGAATGGCGAGCCGGAGCACAAGGAGATGAGAAATGAGGTGCGTTTTAGAAACCTTTCCCGATCACACGGTGTGCCATCTTCGGGGTTTCTCATGCATGTTTTCAATGTAGGACGATGCCCTTGAACCTGGAGATTTGGGACCCATGGGATGGGTACCACGCCGTATTAATTTAAAGGGTCTGCGTTAGCTCACCCAACCTCACCAAACCTCTCAGCCCCAAGAGTGTCCACCCATATGTCTCAATCAGCTGTGGGTCTAGATATGGTCAATCCAGGTGGCATCACAGCCCCTGAACGAATTTTGTAAGAATTTCTCTCTCTTTCACTGTCTTTGTTTCACGGGTTTTGAAAAGTAATTGATTTTTATAATGGGGTTTGGCTGCTTTTCACTGCTGTGTTTATGCCGCTTTACACCCACTTGACTCACTTACAGAGAGATATCAATACATAGGTTTGAAGATTCTTACTAGTCTGATATATTCCTGGGCGGTGAATAGGGGGTGTTGAGTCCAGTTCACTGAGCAAGGAGTAGGTCTTGTCTATTACATATTGGGTTCATGGAACGGTATCTGAGCTAATTTGAAACCCTTGTTTTATGCATCACCCCACCTCACCTTTCCCGTTAAGCAGCCATAGTGTGTTTTCTAAATGTGTGACTCCGTTCTGTTTTGTAATTCAGTTCAAGGGTAGCGGTTTTTACATTCCCTCTATAAGTGATATCTCATGATAAGTGTCTTTTTCTGTGGGACTTATTTCACTTAGAATCGTCATAGCTAAATCCACTCATCATGCTGCTACTAGCCTTATGACATTGATTTCATGGCTGAGTGATATTCCATTGTACATAAGGACCACAACTTCTTTATCCATTCTTCTCTTTCCTCGGATATTTAAGGTGTAACGAAGTGGAGGTTCTTGTCAACAGAGTAGCCCAAAACTTTGGGGTGCCTGTGTCTTGCTGATTTTTAGTTTTCCCAATTTATACGCCCATGAGTGGAAGTGCCCAAGCTCTCTAAGCTGAGTTTTTTAGATGTTTCAGGACACACCGTACACTTCTCCAGAGTGGCTGTTGGCAATTTACGTCCCGCCCTTCAGCGTAGCAAGGCTCCCATTTCTCCATGGCCTGTCCTGCATTTCTGGTTTTGACCCTTTATTCAGCATGACCCTTTTGACCGATGGGAAGCGAGACTTCTTTGTAGCGCTGATTTGCCTTTCCAGGTTGCTTGGTTGGCCAAAAAGGGCGTATGCGTTTTTTCCTGAATATATTCAGGAAAAAACGCATACGCCCTTTTTGTCCAAGGGCATCATTGTCGAGGTTTTGCCGCTTTTCCTGTGCTTTAAAGGCGATTCGAATCTACCTCCTGAAATCTGTTTCCTGCAATTCTGCCTTGCTTTCAAATCCTCTTCGTTGCCTTCCCTCAATATATTTGTGGACGAGAGTTATCATTTCTAAGTCTGCAGGTTTGTGAATTGCAGTGCCCCTGAGCTCCATTATTCAACTCGCTTTCTTGGGAGCTGGCCGCAAAAGCGCAGGATTGCTTCAGGCCGTATTCTGGTTCCTGGCGGCAGGCTGAGCCTGTGGTTAATTCTTCTTCCTGATGGGAAAACAGAGTGACCTGTGCCTGTCCCAACACCTAGAGCTAGTCTCTCATTGGTTGCCCCTCTTCCCGTTCATCCTCAGGACAAATTGCAACCTGTACGGAACAGGAGGATAAAGGTGCTGATTCTCCAAGGAGAGAGATTGCTAGTAAAGCGGCTGGAATGGCGAACCGGAGCACAAGGAGATGAGAAATGAGGTGCGTTTTAGAAACCTTTCCCGATCACACGGTGTGCCATCTTCGGGGTTTCTCATGCATGTTTTCAATGTAGGACGATGCCCTTGAACCTGGAGATTTGGGACCCATGGGATGGGTACCACGCCGTATTAATTTAAAGGGTCTGCGTTAGCTCACCCAACCTCACCAAACCTCTCAGCCCCAAGAGTGTCCACCCATATGTCTCAATCAGCTGTGGGTCTAGATATGGTCAATCCAGGTGGCATCACAGCCCCTGAACGAATTTTGTAAGAATTTCTCTCTCTTTCACTGTCTTTGTTTCACGGATTTTGAAAAGTAATTGATTTTTATAATGGGGTTTAGCTGCTTTTCACTGCTGTGTTTATGCCGCTTTACACCCACTTGACTCACTTACAGAGAGATATCAATACATAGGTTTGAAGATTCTTACTAGTGAGATATATTCTTGGGCGGTGAATAGGGGGTGTTGAGTCCAGTTCACTGAGCAAGGAGTAGGTCTTGTCTATTACATATTGGGTTTATGGAACGGTATCTGAGCTAATTTGAAACCCTTGATTTATGCATCACCCCACCTCACCTTTCCTGTTAAGCAGCCATAGTGTGTTTTCTAAACGTGTGACTCTGTTCTATTTTGTAATGCAGTTCAAGGGTAGCGGTTTTTACATTCCCTCTATAAGTGATATCTTATGATAAGTGTCTTTTTCTGTGTGATTTATTTCACTTAGAATCGTCATAGCTAAATCCACTCATCATGCTGCTACTAGCCTTATGACATTGATTTCATGGCTGAGTGATATTCCATTGTACATAAGGACCACAACTTCTTTATCCATTCTTCTCTTTCCTGGGATATTTAAGGTGTAACGAAGTGGAGGTTCTTGTCAACAGAGAAGCCCAAAACTTTGGGGTGCCTGTGTCTTGCTGAGTTTTAGTTTTCCCAATTTATACGCCCATGAGTGGAAGTGCCGTATGCTCTCTAAGCTGAGTTTTTTAGATGTTTCAGGACACACCGTACATTTCTCCAGAGTGGCTGTTGGCAATTTACATCCGGCCCATCAGCGTAGCAAGGCTCCCATTTCTCCATGGCCTGTCCTGCATTTCTGGTTTTGACACTTTATTCAGCATCGCCCTTTTGACCGATGGGAAGCGCGACTTCTTTGTAGCGCTGATTTGCCTTTCCAGGTTGCTTGGTTGGCCAAAAAGGGCGTATGCGTTTTTTCCTGAATATATTCAGGAAAAAACGCATACGCCCTTTTTGGCCAAGGGCATCATTGTCGAGGTTTTGATGCTTTTCCTGTGCTTTAAAGGCGATTCGAATCTACCTCCTGAAATCTGTTTCCTGCAATTCTGCCTTGCTTTCAAATCCTCTTCGTTGCCTTCCCTCAATATATTTGTGGACAAGAGTTATCATTTCTAAGTCTGCAGGTTTGTGAATTGCAGTGCCCCTGAGCTCCATTCTTCAACTCGCTTTCTTGGGAGCTGGCCGCAAAAGCGCAGGATTGCTTCAGGCCGTATTCTGGTTCCTGGCGGCAGGCTGAGCCTGTGGTTAATTCTTCTTCCTGATGGGAAAACAGAGTGACCTGTGCCTGTCCCAACACCTAGAGCTAGTCTCTCATTGGTTGCCCCTCTTCCCGTCCATCCTCAGGACAAATTGCAACCTGTACGGAACAGGAGGATAAAGGTGCTGATTCTCCAAGGAGAGAGATTGCTAGTAAAGCGGCTGGAATGGCGAGCCGGAGCACAAGGAGATGAGAAATGAGGTGCGTTTTAGAAACCTTTCCCGATCACACGGTGTGCCATCTTCGGGGTTTCTCATGCATGTTTTCAATGTAGGACGATGCCCTTGAACCTGGAGATTTGGGACCCATGGGATGGGTACCACGCCGTATTAATTTAAAGGGTCTGCGTTAGCTCACCCAACCTCACCAAACCTCTCAGCCCCAAGAGTGTCCACCCATATGTCTCAATCAGCTGTGGGTCTAGATATGGTCAATCCAGGTGGCATCACAGCCCCTGAACGAATTTTGTAAGAATTTCTCTCTCTTTCACTGTCTTTGTTTCACGGGTTTTGAAAAGTAATTGATTTTTATAATGGGGTTTGGCTGCTTTTCACTGCTGTGTTTATGCCGCTTTACACCCACTTGACTCACTTACAGAGAGATATCAATACATAGGTTTGAAGATTCTTACTAGTCTGATATATTCCTGGGCGGTGAATAAGGGGTGTTGAGTCCAGTTCACTGAGCAAGGAGTAGGTCTTGTCTATTACATATTGGGTTTATGGAACGATATCTGAGCTAATTTGAAACCCTTGTTTTATGCATCACCCCACCTCACCTTTCCCGTTAAGCAGCCATAGTCTGTTTTCTAAACGTGTGATTCTGTTCTGTTTTGTAATTCAGTTCAAGGGTAGCGGTTTTTACATTCCCTCTATAAGTGATATCTCATGATAAGTGTCTTTTTCTGTGTGACTTATTTCACTTAGAATCGTCAGAGCTAAATCCACTCATCATGCTGCTACTAGCCTTATGACATTGATTTCATGGCTGAGTGATATTCCATTGTATATAAGGACCACATCTTCTTTATCCATTCTTCTCTTTCCTGGGATATTTAAGGTGTAACGAAGTGGAGGTTCTTGTCAACAGAGTAGCCCAAAACTTTGGGGTGCCTGTGTCTTGCTGATTTTTAGTTTTCCCAATTTATACGCCCATGAGTGGAAGTGCCCTATGCTCTCTAAGCTGAGTTTTTTAGATGTTTCAGGACACACCGTACACTTCTCCAGAGTGGCTGTTGGCAATTTACATCCCGCCCATCAGTGTAGCAAGGCTCCCATTTCTCCATGGCCTGTCCTGCATTTCTGGTTTTGACACTTTTTTCAGCATGGCCCTTTTGACCGATGGGAAGCGAGACTTCTTTGTAGCGCTGATTTGCCTTTCCAGGTTGCTTGGTTGGCCAAAAAGGGCGTATGCGTTTTTTCCTGAATATATTCAGGAAAAAACGCATACGCCCTTTTTGGCCAAGGGCATCATTGTCGAGGTTTTGATGCTTTTCCTGTGCTTTAAAGGCGATTCGAATCTACCTCCTGAAATCTGTTTCCTGCAATTCTGCCTTGCTTTCAAATCCTCTTCGTTGCCTTCCCTCAATATATTTGTGGACAAGAGTTATCATTTGTAAGTCTGCAGGTTTGTGAATTGCAGTGCCCCTGAGCTCCATTTTTCAACTCGCTTTCTTGGGAGCTGGCCGCAAAAGCGCAGGATTGCTTCAGGCCGTATTCTGGTTCCTGGCGGCAGGCTGAGCCTGTGGTTAATTCTTCTTCCTGATGGGAAAACAGAGTGACCTGTGCCTGTCCCAACACCTAGAGCTAGTCTCTCATTGGTTGCCCCTCTTCCCGTTCATCCTCAGGACAAATTGCAACCTGTACGGAACAGGAGGATAAAGGTGCTGATTCTCCAAGGAGAGAGATTGCTAGTAAAGCGGCTGGAATGGCGAGCCGGAGCACAAGGAGATGAGAAATGAGGTGCGTTTTAGAAACCTTTCCCGATCACACGGTGTGCCATCTTCGGGGTTTCTCATGCATGTTTTCAATGTAGGACGATGCCCTTGAACCTGGAGATTTGGGACCCATGGGATGGGTACCACGCCGTATTAATTTAAAGGGTCTGCGTTAGCTCACCCAACCTCACCAAACCTCTCAGCCCCAAGAGTGTCCACCCATATGTCTCAATCAGCTGTGGGTCTAGATATGGTCAATCCAGGTGGCATCACAGCCCCTGAACGAATTTTGTAAGAATTTCTCTCTCTTTCACTGTCTTTGTTTCACGGGTTTTGAAAAGTAATTGATTTTTATAATGGGGTTTGGCTGCTTTTCACTGCTGTGTTTATGCCGCTTTACACCCACTTGACTCACTTACAGAGAGATATCAATACATAGGTTTGAAGATTCTTACTAGTCTGATATATTCCTGGGCGGTGAATAGGGGGTGTTGAGTCCAGTTCACTGAGCAAGGAGTAGGTCTTGTCTGTTACATATTGGGTTTATGGAACGACATCTGAGCTAATTTGAAACCCTTGTTTTATGCATCACCCCACCTCACCTTTCCCGTTAAGCAGCCATAGTCTGTTTTCTAAACGTGTGATTCTGTTCTGTTTTGTAATTCAGTTCAAGGGTAGCGGTTTTTACATTCCCTCTATAAGTGATATCTCATGATAAGTGTCTTTTTCTGTGGGACTTATTTCACTTAGAATCGTCATAGCTAAATCCACTCATCATGCTGCTACTAGCCTTATGACATTGATTTCATGGCTGAGTGATATTCCATTGTATATAAGGACCACATCTTCTTTATCCATTCTTCTCTTTCCTGGGATATTTAAGGTGTAACGAAGTGGAGGTTCTTGTCAACAGAGTAGCCCAAAACTTTGGGGTGCCTGTGTCTTGCTGATTTTTAGTTTTCCCAATTTATACGCCCATGAGTGGAAGTGCCCTATGCTCTCTAAGCTGAGTTTTTTAGATGTTTCAGGACACACCGTACACTTCTCCAGAGTGGCTGTTGGCAATTTACATCCCGCCCATCAGTGTAGCAAGGCTCCCATTTCTCCATGGCCTGTCCTGCATTTCTGGTTTTGACACTTTTTTCAGCATGGCCCTTTTGACCGATGGGAAGCGAGACTTCTTTGTAGCGCTGATTTGCCTTTCCAGGTTGCTTGGTTGGCCAAAAAGGGCGTATGCGTTTTTTCCTGAATATATTCAGGAAAAAACGCATACGCCCTTTTTGGCCAAGGGCATCATTGTCGAGGTTTTGATGCTTTTCCTGTGCTTTAAAGGCGATTCGAATGTACCTCCTGAAATCTGTTTCCTGCAATTCTGCCTTGCTTTCAAATCCTCTTCGTTGCCTTCCCTCAATATATTTGTGGACGAGAGTTATCATTTGTAAGTCTGCAGGTTTGTGAATTGCAGTGCCCCTGAGCTCCATTATTCAACTCGCTTTCTTGGGAGCTGGCCGCAAAAGCGCAGGATTGCTTCAGGCCGTATTCTGGTTCCTGGCGGCAGGCTGAGCCTGTGGTTAATTCTTCTTCCTGATGGGAAAACAGAGTGACCTGTGCCTGTCCCAACACCTAGAGCTAGTCTCTCATTGGTTGCCCCTCTTCCCGTTCATCCTCAGGACAAATTGCAACCTGTACGGAACAGGAGGATAAAGGTGCTGATTCTCCAAGGAGAGAGATTGCTAGTAAAGCGGCTGGAATGGCGAGCCGGAGCACAAGGAGATGAGAAATGAGGTGCGTTTTAGAAACCTTTCCCGATCACACGGTGTGCCATCTTCGGGGTTTCTCATGCATGTTTTCAATGTAGGACGATGCCCTTGAACCTGGAGATTTGGGACCCATGGGATGGGTACCACGCCGTATTAATTTAAAGGGTCTGCGTTAGCTCACCCAACCTCACCAAACCTCTCAGCCCCAAGAGTGTCCACCCATATGTCTCAATCAGCTGTGGGTCTAGATATGGTCAATCCAGGTGGCATCACAGCCCCTGAACGAATTTTGTAAGAATTTCTCTCTCTTTCACTGTCTTTGTTTCACGGGTTTTGAAAAGTAATTGATTTTTATAATGGGGTTTAGCTGCTTTTCACTGCTGTGTTTATGCCGCTTTACACCCACTTGACTCACTTACAGAGAGATATCAATACATAGGTTTGAAGATTCTTACTAGTCAGATATATTCTTGGGCGGTGAATAGGGGGTGTTGAGTCCAGTTCACTGAGCAAGGAGTAGGTCTTGTCTATTACATATTGGGTTCATGGAACGGTATCTGAGCTAATTTGAAACCCTTGTTTTATGCATCACCCCTCCTCACCTTTCCCGTTAAGCAGCCATAGTGTGTTTTCTAAATGTGTGACTCCGTTCTGTTTTGTAATTCAGTTCAAGGGTAGCGGTTTTTACATTCCCTCTATAAGTGATATCTCATGATAAGTGTCTTTTTCTGTGGGACTTATTTCACTTAGAATCGTCATACCTAAATCCACTCATCATGCTGCTACTAGCCTTATGACATTGATTTCATGGCTGAGTGATATTCCATTGTACATAAGGACCACAACTTCTTTATCCATTCTTCTCTTTCCTCGGATATTTAAGGTGTAACGAAGTGGAGGTTCTTGTCAACAGAGTAGCCCAAAACTTTGGGGTGCCTGTGTCTTGCTGATTTTTAGTTTTCCCAATTTATACGCCCATGAGTGGAAGTGCCCAAGCTCTCTAAGCTGAGTTTTTTATATGTTTCAGGACACACCGTACACTTCTCCAGAGTGGCTGTTGGCAATTTACGTCCCGCCCTTCAGCGTAGCAAGGCTCCCATTTCTCCATGGCCTGTCCTGCATTTCTGGTTTTGACCCTTTATTCAGCATGACCCTTTTGACCGATGGGAAGCGAGACTTCTTTGTAGCGCTGATTTGCCTTTCCAGGTTGCTTGGTTGGCCAAAAAGGGCGTATGCGTTTTTTCCTGAATATATTCAGGAAAAAACGCATACGCCCTTTTTGGCCAAGGGCATCATTGTCGAGGTTTTGCCGCTTTTCCTGTGCTTTAAAGGCGATTCGAATCTACCTCCTGAAATCTGTTTCCTGCAATTCTGCCTTGCTTTCAAATCCTCTTCGTTGCCTTCCCTCAATATATTTGTGGACGAGAGTTATCATTTCTAAGTCTGCAGGTTTGTGAATTGCAGTGCCCCTGAGCTCCATTATTCAACTCGCTTTCTTGGGAGCTGGCCGCAAAAGCGCAGGATTGCTTCAGGCCGTATTCTGGTTCCTGGCGGCAGGCTGAGCCTGTGGTTAATTCTTCTTCCTGATGGGAAAACAGAGTGACCTGTGCCTGTCCCAACACCTAGAGCTAGTCTCTCATTGGTTGCCCCTCTTCCCGTTCATCCTCAGGACAAATTGCAACCTGTACGGAACAGGAGGATAAAGGTGCTGATTCTCCAAGGAGAGAGATTGCTAGTAAAGCGGCTGGAATGGCGAACCGGAGCACAAGGAGATGAGAAATGAGGTGCGTTTTAGAAACCTTTCCCGATCACACGGTGTGCCATCTTCGGGGTTTCTCATGCATGTTTTCAATGTAGGACGATGCCCTTGAACCTGGAGATTTGGGACCCATGGGATGGGTACCACGCCGTATTAATTTAAAGGGTCTGCGTTAGCTCACCCAACCTCACCAAACCTCTCAGCCCCAAGAGTGTCCACCCATATGTCTCAATCAGCTGTGGGTCTAGATATGGTCAATCCAGGTGGCATCACAGCCCCTGAACGAATTTTGTAAGAATTTCTCTCTCTTTCACTGTCTTTGTTTCACGGGTTTTGAAAAGTAATTGATTTTTATAATGGGGTTTAGCTGCTTTTCACTGCTGTGTTTATGCCGCTTTACACCCACTTGACTCACTTACAGAGAGATATCAATACATAGGTTTGAAGATTCTTACTAGTGAGATATATTCTTGGGCGGTGAATAGGGGGTGTTGAGTCCAGTTCACTGAGCAAGGAGTAGGTCTTGTCTATTACATATTGGGTTTATGGAACGGTATCTGAGCTAATTTGAAACCCTTGATTTATGCATCACCCCACCTCACCTTTCCCGTTAAGCAGCCATAGTGTGTTTTCTAAACGTGTGACTCTGTTCTATTTTGTAATGCAGTTCAAGGGTAGCGGTTTTTACATTCCCTCTATAAGTGATATCTTATGATAAGTGTCTTTTTCTGTGTGATTTATTTCACTTAGAATCGTCATACCTAAATCCACTCATCATGCTGCTACTAGCCTTATGACATTGATTTCATGGCTGAGTGATATTCCATTGTACATAAGGACCACAACTTCTTTATCCATTCTTCTCTTTCCTCGGATATTTAAGGTGTAACGAAGTGGAGGTTTTTGTCAACAGAGTAGCCCAAAATTTGGGGTGCCTGTGTCTTGCTGATTTTTAGTTTTCCCAATTTATACGCCCATGAGTGGAAGTGCCCAAGCTCTCTAAGCTGAGTTTTTTAGATGTTTCAGGACACACCGTACACTTCTCCAGAGTGGCTGTTGGCAATTTACGTCCCGCCCATCAGCGTAGCAAGGCTCCCATTTCTCCATGGCCTGTCCTGCATTTCTGGTTTTGACACTTTATTCAGCATGGCCCTTTTGACCAATGGGAAGCGAGACTTCTTTGTAGCGCTGATTTGCCTTTCCAGGTTGCTTGGTTGGCCAAAAAGGGCGTATGCGATTTTTCCTGAATATATTCAGGAAAAAACGCATACGCCCTTTTTGGCCAAGTGCATCACTGTCGAGGTTTTGCCGCTTTTCCTGTGCTTTAAAGGCGATTCGAATATACCTCCTGAAATCTGTTTCCTGCAATTCTGCCTTGCTTTCAAATCCTCTTCGTTGCCTTCCCTCAATATATTTGTGGACAAGAGTTATCATTTCTAAGTCTGCAGGTTTGTGAATTGCAGTGCCCCTGAGCTCCATTATTCAACTCGCTTTCTTGGGAGCTGGCCGCAAAAGCGCAGGATTGCTTCAGGCCGTATTCTGGTTCCTGGCGGCAGGCTGAGCCTGTGGTTAATTCTTCTTCCTGATGGGAAAACAGAGTGACCTGTGCCTGTCCCAACACCTAGAGCTAGTCTCTCATTGGTTGCCCCTCTTCCCGTTCATCCTCAGGACAAATTGCAACCTGTACGGAACAGGAGGATAAAGGTGCTGATTCTCCAAGGAGAGAGATTGCTAGTAAAGCGGCTGGAATGGTGAGCCGGAGCACAAGGAGATGAGAAATGAGGTGCGTTTTAGAAACCTTTCCCGATCACACGGTGTGCCATCTTCGGGGTTTCTCATGCATGTTTTCAATGTAGGACGATGCCCTTGAACCTGGAGATTTGGGACCCATGGGATGGGTACCACGCCGTATTAATTTAAAGGGTCTGCGTTAGCTCACCCAACCTCACCAAACCTCTCAGCCCCAAGAGTGTCCACCCATATGTCTCAATCAGCTGTGGGTCTAGATATGGTCAATCCAGGTGGCATCACAGCCCCTGAACGAATTTTGTAAGAATTTCTCTCTCTTTCACTGTCTTTGTTTCACGGGTTTTGAAAAGTAATTGATTTTTATAATGGGGTTTGGCTGCTTTTCACTGCTGTGTTTATGCCGCTTTACACCCACTTGACTCACTTACAGAGAGATATCAATACATAGGTTTGAAGATTCTTACTAGTCTGATATATTCCTGGGCGGTGAATAGGGGGTGTTGAGTCCAGTTCACTGAGCAAGGAGTAGGTCTTGTCTGTTACATATTGGGTTTATGGAACGATATCTGAGCTAATTTGAAACCCTTGTTTTATGCATCACCCCACCTCACCTTTCCCGTTAAGCAGCCATAGTCTGTTTTCTAAACGTGTGATTCTGTTCTGTTTTGTAATTCAGTTCAAGGGTAGCGGTTTTTACATTCCCTCTATAAGTGATATCTCATGATAAGTGTCTTTTTCTGTGTGACTTATTTCACTTAGAATCGTCATAGCTAAATCCACTCATCATGCTGCTACTAGCCTTATGACATTGATTTCATGGCTGAGTGATATTCCATTGTATATAAGGACCACATCTTCTTTATCCATTCTTCTCTTTCCTGGGATATTTAAGGTGTAACGAAGTGGAGGTTCTTGTCAACAGAGTAGCCCAAAACTTTGGGGTGCCTGTGTCTTGCTGATTTTTAGTTTTCCCAATTTATACGCCCATGAGTGGAAGTGCCCTATGCTCTCTAAGCTGAGTTTTTTAGATGTTTCAGGACACACCGTACACTTCTCCAGAGTGGCTGTTGGCAATTTACATCCCGCCCATCAGTGTAGCAAGGCTCCCATTTCTCCATGGCCTGTCCTGCATTTCTGGTTTTGACACTTTTTTCAGCATGGCCCTTTTGACCGATGGGAAGCGAGACTTCTTTGTAGCGCTGATTTGCCTTTCCAGGTTGCTTGGTTGGCCAAAAAGGGCGTATGCGTTTTTTCCTGAATATATTCAGGAAAAAACGCATACGCCCTTTTTGGCCAAGGGCATCATTGTCGAGGTTTTGATGCTTTTCCTGTGCTTTAAAGGCGATTCGAATCTACCTCCTGAAATCTGTTTCCTGCAATTCTGCCTTGCTTTCAAATCCTCTTCGTTGCCTTCCCTCAATATATTTGTGGACAAGAGTTATCATTTCTAAGTCTGCAGGTTTGTGAATTGCAGTGCCCCTGAGCTCCATTATTCAACTCGCTTTCTTGGGAGCTGGCCGCAAAAGCGCAGGATTGCTTCAGGCCGTATTCTGGTTCCTGGCGGCAGGCTGAGCCTGTGGTTAATTCTTCTTCCTGATGGGAAAACAGAGTGACCTGTGCCTGTCCCAACACCTAGAGCTAGTCTCTCATTGGTTGCCCCTCTTCCCGTTCATCCTCAGGACAAATTGCAACCTGTACGGAACAGGAGGATAAAGGTGCTGATTCTCCAAGGAGAGAGATTGCTAGTAAAGCGGCTGGAATGGCGAGCCGGAGCACAAGGAGATGAGAAATGAGGTGCGTTTTAGAAACCTTTCCCGATCACACGGTGTGCCATCTTCGGGGTTTCTCATGCATGTTTTCAATGTAGGACGATGCCCTTGAACCTGGAGATTTGGGACCCATGGGATGGGTACCACGCCGTATTACTTTAAAGGGTCTGCGTTAGCTCACCCAACCTCACCAAACCTCTCAGCCCCAAGAGTGTCCACCCATATGTCTCAATCAGCTGTGGGTCTAGATATGGTCAATCCAGGTGGCATCACAGCCCCTGAACGAATTTTGTAAGAATTTCTCTCTCTTTCACTGTCTTTGTTTCACGGGTTTTGAAAAGTAATTGATTTTTATAATGGGGTTTGGCTGCTTTTCACTGCTGTGTTTATGCCGCTTTACACCCACTTGACTCACTTACAGAGAGATATCAATACATAGGTTTGAAGATTCTTACTAGTCTGATATATTCCTGGGCGGTGAATAGGGGGTGTTGAGTCCAGTTCACTGAGCAAGGAGTAGGTCTTGTCTGTTACATATTGGGTTTATGGAATGATATCTGAGCTAATTTGAAACCCTTGTTTTATGCATCACCCCACCTCACCTTTCCCGTTAAGCAGCCATAGTCTGTTTTCTAAACGTGTGATTCTGTTCTGTTTTGTAATTCAGTTCAAGGGTAGCGGTTTTTACATTCCCTCTATAAGTGATATCTCATGATAAGTGTCTTTTTCTGTGTGACTTATTTCACTTAGAATCGTCATAGCTAAATCCACTCATCATGCTGCTACTAGCCTTATGACATTGATTTCATGGCTGAGTGATATTCCATTGTATATAAGGACCACATCTTCTTTATCCATTCTTCTCTTTCCTGGGATATTTAAGGTGTAACTAAGTGGAGGTTCTTGTCAACAGAGTAGCCCAAAACTTTGGGGTGCCTGTGTCTTGCTGATTTTTAGTTTTCCCAATTTATACGCCCATGAGTGGAAGTGCCCTATGCTCTCTAAGCTGAGTTTTTTAGATGTTTCAGGACACACCGTACACTTCTCCAGAGTGGCTGTTGGCAATTTACATCCCGCCCATCAGTGTAGCAAGGCTCCCATTTCTCCATGGCCTGTCCTGCATTTCTGGTTTTGACACTTTTTTCAGCATGGCCCTTTTGACCGATGGGAAGCGAGACTTCTTTGTAGCGCTGATTTGCCTTTCCAGGTTGCTTGGTTGGCCAAAAAGGGCGTATGCGTTTTTTCCTGAATATATTCAGGAAAAAACGCATACGCCCTTTTTGGCCAAGGGCATCATTGTCGAGGTTTTGATGCTTTTCCTGTGCTTTAAAGGCGATTCGAATCTACCTCCTGAAATCTGTTTCCTGCAATTCTGCCTTGCTTTCAAATCCTCTTCGTTGCCTTCCCTCAATATATTTGTGGACAAGAGTTATCATTTGTAAGTCTGCAGGTTTGTGAATTGCAGTGCCCCTGAGCTCCATTATTCAACTCGCTTTCTTGGGAGCTGGCCGCAAAAGCGCAGGATTGCTTCAGGCCGTATTCTGGTTCCTGGCGGCAGGCTGAGCCTGTGGTTAATTCTTCTTCCTGATGGGAAAACAGAGTGACCTGTGCCTGTCCCAACACCTAGAGCTAGTCTCTCATTGGTTGCCCCTCTTCCCGTTCATCCTCAGGACAAATTGCAACCTGTACGGAACAGGAGGATAAAGGTGCTGATTCTCCAAGGAGAGAGATTGCTAGTAAAGCGGCTGGAATGGCGAGCCGGAGCACAAGGAGATGAGAAATGAGGTGCGTTTTAGAAACCTTTCCCGATCACACGGTGTGCCATCTTCGGGGTTTCTCATGCATGTTTTCAATGTAGGACGATGCCCTTGAACCTGGAGATTTGGGACCCATGGGATGGGTACCACGCCGTATTACTTTAAAGGGTCTGCGTTAGCTCACCCAACCTCACCAAACCTCTCAGCCCCAAGAGTGTCCACCCATATGTCTCAATCAGCTGTGGGTCTAGATATGGTCAATCCAGGTGGCATCACAGCCCCTGAACGAATTTTGTAAGAATTTCTCTCTCTTTCACTGTCTTTGTTTCACGGGTTTTGAAAAGTAATTGATTTTTATAATGGGGTTTGGCTGCTTTTCACTGCTGTGTTTATGCCGCTTTACACCCACTTGACTCACTTACAGAGAGATATCAATACATAGGTTTGAAGATTCTTACTAGTCTGATATATTCCTGGGCGGTGAATAAGGGGTGTTGAGTCCAGTTCACTGAGCAAGGAGTAGGTCTTGTCTATTACATATTGGGTTTATGGAACGATATCTGAGCTAATTTGAAACCCTTGTTTTATGCATCACCCCACCTCACCTTTCCCGTTAAGCAGCCATAGTCTGTTTTCTAAACGTGTGATTCTGTTCTGTTTTGTAATTCAGTTCAAGGGTAGCGGTTTTTACATTCCCTCTATAAGTGATATCTCATGATAAGTGTCTTTTTCTGTGTGACTTATTTCACTTAGAATCGTCAGAGCTAAATCCACTCATCATGCTGCTACTAGCCTTATGACATTGATTTCATGGCTGAGTGATATTCCATTGTATATAAGGACCACATCTTCTTTATCCATTCTTCTCTTTCCTGGGATATTTAAGGTGTAACGAAGTGGAGGTTCTTGTCAACAGAGTAGCCCAAAACTTTGGGGTGCCTGTGTCTTGCTGATTTTTAGTTTTCCCAATTTATACGCCCATGAGTGGAAGTGCCCTATGCTCTCTAAGCTGAGTTTTTTAGATGTTTCAGGACACACCGTACACTTCTCCAGAGTGGCTGTTGGCAATTTACATCCCGCCCATCAGTGTAGCAAGGCTCCCATTTCTCCATGGCCTGTCCTGCATTTCTGGTTTTGACACTTTTTTCAGCATGGCCCTTTTGACCGATGGGAAGCGAGACTTCTTTGTAGCGCTGATTTGCCTTTCCAGGTTGCTTGGTTGGCCAAAAAGGGCGTATGCGTTTTTTCCTGAATATATTCAGGAAAAAACGCATACGCCCTTTTTGGCCAAGGGCATCATTGTCGAGGTTTTGATGCTTTTCCTGTGCTTTAAAGGCGATTCGAATCTACCTCCTGAAATCTGTTTCCTGCAATTCTGCCTTGCTTTCAAATCCTCTTCGTTGCCTTCCCTCAATATATTTGTGGACAAGAGTTATCATTTGTAAGTCTGCAGGTTTGTGAATTGCAGTGCCCCTGAGCTCCATTATTCAACTCGCTTTCTTGGGAGCTGGCCGCAAAAGCGCAGGATTGCTTCAGGCCGTATTCTGGTTCCTGGCGGCAGGCTGAGCCTGTGGTTAATTCTTCTTCCTGATGGGAAAACAGAGTGACCTGTGCCTGTCCCAACACCTAGAGCTAGTCTCTCATTGGTTGCCCCTCTTCCCGTTCATCCTCAGGACAAATTGCAACCTGTACGGAACAGGAGGATAAAGGTGCTGATTCTCCAAGGAGAGAGATTGCTAGTAAAGCGGCTGGAATGGCGAGCCGGAGCACAAGGAGATGAGAAATGAGGTGCGTTTTAGAAACCTTTCCCGATCACACGGTGTGCCATCTTCGGGGTTTCTCATGCATGTTTTCAATGTAGGACGATGCCCTTGAACCTGGAGATTTGGGACCCATGGGATGGGTACCACGCCGTATTAATTTAAAGGGTCTGCGTTAGCTCACCCAACCTCACCAAACCTCTCAGCCCCAAGAGTGTCCACCCATATGTCTCAATCAGCTGTGGGTCTAGATATGGTCAATCCAGGTGGCATCACAGCCCCTGAACGAATTTTGTAAGAATTTCTCTCTCTTTCACTGTCTTTGTTTCACGGGTTTTGAAAAGTAATTGATTTTTATAATGGGGTTTGGCTGCTTTTCACTGCTGTGTTTATGCCGCTTTACACCCACTTGACTCACTTACAGAGAGATATCAATACATAGGTTTGAAGATTCTTACTAGTCTGATATATTCCTGGGCGGTGAATAGGGGGTGTTGAGTCCAGTTCACTGAGCAAGGAGTAGGTCTTGTCTGTTACATATTGGGTTTATGGAACGACATCTGAGCTAATTTGAAACCCTTGTTTTATGCATCACCCCACCTCACCTTTCCCGTTAAGCAGCCATAGTCTGTTTTCTAAACGTGTGATTCTGTTCTGTTTTGTAATTCAGTTCAAGGGTAGCGGTTTTTACATTCCCTCTATAAGTGATATCTCATGATAAGTGTCTTTTTCTGTGGGACTTATTTCACTTAGAATCGTCATAGCTAAATCCACTCATCATGCTGCTACTAGCCTTATGACATTGATTTCATGGCTGAGTGATATTCCATTGTATATAAGGACCACATCTTCTTTATCCATTCTTCTCTTTCCTGGGATATTTAAGGTGTAACGAAGTGGAGGTTCTTGTCAACAGAGTAGCCCAAAACTTTGGGGTGCCTGTGTCTTGCTGATTTTTAGTTTTCCCAATTTATACGCCCATGAGTGGAAGTGCCCTATGCTCTCTAAGCTGAGTTTTTTAGATGTTTCAGGACACACCGTACACTTCTCCAGAGTGGCTGTTGGCAATTTACATCCCGCCCATCAGTGTAGCAAGGCTCCCATTTCTCCATGGCCTGTCCTGCATTTCTGGTTTTGACACTTTTTTCAGCATGGCCCTTTTGACCGATGGGAAGCGAGACTTCTTTGTAGCGCTGATTTGCCTTTCCAGGTTGCTTGGTTGGCCAAAAAGGGCGTATGCGTTTTTTCCTGAATATATTCAGGAAAAAACGCATACGCCCTTTTTGGCCAAGGGCATCATTGTCGAGGTTTTGATGCTTTTCCTGTGCTTTAAAGGCGATTCGAATGTACCTCCTGAAATCTGTTTCCTGCAATTCTGCCTTGCTTTCAAATCCTCTTCGTTGCCTTCCCTCAATATATTTGTGGACGAGAGTTATCATTTGTAAGTCTGCAGGTTTGTGAATTGCAGTGCCCCTGAGCTCCATTATTCAACTCGCTTTCTTGGGAGCTGGCCGCAAAAGCGCAGGATTGCTTCAGGCCGTATTCTGGTTCCTGGCGGCAGGCTGAGCCTGTGGTTAATTCTTCTTCCTGATGGGAAAACAGAGTGACCTGTGCCTGTCCCAACACCTAGAGCTAGTCTCTCATTGGTTGCCCCTCTTCCCGTTCATCCTCAGGACAAATTGCAACCTGTACGGAACAGGAGGATAAAGGTGCTGATTCTCCAAGGAGAGAGATTGTTAGTAAAGCGGCTGGAATGGCGAGCCGGAGCACAAGGAGATGAGAAATGAGGTGCGTTTTAGAAACCTTTCCCGATCACACGGTGTGCCATCTTCGGGGTTTCTCATGCATGTTTTCAATGTAGGACGATGCCCTTGAACCTGGAGATTTGGGACCCATGGGATGGGTACCACGCCGTATTACTTTAAAGGGTCTGCGTTAGCTCACCCAACCTCACCAAACCTCTCAGCCCCAAGAGTGTCCACCCATATGTCTCAATCAGCTGTGGGTCTAGATATGGTCAATCCAGGTGGCATCACAGCCCCTGAACGAATTTTGTAAGAATTTCTCTCTCTTTCACTGTCTTTGTTTCACGGGTTTTGAAAAGTAATTGATTTTTATAATGGGGTTTAGCTGCTTTTCACTGCTGTGTTTATGCCGCTTTACACCCACTTGACTCACTTACAGAGAGATATCAATACATAGGTTTGAAGATTCTTACTAGTCAGATATATTCTTGGGCGGTGAATAGGGGGTGTTGAGTCCAGTTCACTGAGCAAGGAGTAGGTCTTGTCTATTACATATTGGGTTCATGGAACGGTATCTGAGCTAATTTGAAACCCTTGTTTTATGCATCACCCCACCTCACCTTTCCCGTTAAGCAGCCATAGTGTGTTTTCTAAATGTGTGACTCCGTTCTGTTTTGTAATTCAGTTCAAGGGTAGCGGTTTTTACATTCCCTCTATAAGTGATATCTCATGATAAGTGTCTTTTTCTGTGGGACTTATTTCACTTAGAATCGTCATACCTAAATCCACTCATCATGCTGCTACTAGCCTTATGACATTGATTTCATGGCTGAGTGATATTCCATTGTACATAAGGACCACAACTTCTTTATCCATTCTTCTCTTTCCTCGGATATTTAAGGTGTAACGAAGTGGAGGTTCTTGTCAACAGAGTAGCCCAAAACTTTGGGGTGCCTGTGTCTTGCTGATTTTTAGTTTTCCCAATTTATACGCCCATGAGTGGAAGTGCCCAAGCTCTCTAAGCTGAGTTTTTTATATGTTTCAGGACACACCGTACACTTCTCCAGAGTGGCTGTTGGCAATTTACGTCCCGCCCTTCAGCGTAGCAAGGCTCCCATTTCTCCATGGCCTGTCCTGCATTTCTGGTTTTGACCCTTTATTCAGCATGACCCTTTTGACCGATGGGAAGCGAGACTTCTTTGTAGCGCTGATTTGCCTTTCCAGGTTGCTTGGTTGGCCAAAAAGGGCGTATGCGTTTTTTCCTGAATATATTCAGGAAAAAACGCATACGCCCTTTTTGGCCAAGGGCATCATTGTCGAGGTTTTGCCGCTTTTCCTGTGCTTTAAAGGCGATTCGAATCTACCTCCTGAAATCTGTTTCCTGCAATTCTGCCTTGCTTTCAAATCCTCTTCGTTGCCTTCCCTCAATATATTTGTGGACGAGAGTTATCATTTCTAAGTCTGCAGGTTTGTGAATTGCAGTGCCCCTGAGCTCCATTATTCAACTCGCTTTCTTGGGAGCTGGCCGCAAAAGCGCAGGATTGCTTCAGGCCGTATTCTGGTTCCTGGCGGCAGGCTGAGCCTGTGGTTAATTCTTCTTCCTGATGGGAAAACAGAGTGACCTGTGCCTGTCCCAACACCTAGAGCTAGTCTCTCATTGGTTGCCCCTCTTCCCGTTCATCCTCAGGACAAATTGCAACCTGTACGGAACAGGAGGATAAAGGTGCTGATTCTCCAAGGAGAGAGATTGCTAGTAAAGCGGCTGGAATGGCGAACCGGAGCACAAGGAGATGAGAAATGAGGTGCGTTTTAGAAACCTTTCCCGATCACACGGTGTGCCATCTTCGGGGTTTCTCATGCATGTTTTCAATGTAGGACGATGCCCTTGAACCTGGAGATTTGGGACCCATGGGATGGGTACCACGCCGTATTACTTTAAAGGGTCTGCGTTAGCTCACCCAACCTCACCAAACCTCTCAGCCCCAAGAGTGTCCACCCATATGTCTCAATCAGCTGTGGGTCTAGATATGGTCAATCCAGGTGGCATCACAGCCCCTGAACGAATTTTGTAAGAATTTCTCTCTCTTTCACTGTCTTTGTTTCACGGGTTTTGAAAAGTAATTGATTTTTATAATGGGGTTTAGCTGCTTTTCACTGCTGTGTTTATGCCGCTTTACACCCACTTGACTCACTTACAGAGAGATATCAATACATAGGTTTGAAGATTCTTACTAGTGAGATATATTCTTGGGCGGTGAATAGGGGGTGTTGAGTCCAGTTCACTGAGCAAGGAGTAGGTCTTGTCTATTACATATTGGGTTTATGGAACGGTATCTGAGCTAATTTGAAACCCTTGATTTATGCATCACCCCACCTCACCTTTCCCGTTAAGCAGCCATAGTGTGTTTTCTAAACGTGTGACTCTGTTCTATTTTGTAATGCAGTTCAAGGGTAGCGGTTTTTACATTCCCTCTATAAGTGATATCTTATGATAAGTGTCTTTTTCTGTGTGATTTATTTCACTTAGAATCGTCATACCTAAATCCACTCATCATGCTGCTACTAGCCTTATGACATTGATTTCATGGCTGAGTGATATTCCATTGTACATAAGGACCACAACTTCTTTATCCATTCTTCTCTTTCCTCGGATATTTAAGGTGTAATGAAGTGGAGGTTTTTGTCAACAGAGTAGCCCAAAATTTGGGGTGCCTGTGTCTTGCTGATTTTTAGTTTTCCCAATTTATACGCCCATGAGTGGAAGTGCCCAAGCTCTCTAAGCTGAGTTTTTTAGATGTTTCAGGACACACCGTACACTTCTCCAGAGTGGCTGTTGGCAATTTACGTCCCGCCCATCAGCGTAGCAAGGCTCCCATTTCTCCATGGCCTGTCCTGCATTTCTGGTTTTGACACTTTATTCAGCATGGCCCTTTTGACCAATGGGAAGCGAGACTTCTTTGTAGCGCTGATTTGCCTTTCCAGGTTGCTTGGTTGGCCAAAAAGGGCGTATGCGATTTTTCCTGAATATATTCAGGAAAAAACGCATACGCCCTTTTTGGCCAAGTGCATCACTGTCGAGGTTTTGCCGCTTTTCCTGTGCTTTAAAGGCGATTCGAATATACCTCCTGAAATCTGTTTCCTGCAATTCTGCCTTGCTTTCAAATCCTCTTCGTTGCCTTCCCTCAATATATTTGTGGACGAGAGTTATCATTTCTAAGTCTGCAGGTTTGTGAATTGCAGTGCCCCTGAGCTCCATTATTCAACTCGCTTTCTTGGGAGCTGGCCGCAAAAGCGCAGGATTGCTTCAGGCCGTATTCTGGTTCCTGGCGGCAGGCTGAGCCTGTGGTTAATTCTTCTTCCTGATGGGAAAACAGAGTGACGTGTGCGTGTCCCAACACCTAGAGCTAGTCTCTCATTGGTTGCCCCTCTTCCCGTTCATCCTCAGGACAAATTGCAACCTGTACGGAACAGGAGGATAAAGGTGCTGATTCTCCAAGGAGAGAGATTGCTAGTAAAGCGGCTGGAATGGCGAACCGGAGCACAAGCAGATGAGAAATGAGGTGCGTTTTAGAAACCTTTCCCCATCACACGGTGTGCCATCTTCGGGGTTTCTCATGCATGTTTTCAATGTAGGACGATGCCCTTGAACCTGGAGATTTGGGACCCATGGGATGGGTACCACGCCGTATTAATTTAAAGGGTCTGCGTTAGCTCACCCAACCTCACCAAACCTCTCAGCCCCAAGAGTGTCCACCCATATGTCTCAATCAGCTGTGGGTCTAGATATGGTCAATCCAGGTGGCATCACAGCCCCTGAACGAATTTTGTAAGAATTCCTCTCTCTTTCACTGTCTTTGTTTCACGGGTTTTGAAAAGTAATTGATTTTTATAATGGGGTTTGGCTGCTTTCCACTGCTGTGTTTATGCCGCTTTACACCCACTTTACTCACTTACAGAGTGATATCAATACATAGGTTTGAAGATTCTTACTAGTCAGATATATTCTTGGGCGGTGAATAGGGGGTGTTGAGTCCAGTTCACTGAGCAAGGAGTAGGTCTTGTCTATTACATATTGGGTTTATGGAACGATATCTGAGCTAATTTGAAACCCTTGTTTTATGCATCACCCCACCTCACCTTTCCCGTTAAGCAGCCATAGTGTGTTTTCTAAACGTGTGACTCTGTTCTGTTTTGTAATTCAGTTCAAGTGTAGCGGTTTTTACATTCCCTCTATAAGTGATATCTCATGATAAGTGTCTTTTTCTGTGTGACTTATTTCACTTAGAATCGTCATAGCTAAATCCACTCATCATGCTGCTACTAGCCTTATGACATTGATTTCATGGCTGAGTGATATTCCATTGTATATAAGGACCACATCTTCTTTATCCATTCTTCTCTTTCCTGGGATATTTAAGGTGTAACGAAGTGGAGGTTCTTGTCAACAGAGTAGCCCAAAACTTTGGGGTGCCTGTGTCTTGCTGATTTTTAGTTTTCCCAATTTATACGCCCATGAGTGGAAGTGCCCTATGCTCTCTAAGCTGAGTTTTTTAGATGTTTCAGGACACACCGTACACTTCTCCAGAGTGGCTGTTGGCAATTTACATCCCGCCCATCAGTGTAGCAAGGCTCCCATTTCTCCATGGCCTGTCCTGCATTTCTGGTTTTGACACTTTATTCAGCATGGCCCTTTTGACCGATGGGAAGCGAGACTTCTTTGTAGCGCTTATTTGCCTTTCCAGGTTGCTTGGTTGGCCAAAAAGGGCGTATGCGTTTTTTCCTGAATATATTCAGGAAAAAACGCATACGCCCTTTTTGGCCAAGGGCATCACTGTCGAGGTTTTGCCGCTTTTCCTGTGCTTTAAAGGCGATTCGAATCTACCTCCTGAAATCTGTTTCCTGCAATTCTGCCTTGCTTTCAAATCCTCTTCGTTGCCTTCCCTCAATATATTTGTGGACGAGAGTTATCATTTGTAAGTCTGCAGGTTTGTGAATTGCAGTGCCCCTGAGCTCCATTATTCAACTCGCTTTCTTGGGAGCTGGCCGCAAAAGCGCAGGATTGCTTCAGGCCGTATTCTGGTTCCTGGCGGCAGGCTGAGCCTGTGGTTAATTCTTCTTTCTGATGGGAAAACAGAGTGACCTGTGCCTGTCCCAACACCTAGAGCTAGTCTCTCATTGGTTGCCCCTCTTCCCGTTCATCCTCAGGACAAATTGCAACCTGTACGGAACAGGAGGATAAAGGTGCTGATTCTCCAAGGAGAGAGATTGCTAGTAAAGCGGCTGGAATGGCGAACCGGAGCACAAGGAGATGAGAAATGAGGTGCGTTTTAGAAACCTTTCCCGATCACACGGTGTGCCATCTTCGGGGTTTCTCATGCATGTTTTCAATGTAGGACGATGCCCTTGAACCTGGAGATTTGGGACCCATGGGATGGGTACCACGCCGTATTAATTTAAAGGGTCTGCGTTAGCTCACCCAACCTCACCAAACCTCTCAGCCCCAAGAGTGTCCACCCATATGTCTCAATCAGCTGTGGGTCTAGATATGGTCAATCCAGGTGGCATCACAGCCCCTGAACGAATTTTGTAAGAATTTCTCTCTCTTTCACTGTCTTTGTTTCACGGGTTTTGAAAAGTAATTGATTTTTATAATGGGGTTTAGCTGCTTTTCACTGCTGTGTTTATGCCGCTTTACACCCACTTGACTCACTTACAGAGAGATATCAATACATAGGTTTGAAGATTCTTACTAGTGAGATATATTCTTGGGCGGTGAATAGGGGGTGTTGAGTCCAGTTCACTGAGCAAGGAGTAGGTCTTGTCTATTACATATTGGGTTTATGGAACGGTATCTGAGCTAATTTGAAACCCTTGATTTATGCATCACCCCACCTCACCTTTCCCGTTAAGCAGCCATAGTGTGTTTTCTAAACGTGTGACTCTGTTCTATTTTGTAATGCAGTTCAAGGGTAGCGGTTTTTACATTCCCTCTATAAGTGATATCTTATGATAAGTGTCTTTTTCTGTGTGATTTATTTCACTTAGAATCGTCATACCTAAATCCACTCATCATGCTGCTACTAGCCTTATGACATTGATTTCATGGCTGAGTGATATTCCATTGTACATAAGGACCACAACTTCTTTATCCATTCTTCTCTTTCCTCGGATATTTAAGGTGTAATGAAGTGGAGGTTTTTGTCAACAGAGTAGCCCAAAATTTGGGGTGCCTGTGTCTTGCTGATTTTTAGTTTTCCCAATTTATACGCCCATGAGTGGAAGTGCCCAAGCTCTCTAAGCTGAGTTTTTTAGATGTTTCAGGACACACCGTACACTTCTCCAGAGTGGCTGTTGGCAATTTACGTCCCGCCCATCAGCGTAGCAAGGCTCCCATTTCTCCATGGCCTGTCCTGCATTTCTGGTTTTGACACTTTATTCAGCATGGCCCTTTTGACCAATGGGAAGCGATACTTCTTTGTAGCGCTGATTTGCCTTTCCAGGTTGCTTGGTTGGCCAAAAAGGGCGTATGCGATTTTTCCTGAATATATTCAGGAAAAAACGCATACGCCCTTTTTGGCCAAGTGCATCACTGTCGAGGTTTTGCCGCTTTTCCTGTGCTTTAAAGGCGATTCGAATGTACCTCCTGAAATCTGTTTCCTGCAATTCTGCCTTGCTTTCAAATCCTCTTCGTTGCCTTCCCTCAATATATTTGTGGACGAGAGTTATCATTTCTAAGTCTGCAGGTTTGTGAATTGCAGTGCCCCTGAGCTCCATTATTCAACTCGCTTTCTTGGGAGCTGGCCGCAAAAGCGCAGGATTGCTTCAGGCCGTATTCTGGTTCCTGGCGGCAGGCTGAGCCTGTGGTTAATTCTTCTTCCTGATGGGAAAACAGAGTGACCTGTGCCTGTCCCAACACCTAGAGCTAGTCTCTCATTGGTTGCCCCTCTTCCCGTTCATCCTCAGGACAAATTGCAACCTGTACGGAACAGGAGGATAAAGGTGCTGATTCTCCAAGGAGAGAGATTGCTAGTAAAGCGGCTGGAATGGTGAGCCGGAGCACAAGGAGATGAGAAATGAGGTGCGTTTTAGAAACCTTTCCCGATCACACGGTGTGCCATCTTCGGGGTTTCTCATGCATGTTTTCAATGTAGGACGATGCCCTTGAACCTGGAGATTTGGGACCCATGGGATGGGTACCACGCCGTATTAATTTAAAGGGTCTGCGTTAGCTCACCCAACCTCACCAAACCTCTCAGCCCCAAGAGTGTCCACCCATATGTATCAATCAGCTGTGGGTCTAGATATGGTCAATCCAGGTGGCATCACAGCCCCTGAACGAATTTTGTAAGAATTTCTCTCTCTTTCACTGTCTTTGTTTCACGGGTTTTGAAAAGTAATTGATTTTTATAATGGGGTTTAGCTGCTTTTCACTGCTGTGTTTATGCCGCTTTACACCCACTTGACTCACTTACAGAGAGATATCAATACATAGGTTTGAAGATTCTTACTAGTGAGATATATTCTTGGGCGGTGAATAGGGGGTGTTGAGTCCAGTTCACTGAGCAAGGAGTAGGTCTTGTCTATTACATATTGGGTTTATGGAACGGTATCTGAGCTAATTTGAAACCCTTGATTTATGCATCACCCCACCTCACCTTTCCCGTTAAGCAGCCATAGTGTGTTTTCTAAACGTGTGACTCTGTTCTATTTTGTAATGCAGTTCAAGGGTAGCGGTTTTTACATTCCCTCTATAAGTGATATCTTATGATAAGTGTCTTTTTCTGTGTGATTTATTTCACTTAGAATCGTCATACCTAAATCCACTCATCATGCTGCTACTAGCCTTATGACACTGATTTCATGGCTGAGTGATATTCCATTGTACATAAGGACCACAACTTCTTTATCCATTCTTCTCTTTCCTCGGATATTTAAGGTGTAATGAAGTGGAGGTTTTTGTCAACAGAGTAGCCCAAAATTTGGGGTGCCTGTGTCTTGCTGATTTTTAGTTTTCCCAATTTATACGCCCATGAGTGGAAGTGCCCAAGCTCTCTAAGCTGAGTTTTTTAGATGTTTCAGGACACACCGTACACTTCTCCAGAGTGGCTGTTGGCAATTTACGTCCCGCCCATCAGCGTAGCAAGGCTCCCATTTCTCCATGGCCTGTCCTGCATTTCTGGTTTTGACACTTTATTCAGCATGGCCCTTTTGACCAATGGGAAGCGAGACTTCTTTGTAGCGCTGATTTGCCTTTCCAGGTTGCTTGGTTGGCCAAAAAGGGCGTATGCGATTTTTCCTGAATATATTCAGGAAAAAACGCATACGCCCTTTTTGGCCAAGTGCATCACTGTCGAGGTTTTGCCGCTTTTCCTGTGCTTTAAAGGCGATTCGAATGTACCTCCTGAAATCTGTTTCCTGCAATTCTGCCTTGCTTTCAAATCCTCTTCGTTGCCTTCCCTCAATATATTTGTGGACGAGAGTTATCATTTCTAAGTCTGCAGGTTTGTGAATTGCAGTGCCCCTGAGCTCCATTATTCAACTCGCTTTCTTGGGAGCTGGCCGCAAAAGCGCAGGATTGCTTCAGGCCGTATTCTGGTTCCTGGCGGAAGGCTGAGCCTGTGGTTAATTCTTCTTCCTGATGGGAAAACAGAGTGACGTGTGCCTGTCCCAACACCTAGAGCTAGTCTCTCATTGGTTGCCCCTCTTCCCGTTCATCCTCAGGACAAATTGCAACCTGTACGGAACAGGAGGATAAAGGTGCTGATTCTCCAAGGAGAGAGATTGCTAGTAAAGCGGCTGGAATGGCGAACCGGAGCACAAGCAGATGAGAAATGAGGTGCGTTTTAGAAACCTTTCCCCATCACACGGTGTGCCATCTTCAGGGTTTCTCATGCATGTTTTCAATGTAGGACGATGCCCTTGAACCTGGAGATTTGGGACCCATGGGATGGGTACCACGCCGTATTAATTTAAAGGGTCTGCGTTAGCTCACCCAACCTCACCAAACCTCTCAGCCCCAAGAGTGTCCACCCATATGTCTCAATCAGCTGTGGGTCTAGATATGGTCAATCCAGGTGGCATCACAGCCCCTGAACGAATTTTGTAAGAATTCCTCTCTCTTTCACTGTCTTTGTTTCACGGGTTTTGAAAAGTAATTGATTTTTATAATGGGGTTTGGCTGCTTTCCACTGCTGTGTTTATGCCGCTTTACACCCACTTGACTCACTTACAGAGTGATATCAATACATAGGTTTGAAGATTCTTACTAGTCAGATATATTCTTGGGCGGTGAATAGGGGGTGTTGAGTCCAGTTCACTGAGCAAGGAGTAGGTCTTGTCTATTACATATTGGGTTTATGGAACGATATCTGTGCTAATTTTAAACCCTTGTTTTATGCATCACCCCACCTCACCTTTCCCGTTAAGCAGCCATAGTGTGTTTTCTAAACGTGTGACTCTGTTCTGTTTTGTAATTCAGTTCAAGGGTAGCGGTTTTTACATTCCCTCTATAAGTGATATCTCATGATAAGTGTCTTTTTCTGTGTGACTTATTTCACTTAGAATCGTCATAGCTAAATCCACTCATCATGCTGCTACTAGCCTTATGACATTGATTTCATGGCTGAGTGATATTCCATTGTATATAAGGACCACATCTTCTTTATCCATTCTTCTCTTTCCTGGGATATTTAAGGTGTAACGAAGTGGAGGTTCTTGTCAACAGAGTAGCCCAAAACTTTGGGGTGCCTGTGTCTTGCTGATTTTTAGTTTTCCCAATTTATACGCCCATGAGTGGAAGTGCCCTATGCTCTCTAAGCTGAGTTTTTTAGATGTTTCAGGACACACCGTACACTTCTCCAGAGTGGCTGTTGGCAATTTACATCCCGCCCATCAGTGTAGCAAGGCTCCCATTTCTCCATGGCCTGTCCTGCATTTCTGGTTTTGACACTTTATTCAGCATGGCCCTTTTGACCAATGGGAAGCGAGACTTCTTTGTAGCGCTGATTTGCCTTTCCAGGTTGCTTGGTTGGCCAAAAAGGGCGTATGCGTTTTTTCCTGAATATATTCAGGAAAAAACGCATACGCCCTTTTTGGCCAAGGGCATCACTGTCGAGGTTTTGCCGCTTTTCCTGTGCTTTAAAGGCGATTCGAATCTACCTCCTGAAATCTGTTTCCTGCAATTCTGCCTTGCTTTCAAATCCTCTTCGTTGCCTTCCCTCAATATATTTGTGGACGAGAGTTATCATTTGTAAGTCTGCAGGTTTGTGAATTGCAGTGCCCCTGAGCTCCATTATTCAACTCGCTTTCTTGGGAGCTGGCCGCAAAAGCGCAGGATTGCTTCAGGCCGTATTCTGGTTCCTGGCGGCAGGCTGAGCCTGTGGTTAATTCTTCTTCCTGATGGGAAAACAGAGTGACCTGTGCCTGTCCCAACACCTAGAGCTAGTCTCTCATTGGTTGCCCCTCTTCCCGTTCATCCTCAGGACAAATTGCAACCTGTACGGAACAGGAGGATAAAGGTGCTGATTCTCCAAGGAGAGAGATTGCTAGTTAAGCGGCTGGAATGGTGAGCCGGAGCACAAGGAGATGAGAAATGAGGTGCGTTTTAGAAACCTTTCCCGATCACACGGTGTGCCATCTTCGGGGTTTCTCATGCATGTTTTCAATGTAGGACGATGCCCTTGAACCTGGAGATTTGGGACCCATGGGATGGGTACCACGCCGTATTAATTTAAAGGGTCTGCGTTAGCTCACCCAACCTCACCAAACCTCTCAGCCCCAAGAGTGTCCACCCATATGTCTCAATCAGCTGTGGGTCTAGATATGGTCAATCCAGGTGGCATCACAGCCCCTGAACGAATTTTGTAAGAATTTCTCTCTCTTTCACTGTCTTTGTTTCACGGGTTTTGAAAAGTAATTGATTTTTATAATGGGGTTTAGCTGCTTTTCACTGCTGTGTTTATGCCGCTTTACACCCACTTGACTCACTTACAGAGAGATATCAATACATAGGTTTGAAGATTCTTACTAGTGAGATATATTCTTGGGCGGTGAATAGGGGGTGTTGAGTCCAGTTCACTGAGCAAGGAGTAGGTCTTGTCTATTACATATTGGGTTTATGGAACGGTATCTGAGCTAATTTGAAACCCTTGATTTATGCATCACCCCACCTCACCTTTCCCGTTAAGCAGCCATAGTGTGTTTTCTAAACGTGTGACTCTGTTCTATTTTGTAATGCAGTTCAAGGGTAGCGGTTTTTACATTCCCTCTATAAGTGATATCTTATGATAAGTGTCTTTTTCTGTGTGATTTATTTCACTTAGAATCGTCATACCTAAATCCACTCATCATGCTGCTACTAGCCTTATGACATTGATTTCATGGCTGAGTGATATTCCATTGTACATAAGGACCACAACTTCTTTATCCATTCTTCTCTTTCCTCGGATATTTAAGGTGTAATGAAGTGGAGGTTTTTGTCAACAGAGTAGCCCAAAATTTGGGGTGCCTGTGTCTTGCTGATTTTTAGTTTTCCCAATTTATACGCCCATGAGTGGAAGTGCCCAAGCTCTCTAAGCTGAGTTTTTTAGATGTTTCAGGACACACCGTACACTTCTCCAGAGTGGCTGTTGGCAATTTACGTCCCGCCCATCAGCGTAGCAAGGCTCCCATTTCTCCATGGCCTGTCCTGCATTTCTGGTTTTGACACTTTATTCAGCATGGCCCTTTTGACCAATGGGAAGCGAGACTTCTTTGTAGCGCTGATTTGCCTTTCCAGGTTGCTTGGTTGGCCAAAAAGGGCGTATGCGATTTTTCCTGAATATATTCAGGAAAAAACGCATACGCCCTTTTTGGCCAAGTGCATCACTGTCGAGGTTTTGCCGCTTTTCCTGTGCTTTAAAGGCGATTCGAATGTACCTCCTGAAATCTGTTTCCTGCAATTCTGCCTTGCTTTCAAATCCTCTTCGTTGCCTTCCCTCAATATATTTGTGGACGAGAGTTATCATTTCTAAGTCTGCAGGTTTGTGAATTGCAGTGCCCCTGAGCTCCATTATTCAACTCGCTTTCTTGGGAGCTGGCCGCAAAAGCGCAGGATTGCTTCAGGCCGTATTCTGGTTCCTGGCGGAAGGCTGAGCCTGTGGTTAATTCTTCTTCCTGATGGGAAAACAGAGTGACGTGTGCCTGTCCCAACACCTAGAGCTAGTCTCTCATTGGTTGCCCCTCTTCCCGTTCATCCTCAGGACAAATTGCAACCTGTACGGAACAGGAGGATAAAGGTGCTGATTCTCCAAGGAGAGAGATTGCTAGTAAAGCGGCTGGAATGGCGAACCGGAGCACAAGCAGATGAGAAATGAGGTCCGTTTTAGAAACCTTTCCCCATCACACGGTGTGCCATCTTCGGGGTTTCTCATGCATGTTTTCAATGTAGGACGATGCCCTTGAACCTGGAGATTTGGGACCCATGGGATGGGTACCACGCCGTATTAATTTAAAGGGTCTGCGTTAGCTCACCCAACCTCACCAAACCTCTCAGCCCCAAGAGTGTCCACCCATATGTCTCAATCAGCTGTGGGTCTAGATATGGTCAATCCAGGTGGCATCACAGCCCCTGAACGAATTTTGTAAGAATTCCTCTCTCTTTCACTGTCTTTGTTTCACGGGTTTTGAAAAGTAATTGATTTTTATAATGGGGTTTGGCTGCTTTCCACTGCTGTGTTTATGCCGCTTTACACCCACTTGACTCACTTACAGAGTGATATCAATACATAGGTTTGAAGATTCTTACTAGTCAGATATATTCTTGGGCGGTGAATAGGGGGTGTTGAGTCCAGTTCACTGAGCAAGGAGTAGGTCTTGTCTATTACATATTGGGTTTATGGAACGATATCTGAGCTAATTTGAAACCCTTGTTTTATGCATCACCCCACCTCACCTTTCCCGTTAAGCAGCCATAGTGTGTTTTCTAAACGTGTGACTCTGTTCTGTTTTGTAATTCAGTTCAAGGGTAGCGGTTTTTACATTCCCTCTATAAGTGATATCTCATGATAAGTGTCTTTTTCTGTGTGACTTATTTCACTTAGAATCGTCATAGCTAAATCCACTCATCATGCTGCTACTAGCCTTATGACATTGATTTCATGGCTGAGTGATATTCCATTGTATATAAGGACCACATCTTCTTTATCCATTCTTCTCTTTCCTGGGATATTTAAGGTGTAACGAAGTGGAGGTTCTTGTCAACAGAGTAGCCCAAAACTTTGGGGTGCCTGTGTCTTGCTGATTTTTAGTTTTCCCAATTTATACGCCCATGAGTGGAAGTGCCCTATGCTCTCTAAGCTGAGTTTTTTAGATGTTTCAGGACACACCGTACACTTCTCCAGAGTGGCTGTTGGCAATTTACATCCCGCCCATCAGTGTAGCAAGGCTCCCATTTCTCCATGGCCTGTCCTGCATTTCTGGTTTTGACACTTTATTCAGCATGGCCCTTTTGACCGATGGGAAGCGAGACTTCTTTGTAGCGCTGATTTGCCTTTCCAGGTTGCTTGGTTGGCCAAAAAGGGCGTATGCGTTTTTTCCTGAATATATTCAGGAAAAAACGCATACGCCCTTTTTGGCCAAGGGCATCACTGTCGAGGTTTTGCCGCTTTTCCTGTGCTTTAAAGGCGATTCGAATCTACCTCCTGAAATCTGTTTCCTGCAATTCTGCCTTGCTTTCAAATCCTCTTCGTTGCCTTCCCTCAATATATTTGTGGACGAGAGTTATCATTGGTAAGTCTGCAGGTTTGTGAATTGCAGTGCCCCTGAGCTCCATTATTCAACTCGCTTTCTTGGGAGCTGGCCGCAAAAGCGCAGGATTGCTTCAGGCCGTATTCTGGTTCCTGGCGGCAGGCTGAGCCTGTGGTTAATTCTTCTTCCTGATGGGAAAACAGAGTGACCTGTGCCTGTCCCAACACCTAGAGCTAGTCTCTCATTGGTTGCCCCTCTTCCCGTTCATCCTCAGGACAAATTGCAACCTGTACGGAACAGGAGGATAAAGGTGCTGATTCTCCAAGGAGAGAGATTGCTAGTAAAGCGGCTGGAATGGCGAGCCGGAGCACAAGGAGATGAGAAATGAGGTGCGTTTTAGAAACCTTTCCCGATCACACGGTGTGCCATCTTCGGGGTTTCTCATGCATGTTTTCAATGTAGGACGATGCCCTTGAACCTGGAGATTTGGGACCCATGGGATGGGTACCACGCCGTATTAATTTAAAGGGTCTGCGTTAGCTCACCCAACCTCACCAAACCTCTCAGCCCCAAGAGTGTCCACCCATATGTCTCAATCAGCTGTGGGTCTAGATATGGTCAATCCAGGTGGCATCACAGCCCCTGAACGAATTTTGTAAGAATTTCTCTCTCTTTCACTGTCTTTGTTTCACGGGTTTTGAAAAGTAATTGATTTTTATAAGGGGGTTTGGCTGCTTTTCACTGCTGTGTTTATGCCGCTTTACACCCACTTGACTCACTTACAGAGAGATATCAATACATAGGTTTGAAGATTCTTACTAGTCTGATATATTCCTGGGCGGTGAATACGGGGTGTTGAGTCCAGTTCACTGAGCAAGGAGTAGGTCTTGTCTATTACATATTGGGTTTATGGAACGATATCTGAGCTAATTTGAAACCCTTGTTTTATGCATCACCCCACCTCACCTTTCCCGTTAAGCAGCCATAGTCTGTTTTCTAAACGTGTGATTCTGTTCTGTTTTGTAATTCAGTTCAAGGGTAGCGGTTTTTACATTCCCTCTATAAGTGATATCTCATGATAAGTGTCTTTTTCTGTGTGACTTATTTCACTTAGAATCGTCATAGCTAAATCCACTCATCATGCTGCTACTAGCCTTATGACATTGATTTCATGGCTGAGTGATATTCCATTGTATATAAGGACCACATCTTCTTTATCCATTCTTCTCTTTCCTGGGATATTTAAGGTGTAACGAAGTGGAGGTTCTTGTCAACAGAGTAGCCCAAAACTTTGGGGTGCCTGTGTCTTGCTGATTTTTAGTTTTCCCAATTTATACGCCCATGAGTGGAAGTGCCCTATGCTCTCTAAGCTGAGTTTTTTAGATGTTTCAGGACACACCGTACACTTCTCCAGAGTGGCTGTTGGCAATTTACATCCCGCCCATCAGTGTAGCAAGGCTCCCATTTCTCCATGGCCTGTCCTGCATTTCTGGTTTTGACACTTTTTTCAGCATGGCCCTTTTGACCGATGGGAAGCGAGACTTCTTTGTAGCGCTGATTTGCCTTTCCAGGTTGCTTGGTTGGCCAAAAAGGGCGTATGCGTTTTTTCCTGAATATATTCAGGAAAAAACGCATACGCCCTTTTTGGCCAAAGGCATCATTGTCGAGGTTTTGATGCTTTTCCTGTGCTTTAAAGGCGATTCGAATCTACCTCCTGAAATCTGTTTCCTGCAATTCTGCCTTGCTTTCAAATCCTCTTCGTTGCCTTCCCTCAATATATTTGTGGACGAGAGTTATCATTTCTAAGTCTGCAGGTTTGTGAATTGCAGTGCCCCTGAGCTCCATTATTCAACTCGCTTTCTTGGGAGCTGGCCGCAAAAGCGCAGGATTGCTTCAGGCCGTATTCTGGTTCCTGGCGGCAGGCTGAGCCTGTGGTTAATTCTTCTTCCTGATGGGAAAACAGAGTGACGTGTGCCTGTCCCAACACCTAGAGCTAGTCTCTCATTGGTTGCCCCTCTTCCCGTTCATCCTCAGGACAAATTGCAACCTGTACGGAACAGGAGGATAAAGGTGCTGATTCTCCAAGGAGAGAGATTGCTAGTAAAGCGGCTGGAATGGCGAGCCGGAGCACAAGGAGATGAGAAATGAGGTGCGTTTTAGAAACCTTTCCCGATCACACGGTGTGCCATCTTCGGGGTTTCTCATGCATGTTTTCAATGTAGGACGATGCCCTTGAACCTGGAGATTTGAGACCCATGGGATGGGTACCACGCCGTATTAATTTAAAGGGTCTGCGTTAGCTCACCCAACCTCACCAAACCTCTCAGCCCCAAGAGTGTCCACCCATATGTCTCAATCAGCTGTGGGTCTAGATATGGTCAATCCAGGTGGCATCACAGCCCCTGAACGAATTTTGTAAGAATTTCTCTCTCTTTCACTGTCTTTGTTTCACGGGTTTTGAAAAGTAATTGATTTTTATAATGGGGTTTAGCTGCTTTTCACTGCTGTGTTTATGCCGCTTTACACCCACTTGACTCACTTACAGAGAGATATCAATACATAGGTTTTAAGATTCTTACTAGTCAGATATATTCTTGGGCGGTGAATAGGGGGTGTTGAGTCCAGTTCACTGAGCAAGGAGTAGGTCTTGTCTATTACATATTGGGTTCATGGAACGGTATCTGAGCTAATTTGAAACCCTTGTTTTATGCATCACCCCACCTCACCTTTCCCGTTAAGCAGCCATAGTGTGTTTTCTAAATGTGTGACTCCGTTCTGTTTTGTAATTCAGTTCAAGGGTAGCGGTTTTTACATTCCCTCTATAAGTGATATCTTATGATAAGTGTCTTTTTCTGTGTGATTTATTTCACTTAGAATCGTCATACCTAAATCCACTCATCATGCTGCTACTAGCCTTATGACATTGATTTCATGGCTGAGTGATATTCCATTGTACATAAGGACCACAACTTCTTTATCCATTCTTCTCTTTCCTCGGATATTTAAGGTGTAATGAAGTGGAGGTTCTTGTCAACAGAGTAGCCCAAAATTTGGGGTGCCTGTGTCTTGCTGATTTTTAGTTTTCCCAATTTATACGCCCATGAGTGGAAGTGCCCAAGCTCTCTAAGCTGAGTTTTTTAGATGTTTCAGGACACACCGTACACTTCTCCAGAGTGGCTGTTGGCAATTTACGTCCCGCCCATCAGCGTAGCAAGGCTCCCATTTCTCCATGGCCTGTCCTGCATTTCTGGTTTTGACACTTTATTCAGCATGGCCCTTTTGACCAATGGGAAGCGAGACTTCTTTGTAGCGGTGATTTGCCTTTCCAGGTTGCTTGGTTGGCCAAAAAGGGCGTATGCGATTTTTCCTGAATATATTCAGGAAAAAACGCATACGCCCTTTTTGGCCAAGTGCATCACTGTCGAGTTTTTGCCGCTTTTCCTGTGCTTTAAAGGCGATTCGAATGTACCTCCTGAAATCTGTTTCCTGCAATTCTGCCTTGCTTTCAAATCCTCTTCGTTGCCTTCCCTCAATATATTTGTGGACGAGAGTTATCATTTCTAAGTCTGCAGGTTTGTGAATTGCAGTGCCCCTGAGCTCCATTATTCAACTCGCTTTCTTGGGAGCTGGCCGCAAAAGCGCAGGATTGCTTCAGGCCGTATTCTGGTTCCTGGCGGAAGGCTGAGCCTGTGGTTAATTCTTCTTCCTGATGGGAAAACAGAGTGACGTGTGCCTGTCCCAACACCTAGAGCTAGTCTCTCATTGGTTGCCCCTCTTCCCGTTCATCCTCAGGACAAATTGCAACCTGTACGGAACAGGAGGATAAAGGTGCTGATTCTCCAAGGAGAGAGATTGCTAGTAAAGCGGCTGGAATGGCGAACCGGAGCACAAGGAGATGAGAAATGAGGTGCGTTTTAGAAACCTTTCCCCATCACACGGTGTGCCATCTTCGGGGTTTCTCATGCATGTTTTCAATGTAGGACGATGCCCTTGAACCTGGAGATTTGGGACCCATGGGATGGGTACCACGCCGTATTAATTTAAAGGGTCTGCGTTAGCTCACCCAACCTCACCAAACCTCTCAGCCCCAAGAGTGTCCACCCATATGTCTCAATCAGCTGTGGGTCTAGATATGGTCAATCCAGGTGGCATCACAGCCCCTGAACGAATTTTGTAAGAATTCCTCTCTCTTTCACTGTCTTTGTTTCACGGGTTTTGAAAAGTAATTGATTTTTATAATGGGGTTTGGCTGCTTTCCACTGCTGTGTTTATGCCGCTTTACACCCACTTGACTCACTTACAGAGTGATATCAATACATAGGTTTGAAGATTCTTACTAGTCAGATATATTCTTGGGCGGTGAATAGGGGGTGTTGAGTCCAGTTCACTGAGCAAGGAGTAGGTCTTGTCTATTACATATTGGGTTTATGGAACGATATCTGAGCTAATTTGAAACCCTTGTTTTATGCATCACCCCACCTCACCTTTCCCGTTAAGCAGCCATAGTGTGTTTTCTAAACGTGTGACTCTGTTCTGTTTTGTAATTCAGTTCAAGGGTAGCGGTTTTTACATTCCCTCTATAAGTGATATCTCATGATAAGTGTCTTTTTCTGTGTGACTTATTTCACTTAGAATCGTCATAGCTAAATCCACTCATCATGCTGCTACTAGCCTTATGACATTGATTTCATGGCTGAGTGATATTCCATTGTATATAAGGACCACATCTTCTTTATCCATTCTTCTCTTTCCTGGGATATTTAAGGTGTAACGAAGTGGAGGTTCTTGTCAACAGAGTAGCCCAAAACTTTGGGGTGCCTGTGTCTTGCTGATTTTTAGTTTTCCCAATTTATACGCCCATGAGTGGAAGTGCCCTATGCTCTCTAAGCTGAGTTTTTTAGATGTTTCAGGACACACCGTACACTTCTCCAGAGTGGCTGTTGGCAATTTACGTCCCGCCCATCAGTGTAGCAAGGCTCCCATTTCTCCATGGCCTGTCCTGCATTTCTGGTTTTGACACTTTATTCAGCATGGCCCTTTTGACCGATGGGAAGCGAGACTTCTTTGTAGCGCTGATTTGCCTTTCCAGGTTGCTTGGTTGGCCAAAAAGGGCGTATGCGTTTTTTCCTGAATATATTCAGGAAAAAACGCATACGCCCTTTTTGGCCAAGGGCATCACTGTCGAGGTTTTGCCGCTTTTCCTGTGCTTTAAAGGCGATTCGAATCTACCTCCTGAAATCTGTTTCCTGCAATTCTGCCTTGCTTTCAAATCCTCTTCGTTGCCTTCCCTCAATATATTTGTGGACGAGAGTTATCATTTGTAAGTCTGCAGGTTTGTGAATTGCAGTGCCCCTGAGCTCCATTATTCAACTCGCTTTCTTGGGAGCTGGCCGCAAAAGCGCAGGATTGCTTCAGGCCGTATTCTGGTTCCTGGCGGCAGGCTGAGCCTGTGGTTAATTCTTCTTCCTGATGGGAAAACAGAGTGACCTGTGCCTGTCCCAACACCTAGAGCTAGTCTCTCATTGGTTGCCCCTCTTCCCGTTCATCCTCAGGACAAATTGCAACCTGTACGGAACAGGAGGATAAAGGTGCTGATTCTCCAAGGAGAGAGATTGCTAGTAAAGCGGCTGGAATGGCGAGCCGGAGCACAAGGAGATGAGAAATGAGGTGCGTTTTAGAAACCTTTCCCGATCACACGGTGTGCCATCTTCGGGGTTTCTCATGCATGTTTTCAATGTAGGACGATGCCCTTGAACCTGGAGATTTGGGACCCATGGGATGGGTACCACGCCGTATTAATTTAAAGGGTCTGCGTTAGCTCACCCAACCTCACCAAACCTCTCAGCCCCAAGAGTGTCCACCCATATGTCTCAATCAGCTGTGGGTCTAGATATGGTCAATCCAGGTGGCATCACAGCCCCTGAACGAATTTTGTAAGAATTTCTCTCTCTTTCACTGTCTTTGTTTCACGGGTTTTGAAAAGTAATTGATTTTTATAATGGGGTTTGGCTGCTTTTCACTGCTGTGTTTATGCCGCTTTACACCCACTTGACTCACTTACAGAGAGATATCAATACATAGGTTTGAAGATTCTTACTAGTCAGATATATTCCTGGGCGGTGAATAGGGGGTGTTGAGTCCAGTTCACTGAGCAAGGAGTAGGTCTTGTCTATTACATATTGGGTTCATGGAACGGTATCTGAGCTAATTTGAAACCCTTGTTTTATGCATCACCCCACCTCACCTTTCCCGTTAAGCAGCCATAGTGTGTTTTCTAAATGTGTGACTCCGTTCTGTTTTGTAATTCAGTTCAAGGGTAGCGGTTTTTACATTCCCTCTATAAGTGATATCTCATGATAAGTGTCTTTTTCTGTGGGACTTATTTCACTTAGAATCGTCATACCTAAATCCACTCATCATGCTGCTACTAGCCTTATGACATTGATTTCATGGCTGAGTGATATTTCATTGTACATAAGGACCACAACTTCTTTATCCATTCTTCTCTTTCCTCGGATATTTAAGGTGTAATGAAGTGGAGGTTTTTGTCAACAGAGTAGCCCAAAATTTGGGGTGCCTGTGTCTTGCTGATTTTTAGTTTTCCCAATTTATACGCCCATGAGTGGAAGTGCCCAAGCTCTCTAAGCTGAGTTTTTTAGATGTTTCAGGACACACCGTACACTTCTCCAGAGTGGCTGTTGGCAATTTACGTCCCGCCCATCAGCGTAGCAAGGCTCCCATTTCTCCATGGCCTGTCCTGCATTTCTGGTTTTGACACTTTATTCAGCATGGCCCTTTTGACCGATGGGAAGCGAGACTTCTTTGTAGCGCTGATTTGCCTTTCCAGGTTGCTTGGTTGGCCAAAAAGGGCGTATGCGATTTTTCCTGAATATATTCAGGAAAAAACGCATACGCCCTTTTTGGCCAAGTGCATCACTGTCGAGGTTTTGCCGCTTTTCCTGTGCTTTAAAGGCGATTCGAATGTACCTCCTGAAATCTGTTTCCTGCAATTCTGCCTTGCTTTCAAATTCTCTTCGTTGCCTTCCCTCAATATATTTGTGGACGAGAGTTATCATTTCTAAGTCTGCAGGTTTGTGAATTGCAGTGCCCCTGAGCTCCATTATTCAACTCGCTTTCTTGGGAGCTGGCCGCAAAAGCGCAGGATTGCTTCAGGCCGTATTCTGGTTCCTGGCGGAAGGCTGAGCCTGTGGTTAATTCTTCTTCCTGATGGGAAAACAGAGTGACGTGTGCCTGTCCCAACACCTAGAGCTAGTCTCTCATTGGTTGCCCCTCTTCCCGTTCATCCTCAGGACAAATTGCAACCTGTACGGAACAGGAGGATAAAGGTGCTGATTCTCCAAGGAGAGAGATTGCTAGTAAAGCGGCTGGAATGGCGAACCGGAGCACAAGGAGATGAGAAATGAGGTGCGTTTTAGAAACCTTTCCCCATCACACGGTGTGCCATCTTCGGGGTTTCTCATGCATGTTTTCAATGTAGGACGATGCCCTTGAACCTGGAGATTTGGGACCCATGGGATGGGTACCACGCCGTATTAATTTAAAGGGTCTGCGTTAGCTCACCCAACCTCACCAAACCTCTCAGCCCCAAGAGTGTCCACCCATATGTCTCAATCAGCTGTTGGTCTAGATATGGTCAATCCATTTGGCATCACAGCCCCTGAACGAATTTTGTAAGAATTCCTCTCTCTTTCACTGTCTTTGTTTCACGGGTTTTGAAAAGTAATTGATTTTTATAATGGGGTTTGGCTGCTTTCCACTGCTGTGTTTATGCCGCTTTACACCCACTTTACTCACTTACAGAGTGATATCAATACATAGGTTTGAAGATTCTTACTACTCAGATATATTCTTGGGCGGTGAATAGGGGGTGTTGAGTCCAGTTCACTGAGCAAGGAGTAGGTCTTGTCTATTACATATTGGGTTTATGGAACGATATCTGAGCTAATTTGAAACCCTTGTTTTATGCATCACCCCACCTCACCTTTCCCGTTAAGCAGCCATAGTGTGTTTTCTAAACGTGTGACTCTGTTCTGTTTTGTAATTCAGTTCAAGGGTAGCGGTTTTTACATTCCCTCTATAAGTGATATCTCATGATAAGTGTCTTTTTCTGTGGGACTTATTTCACTTAGAATCGTCATAGCTAAATCCACTCATCATGCTGCTACTAGCCTTATGACATTGATTTCATGGCTGAGTGATATTCCATTGTATATAAGGACCACATCTTCTTTATCCATTCTTCTCTTTCCTGGGATATTTAAGGTGTAACGAAGTGGAGGTTCTTGTCAACAGAGTAGCCCAAAACTTTGGGGTGCCTGTGTCTTGCTGATTTTTAGTTTTCCCAATTTATACGCCCATGAGTGGAAGTGCCCTATGCTCTCTAAGCTGAGTTTTTTAGATGTTTCAGGACACACCGTACACTTCTCCAGAGTGGCTGTTGGCAATTTACATCCCGCCCATCAGTGTAGCAAGGCTCCCATTTCTCCATGGCCTGTCCTGCATTTCTGGTTTTGACACTTTATTCAGCATGGCCCTTTTGACCGATGGGAAGCGAGACTTCTTTGTAGCGCTGATTTGCCTTTCCAGGTTGCTTGGTTGGCCAAAAAGGGCGTATGCGTTTTTTCCTGAATATATTCAGGAAAAAACGCATACGCCCTTTTTGGCCAAGGGCATCACTGTCGAGGTTTTGCCGCTTTTCCTGTGCTTTAAAGGCGATTCAAATCTACCTCCTGAAATCTGTTTCCTGCAATTCTGCCTTGCTTTCAAATCCTCTTCGTTGCCTTCCCTCAATATATTTGTGGACGAGAGTTATCATTTGTAAGTCTGCAGGTTTGTGAATTGCAGTGCCCCTGAGCTCCATTATTCAACTCGCTTTCTTGGGAGCTGGCCGCAAAAGCGCAGGATTGCTTCAGGCCGTATTCTGGTTCCTGGCGGCAGGCTGAGCCTGTGGTTAATTCTTCTTCCTGATGGGAAAACAGAGTGACCTGTGCCTGTCCCAACACCTAGAGCTAGTCCCTCATTGGTTGCCCCTCTTCCCGTTCATCCTCAGGACAAATTGCAACCTGTACGGAACAGGAGGATAAAGGTGCTGATTCTCCAAGGAGAGAGATTGCTAGTAAAGCGGCTGGAATGGCGAGCCGGAGCACAAGGAGATGAGAAATGAGGTGCGTTTTAGAAACCTTTCCCGATCACACGGTGTGCCATCTTCGGGGTTTCTCATGCATGTTTTCAATGTAGGACGATACCCTTGAACCTGGAGATTTGGGACCCATGGGATGGGTACCACGCCGTATTAATTTAAAGGGTCTGCGTTAGCTCACCCAACCTCACCAAACCTCTCAGCCCCAAGAGTGTCCACCCATATGTCTCAATCAGCTGTGGGTCTAGATATGGTCAATCCAGGTGGCATCACAGCCCCTGAACGAATTTTGTAAGAATTTCTCTCTCTTTCACTGTCTTTGTTTCACGGGTTTTGAAAAGTAATTGATTTTTATAATGGGGTTTGGCTGCTTTTCACTGCTGTGTTTATGCCGCTTTACACCCACTTGACTCACTTACAGAGAGATATCAATACATAGGTTTGAAGATTCTTACTAGTCTGATATATTCCTGGGCGGTGAATAGGGGGTGTTGAGTCCAGTTCACTGAGCAAGGAGTAGGTCTTGTCTATTACATATTGGGTTTATGGAACGATATCTGAGCTAATTTGAAACCCTTGTTTTATGCATCACCCCACCTCACCTTTCCCGTTAAGCAGCCATAGTGTGTTTTCTAAACGTGTGATTCTGTTCTGTTTTGTAATTCAGTTCAAGGGTAGCGGTTTTTACATTCCCTCTATAAGTGATATCTCATGATAAGTGTCTTTTTCTGTGTGACTTATTTCTCTTAGAATCGTCATAGCTAAATCCACTCATCATGCTGCTACTAGCCTTATGACATTGATTTCATGGCTGAGTGATATTCCATTGTATATAAGGACCACATCTTCTTTATCCATTCTTCTCTTTCCTGGGATATTTAAGGTGTAACGAAGTGGAGGTTCTTGTCAACAGAGTAGCCCAAAACTTTGGGGTGCCTGTGTCTTGCTGATTTTTAGTTTTCCCAATTTATACGCCCATGAGTGGAAGTGCCCTATGCTCTCTAAGCTGAGTTTTTTAGATGTTTCAGGACACACCGTACACTTCTCCAGAGTGGCTGTTGGCAATTTACATCCCGCCCATCAGTGTAGCAAGGCTCCCATTTCTCCATGGCCTGTCCTGCATTTCTGGTTTTGACACTTTTTTCAGCATGGCCCTTTTGACCGATGGGAAGCGAGACTTCTTTGTAGCGCTGATTTGCCTTTCCAGGTTGCTTGGTTGGCCAAAAAGGGCGTATGCGTTTTTTCCTGAATATATTCAGGAAAAAACGCATACGCCCTTTTTGGCCAAGGGCATCATTGTCGAGGTTTTGATGCTTTTCCTGTGCTTTAAAGGCGATTCGAATCTACCTCCTGAAATCTGTTTCCTGCAATTCTGCCTTGCTTTCAAATCCTCTTCGTTGCCTTCCCTCAGTATATTTGTGGACGAGAGTTATCATTTGTAAGTCTGCAGGTTTGTGAATTGCAGTGCCCCTGAGCTCCATTATTCAACTCGCTTTCTTGGGAGCTGGCCGCAAAAGCGCAGGATTGCTTCAGGCCGTATTCTGGTTCCTGGCGGCAGGCTGAGCCTGTGGTTAATTCTTCTTCCTGATGGGAAAACAGAGTGACCTGTGCCTGTCCCAACACCTAGAGCTAGTCTCTCATTGGTTGCCCCTCTTCCCGTTCATCCTCAGGACAAATTGCAACCTGTACGGAACAGGAGGATAAAGGTGCTGATTCTCCAAGGAGAGAGATTGCTAGTAAAGCGGCTGGAATGGCGAGCCGGAGCACAAGGAGATGAGAAATGAGGTGCGTTTTAGAAACCTTTCCCGATCACACGGTGTGCCATCTTCGGGGTTTCTCATGCATGTTTTCAATGTAGGACGATGCCCTTGAACCTGGAGATTTGGGACCCATGGGATGGGTACCACGCCGTATTAATTTAAAGGGTCTGCGTTAGCTCACCCAACCTCACCAAACCTCTCAGCCCCAAGAGTGTCCACCCATATGTCTCAATCAGCTGTGGGTCTAGATATGGTCAATCCAGGTGGCATCACAGCCCCTGAACGAATTTTGTAAGAATTTCTCTCTCTTTCACTGTCTTTGTTTCACGGGTTTTGAAAAGTAATTGATTTTTATAATGGGGTTTAGCTGCTTTTCACTGCTGTGTTTATGCCGCTTTACACCCACTTGACTCACTTACAGAGAGATATCAATACATAGGTTTTAAGATTCTTACTAGTCAGATATATTCTTGGGCGGTGAATAGGGGGTGTTGAGTCCAGTTCACTGAGCAAGGAGTAGGTCTTGTCTATTACATATTGGGTTCATGGAACGGTATCTGAGCTAATTTGAAACCCTTGTTTTATGCATCACCCCACCTCACCTTTCCCGTTAAGCAGCCATAGTGTGTTTTCTAAATGTGTGACTCCGTTCTGTTTTGTAATTCAGTTCAAGGGTAGCGGTTTTTACATTCCCTCTATAAGTGGTATCTCATGATAAGTGTCTTTTTCTGTGGGACTTATTTCACTTAGAATCGTCATACCTAAATCCACTCATCATGCTGCTACTAGCCTTATGACATTGATTTCATGGCTGAGTGATATTCCATTGTACATAAGGACCACAACTTCTTTATCCATTCTTCTCTTTCCTCGGATATTTAAGGTGTAACGAAGTGGAGGTTCTTGTCAACAGAGTAGCCCAAAACTTTGGGGTGCCTGTGTCTTGCTGATTTTTAGTTTTCCCAATTTATACGCCCATGAGTGGAAGTGCCCAAGCTCTCTAAGCTGAGTTTTTTAGATGTTTCAGGACACACCGTACACTTCTCCAGAGTGGCTGTTGGCAATTTACGTCCCGCCCTTCAGCGTAGCAAGGCTCCCATTTCTCCATGGCCTGTCCTGCATTTCTGGTTTTGACACTTTATTCAGCATGACCCTTTTGACCGATGGGAAGCGAGACTTCTTGTAGCGCTGATTTGCCTTTCCAGGTTGCTTGGTTGGCCAAAAAGGGCGTATGCGTTTTTTCCTGAATATATTCAGGAAAAAACGCATACGCCCTTTTTGGCCAAGGGCATCATTGTCGAGGTTTTGCCGCTTTTCCTGTGCTTTAAAGGCGATTCGAATCTACCTCCTGAAATCTGTTTCCTGCAATTCTGCCTTGCTTTCAAATCCTCTTCGTTGCCTTCCCTCAATATATTTGTGGACGAGAGTTATCATTTGTAAGTCTGCAGGTTTGTGAATTGCAGTGCCCCTGAGCTCCATTATTCAACTCGCTTTCTTGGGAGCTGGCCGCAAAAGCGCAGGATTGCTTCAGGCCGTATTCTGGTTCCTGGCGGCAGGCTGAGCCTGTGGTTAATTCTTCTTCCTGATGGGAAAACAGAGTGACCTGTGCCTGTCCCAACACCTAGAGCTAGTCTCTCATTGGTTGCCCCTCTTCCCGTTCATCCTCAGGACAAATTGCAACCTGTACGGAACAGGAGGATAAAGGTGCTGATTCTCCAAGGAGAGAGATTGCTAGTAAAGCGGCTGGAATGGCGAACCGGAGCACAAGGAGATGAGAAATGAGGTGCGTTTTAGAAACCTTTCCCGATCACACGGTGTGCCATCTTCGGGGTTTCTCATGCATGTTTTCAATGTAGGACGATGCCCTTGAACCTGGAGATTTGGGACCCATGGGATGGGTACCACGCCGTATTAATTTAAAGGGTCTGCGTTAGCTCACCCAACCTCACCAAACCTCTCAGCCCCAAGAGTGTCCACCCATATGTCTCAATCAGCTGTGGGTCTAGATATGGTCAATCCAGGTGGCATCACAGCCCCTGAACGAATTTTGTAAGAATTTCTCTCTCTTTCACTGTCTTTGTTTCACGGGTTTTGAAAAGTAATTGATTTTTATAATGGGGTTTGGCTGCTTTTCACTGCTGTGTTTATGCCGCTTTACACCCACTTGACTCACTTACAGAGAGATATCAATACATAGGTTTGAAGATTCTTACTAGTCTGATATATTCCTGGGCGGTGAATAGGGGGTGTTGAGTCCAGTTCACTGAGCAAGGAGTAGGTCTTGTCTATTACATATTGGGTTTATGGAACGATATCTGAGCTAATTTGAAACCCTTGTTTTATGCATCACCCCACCTCACCTTTCCCGTTAAGCAGCCATAGTCTGTTTTCTAAACGTGTGATTCTGTTCTGTTTTGTAATTCAGTTCAAGGGTAGCGGTTTTTACATTCCCTCTATAAGTGATATCTCATGATAAGTGTCTTTTTCTGTGTGACTTATTTCACTTAGAATCGTCATAGCTAAATCCACTCATCATGCTGCTACTAGCCTTATGACATTGATTTCATGGCTGAGTGATATTCCATTGTATATAAGGACCACATCTTCTTTATCCATTCTTCTCTTTCCTGGGATATTTAAGGTGTAACGAAGTGGAGGTTCTTGTCAACAGAGTAGCCCAAAACTTTGGGGTGCCTGTGTCTTGCTGATTTTTAGTTTTCCCAATTTATACGCCCATGAGTGGAAGTGCCCTATGCTCTCTAAGCTGAGTTTTTTAGATGTTTCAGGACACACCGTACACTTCTCCAGAGTGGCTGTTGGCAATTTACATCCCGCCCATCAGTGTAGCAAGGCTCCCATTTCTCCATGGCCTGTCCTGCATTTCTGGTTTTGACACTTTTTTCAGCATGGCCCTTTTGACCGATGGGAAGCGAGACTTCTTTGTAGCGCTGATTTGCCTTTCCAGGTTGCTTGGTTGGCCAAAAAGGGCGTATGCGTTTTTTCCTGAATATATTCAGGAAAAAACGCATACGCCCTTTTTGGCCAAGGGCATCATTGTCGAGGTTTTGATGCTTTTCCTGTGCTTTAAAGGCGATTCGAATCTACCTCCTGAAATCTGTTTCCTGCAATTCTGCCTTGCTTTCAAATCCTCTTCGTTGCCTTCCCTCAATATATTTGTGGACGAGAGTTATCATTTGTAAGTCTGCAGGTTTGTGAATTGCAGTGCCCCTGAGCTCCATTATTCAACTCGCTTTCTTGGGAGCTGGCCGCAAAAGCGCAGGATTGCTTCAGGCCGTATTCTGGTTCCTGGCGGCAGGCTGAGCCTGTGGTTAATTCTTCTTCCTGATGGGAAAACAGAGTGACCTGTGCCTGTCCCAACACCTAGAGCTAGTCTCTCATTGGTTGCCCCTCTTCCCGTTCATCCTCAGGACAAATTGCAACCTGTACGGAACAGGAGGATAAAGGTGCTGATTCTCCAAGGAGAGAGATTGCTAGTAAAGCGGCTGGAATGGCGAGCCGGAGCACAAGGAGATGAGAAATGAGGTGCGTTTTAGAAACCTTTCCCGATCACACGGTGTGCCATCTTCGGGGTTTCTCATGCATGTTTTCAATGTAGGACGATGCCCTTGAACCTGGAGATTTGGGACCCATGGGATGGGTACCACGCCGTATTAATTTAAAGGGTCTGCGTTAGCTCACCCAACCTCACCAAACCTCTCAGCCCCAAGAGTGTCCACCCATATGTCTCAATCAGCTGTGGGTCTAGATATGGTCAATCCAGGTGGCATCACAGCCCCTGAACGAATTTTGTAAGAATTTCTCTCTCTTTCACTGTCTTTGTTTCACGGGTTTTGAAAAGTAATTGATTTTTATAATGGGGTTTAGCTGCTTTTCACTGCTGTGTTTATGCCGCTTTACACCCACTTGACTCACTTACAGAGAGATATCAATACATAGGTTTTAAGATTCTTACTAGTCAGATATATTCTTGGGCGGTGAATAGGGGGTGTTGAGTCCAGTTCACTGAGCAAGGAGTAGGTCTTGTCTATTACATATTGGGTTCATGGAACGGTATCTGAGCTAATTTGAAACCCTTGTTTTATGCATCACCCCACCTCACCTTTCCCGTTAAGCAGCCATAGTGTGTTTTCTAAACGTGTGACTCTGTTCTGTTTTGTAATTCAGTTCAAGGGTAGCGGTTTTTACATTCCCTCTATAAGTGATATCTCATGATAAGTGTCTTTTTCTGTGTGACTTATTTCACTTAGAATCGTCATAGCTAAATCCACTCATCATGCTGCTACTAGCCTTATGACATTGATTTCATGGCTGAGTGATATTCCATTGTATATAAGGACCACATCTTCTTTATCCATTCTTCTCTTTCCTGGGATATTTAAGGTGTAACGAAGTGGAGGTTCTTGTCAACAGAGTAGCCCAAAACTTTGGGGTGCCTGTGTCTTGCTGATTTTTAGTTTTCCCAATTTATACGCCCATGAGTGGAAGTGCCCTATGCTCTCTAAGCTGAGTTTTTTAGATGTTTCAGGACACACCGTACACTTCTCCAGAGTGGCTGTTGGCAATTTACATCCCGCCCATCAGTGTAGCAAGGCTCCCATTTCTCCATGGCCTGTCCTGCATTTCTGGTTTTGACACTTTATTCAGCATGGCCCTTTTGACCGATGGGAAGCGAGACTTCTTTGTAGCGCTGATTTGCCTTTCCAGGTTGCTTGGTTGGCCAAAAAGGGCGTATGCGTTTTTTCCTGAATATATTCAGGAAAAAACGCATACGCCCTTTTTGGCCAAGGGCATCACTGTCGAGGTTTTGCCGCTTTTCCTGTGCTTTAAAGGCGATTCGAATGTACCTCCTGAAATCTGTTTCCTGCAATTCTGCCTTGCTTTCAAATCCTCTTCGTTGCCTTCCCTCAATATATTTGTGGACGAGAGTTATCATTTGTAAGTCTGCAGGTTTGTGAATTGCAGTGCCCCTGAGCTCCATTATTCAACTCGCTTTCTTGGGAGCTGGCCGCAAAAGCGCAGGATTGCTTCAGGCCGTATTCTGGTTCCTGGCGGCAGGCTGAGCCTGTGGTTAATTCTTCTTCCTGATGGGAAAACAGAGTGACCTGTGCCTGTCCCAACACCTAGAGCTAGTCTCTCATTGGTTGCCCCTCTTCCCGTTCATCCTCAGGACAAATTGCAACCTGTACGGAACAGGAGGATAAAGGTGCTGATTCTCCAAGGAGAGAGATTGCTAGTAAAGCGGCTGGAATGGCGAGCCGGAGCACAAGGAGATGAGAAATGAGGTGCGTTTTAGAAACCTTTCCCGATCACACGGTGTGCCATCTTCGGGGTTTCTCATGCATGTTTTCAATGTAGGACGATGCCCTTGAACCTGGAGATTTGGGACCCATGGGATGGGTACCACGCCGTATTAATTTAAAGGGTCTGCGTTAGCTCACCCAACCTCACCAAACCTCTCAGCCCCAAGAGTGTCCACCCATATGTCTCAATCAGCTGTGGGTCTAGATATGGTCAATCCAGGTGGCATCACAGCCCCTGAACGAATTTTGTAAGAATTTCTCTCTCTTTCACTGTCTTTGTTTCACGGGTTTTGAAAAGTAATTGATTTTTATAAGGGGGTTTGGCTGCTTTTCACTGCTGTGTTTATGCCGCTTTACACCCACTTGACTCACTTACAGAGAGATATCAATACATAGGTTTGAAGATTCTTACTAGTCTGATATATTCCTGGGCGGTGAATAGGGGGTGTTGAGTCCAGTTCACTGAGCAAGGAGTAGGTCTTGTCTATTACATATTGGGTTTATGGAACGATATCTGAGCTAATTTGAAACCCTTGTTTTATGCATCACCCCACCTCACCTTTCCCGTTAAGCAGCCATAGTCTGTTTTCTAAACGTGTGATTCTGTTCTGTTTTGTAATTCAGTTCAAGGGTAGCGGTTTTTACATTCCCTCTATAAGTGATATCTCATGATAAGTGTCTTTTTCTGTGGGACTTATTTCACTTAGAATCGTCATACCTAAATCCACTCATCATGCTGCTACTAGCCTTATGACATTGATTTCATGGCTGAGTGTTATTCCATTGTATATAAGGACCACATCTTCTTTATCCATTCTTTTCTTTCCTGGGATATTTAAGGTGTAACGAAGTGGAGGTTCTCGTCAACAGAGTAGCCCAAAACTTTGGGGTGCCTGTGTCTTGCTGATTTTTAGTTTTCCCAATTTATACGCCCATGAGTGGAAGTGCCCTATGCTCTCTAAGCTGAGTTTTTTAGATGTTTCAGGACACACCGTACACTTCTCCAGAGTGGCTGTTGGCAATTTACATCCCGCCCATCAGTGTAGCAAGGCTCCCATTTCTCCATGGCCTGTCCTGCATTTCTGGTTTTGACACTTTATTCAGCATGGCCCTTTTGACCGATGGGAAGCGAGACTTCTTTGTAGCGCTGATTTGCCTTTCCAGGTTGCTTGGTTGGCCAAAAAGGGCGTATGCGTTTTTTCCTGAATATATTCAGGAAAAAACGCATACGCCCTTTTTGGCCAAGGGCATCACTGTCGAGGTTTTGCCGCTTTTCCTGTGCTTTAAAGGCGATTCGAATCTACCTCCTGAAATCTGTTTCCTGCAATTCTGCCTTGCTTTCAAATCCTCTTCGTTGCCTTCCCTCAATATATTTGTGGACGAGAGTTATCATTTGTAAGTCTGCAGGTTTGTGAATTGCAGTGCCCCTGAGCTCCATTATTCAACTCGCTTTCTTGGGAGCTGGCCGCAAAAGCGCAGGATTGCTTCAGGCCGTATTCTGGTTCCTGGCGGCAGGCTGAGCCTGTGGTTAATTCTTCTTCCTGATGGGAAAACAGAGTGACCTGTGCCTGTCCCAACACCTAGAGCTAGTCTCTCATTGGTTGCCCCTCTTCCCGTTCATCCTCAGGACAAATTGCAACCTGTACGGAACAGGAGGATAAAGGTGCTGATTCTCCAAGGAGAGAGATTGCTAGTAAAGCGGCTGGAATGGCGAGCCGGAGCACAAGGAGATGAGAAATGAGGTGCGTTTTAGTAACCTTTCCCCATCACACGGTGTGCCATCTTCGGGGTTTCTCATGCATGTTTTCAATGTAGGACGATGCCCTTGAACCTGGAGATTTGGGACCCATGGGATGGGTACCACGCCGTATTAATTTAAAGGGTCTGCGTTAGCTCACCCAACCTCACCAAACCTCTCAGCCCCAAGAGTGTCCACCCATATGTCTCAATCAGCTGTGGGTCTAGATATGGTCAATCCAGGTGGCATCACAGCCCCTGAACGAATTTTGTAAGAATTCCTCTCTCTTTCACTGTCTTTGTTTCACGGGTTTTGAAAAGTAATTGATTTTTATAATGGGGTTTGGCTGCTTTTCACTGCTGTGTTTATGCCGCTTTACACCCACTTGACTCACTTACAGAGAGATATCAATACATAGGTTTGAAGATTCTTACTAGTGAGATATATTCTTGGGCGGTGAATAGGGGGTGTTGAGTCCAGTTCACTGAGCAAGGAGTAGGTCTTGTCTATTACATATTGGGTTTATGGAACGGTATCTGAGCTAATTTGAAACCCTTGATTTATGCATCACCCCACCTCACCTTTCCCGTTAAGCAGCCATAGTGTGTTTTCTAAACGTGTGACTCTGTTCTATTTTGTAATGCAGTTCAAGGGTAGCGGTTTTTACATTCCCTCTATAAGTGATATCTTATGATAAGTGTCTTTTTCTGTGTGATTTATTTCACTTAGAATCGTCATACCTAAATCCACTCATCATGCTGCTACTAGCCTTATGACATTGATTTCATGGCTGAGTGATATTCCATTGTACATAAGGACCACAACTTCTTTATCCATTCTTCTCTTTCCTCGGATATTTAAGGTGTAATGAAGTGGAGGTTTTTGTCAACAGAGTAGCCCAAAATTTGGGGTGCCTGTGTCTTGCTGATTTTTAGTTTTCCCAATTTATACGCCCATGAGTGGAAGTGCCCAAGCTCTCTAAGCTGAGTTTTTTAGATGTTTCAGGACACACCGTACACTTCTCCAGAGTGGCTGTTGGCAATTTACGTCCCGCCCATCAGCGTAGCAAGGCTCCCATTTCTCCATGGCCTGTCCTGCATTTCTGGTTTTGACACTTTATTCAGCATGGCCCTTTTGACCAATGGGAAGCGAGACTTCTTTGTAGCGCTGATTTGCCTTTCCAGGTTGCTTGGTTGGCCAAAAAGGGCGTATGCGATTTTTCCTGAATATATTCAGGAAAAAACGCATACGCCCTTTTTGGCCAAGTGCATCACTGTCGAGGTTTTGCCGCTTTTCCTGTGCTTTAAAGGCGATTCGAATGTACCTCCTGAAATCTGTTTCCTGCAATTCTGCCTTGCTTTCAAATCCTCTTCGTTGCCTTCCCTCAATATATTTGTGGACGAGAGTTATCATTTGTAAGTCTGCAGGTTTGTGAATTGCAGTGCCCCTGAGCTCCATTATTCAACTCGCTTTCTTGGGAGCTGGCCGCAAAAGCGCAGGATTGCTTCAGGCCGTATTCTGGTTCCTGGCGGAAGGCTGAGCCTGTGGTTAATTCTTCTTCCTGATGGGAAAACAGAGTGACGTGTGCCTGTCCCAACACCTAGAGCTAGTCTCTCATTGGTTGCCCCTCTTCCCGTTCATCCTCAGGACAAATTGCAACCTGTACGGAACAGGAGGATAAAGGTGCTGATTCTCCAAGGAGAGAGATTGCTAGTAAAGCGGCTGGAATGGCGAACCGGAGCACAAGGAGATGAGAAATGAGGTGCGTTTTAGAAACCTTTCCCCATCACACGGTGTGCCATCTTCGGGGTTTCTCATGCATGTTTTCAATGTAGGACGATGCCCTTGAACCTGGAGATTTGGGACCCATGGGATGGGAACCACGCCGTATTAATTTAAAGGGTCTGCGTTAGCTCACCCAACCTCACCAAACCTCTCAGCCCCAAGAGTGTCCACCCATATGTCTCAATCAGCTGTGGGTCTAGATATGGTCAATCCAGGTGGCATCACAGCCCCTGAACGAATTTTGTAAGAATTCCTCTCTCTTTCACTGTCTTTGTTTCACGGGTTTTGAAAAGTAATTGATTTTTATAATGGGGTTTGGCTGCTTTCCACTGCTGTGTTTATGCCGCTTTACACCCACTTGACTCACTTACAGAGTGATATCAATACATAGGTTTGAAGATTCTTACTAGTCAGATATATTCTTGGGCGGTGAATAGGGGGTGTTGAGTCCAGTTCACTGAGCAAGGAGTAGGTCTTGTCTATTACATATTGGGTTTATGGAACGATATCTGAGCTAATTTGAAACCCTTGTTTTATGCATCACCCCACCTCACCTTTCCCGTTAAGCAGCCATAGTCTGTTTTCTAAACGTGTGATTCTGTTCTGTTTTGTAATTCAGTTCAAGGGTAGCGGTTTTTACATTCCCTCTATAAGTGATATCTCATGATAAGTGTCTTTTTCTGTGGGACTTATTTCACTTAGAATCGTCATAGCTAAATCCACTCATCATGCTGCTACTAGCCTTATGACATTGATTTCATGGCTGAGTGATATTCCATTGTATATAAGGACCACATCTTCTTTATCCATTCTTCTCTTTCCTGGGATATTTAAGGTGTAACGAAGTGGAGGTTCTTGTCAACAGAGTAGCCCAAAACTTTGGGGTGCCTGTGTCTTGCTGATTTTTAGTTTTCCCAATTTATACGCCCATGAGTGGAAGTGCCCTATGCTCTCTAAGCTGAGTTTTTTAGATGTTTCAGGACACACCGTACACTTCTCCAGAGTGGCTGTTGGCAATTTACATCCCGCCCATCAGTGTAGCAAGGCTCCCATTTCTCCATGGCCTGTCCTGCATTTCTGGTTTTGACACTTTATTCAGCATGGCCCTTTTGACCGATGGGAAGCGAGACTTCTTTGTAGCGCTGATTTGCCTTTCCAGGTTGCTTGGTTGGCCAAAAAGGGCGTATGCGTTTTTTCCTGAATATATTCAGGAAAAAACGCATACGCCCTTTTTGGCCAAGGGCATCACTGTCGAGGTTTTGCCGCTTTTCCTGTGCTTTAAAGGCGATTCGAATCTACCTCCTGAAATCTGTTTCCTGCAATTCTGCCTTGCTTTCAAATCCTCTTCGTTGCCTTCCCTCAATATATTTGTGGACGAGAGTTATCATTTGTAAGTCTGCAGGTTTGTGAATTGCAGTGCCCCTGAGCTCCATTATTCAACTCGCTTTCTTGGGAGCTGGCCGCAAAAGCGCAGGATTGCTTCAGGCCGTATTCTGGTTCCTGGCGGCAGGCTGAGCCTGTGGTTAATTCTTCTTCCTGATGGGAAAACAGAGTGACCTGTGCCTGTCCCAACACCTAGAGCTAGTCTCTCATTGGTTGCCCCTCTTCCCGTTCATCCTCAGGACAAATTGCAACCTGTACGGAACAGGAGGATAAAGGTGCTGATTCTCCAAGGAGAGAGATTGCTAGTAAAGCGGCTGGAATGGCGAGCCGGAGCACAAGGAGATGAGAAATGAGGTGCGTTTTAGAAACCTTTCCCGATCACACGGTGTGCCATCTTCGGGGTTTCTCATGCATGTTTTCAATGTAGGACGATGCCCTTGAACCTGGAGATTTGGGACCCATGGGATGGGTACCACGCCGTATTAATTTAAAGGGTCTGCGTTAGCTCACCCAACCTCACCAAACCTCTCAGCCCCAAGAGTGTCCACCCATATGTCTCAATCAGCTGTGGGTCTAGATATGGTCAATCCAGGTGGCATCACAGCCCCTGAACGAATTTTGTAAGAATTTCTCTCTCTTTCACTGTCTTTGTTTCACGGGTTTTGAAAAGTAATTGATTTTTATAATGGGGTTTGGCTGCTTTTCACTGCTGTGTTTATGCCGCTTTACACCCACTTGACTCACTTACAGAGAGATATCAATACATAGGTTTGAAGATTCTTACTAGTCTGATATATTCCTGGGCGGTGAATAGGGGGTGTTGAGTCCAGTTCACTGAGCAAGGAGTAGGTCTTGTCTATTACATATTGGGTTTATGGAACGATATCTGAGCTAATTTGAAACCCTTGTTTTATGCATCACCCCACCTCACCTTTCCCGTTAAGCAGCCATAGTCTGTTTTCTAAACGTGTGATTCTGTTCTGTTTTGTAATTCAGTTCAAGGGTAGCGGTTTTTACATTCCCTCTATAAGTGATATCTCATGATAAGTGTCTTTTTCTGTGGGACTTATTTCACTTAGAATCGTCATAGCTAAATCCACTCATCATGCTGCTACTAGCCTTATGACATTGATTTCATGGCTGAGTGATATTCCATTGTATATAAGGACCACATCTTCTTTATCCATTCTTCTCTTTCCTGGGATATTTAAGGTGTAACGAAGTGGAGGTTCTTGTCAACAGAGTAGCCCAAAACTTTGGGGTGCCTGTGTCTTGCTGATTTTTAGTTTTCCCAATTTATACGCCCATGAGTGGAAGTGCCCTATGCTCTCTAAGCTGAGTTTTTTAGATGTTTCAGGACACACCGTACACTTCTCCAGAGTGGCTGTTGGCAATTTACATCCCGCCCATCAGTGTAGCAAGGCTCCCATTTCTCCATGGCCTGTCCTGCATTTCTGGTTTTGACACTTTTTTCAGCATGGCCCTTTTGACCGATGGGAAGCGAGACTTCTTTGTAGCGCTGATTTGCCTTTCCAGGTTGCTTGGTTGGCCAAAAAGGGCGTATGCGTTTTTTCCTGAATATATTCAGGAAAAAACGCATACGCCCTTTTTGGCCAAGGGCATCATTGTCGAGGTTTTGATGCTTTTCCTGTGCTTTAAAGGCGATTCGAATCTACCTCCTGAAATCTGTTTCCTGCAATTCTGCCTTGCTTTCAAATCCTCTTCGTTGCCTTCCCTCAATATATTTGTGGACAAGAGTTATCATTTCTAAGTCTGCAGGTTTGTGAATTGCAGTGCCCCTGAGCTCCATTATTCAACTCGCTTTCTTGGGAGCTGGCCGCAAAAGCGCAGGATTGCTTCAGGCCGTATTCTGGTTCCTGGCGGCAGGCTGAGCCTGTGGTTAATTCTTCTTCCTGATGGGAAAACAGAGTGACCTGTGCCTGTCCCAACACCTAGAGCTAGTCTCTCATTGGTTGCCCCTCTTCCCGTTCATCCTCAGGACAAATTGCAACCTGTACGGAACAGGAGGATAAAGGTGCTGATTCTCCAAGGAGAGAGATTGCTAGTAAAGCGGCTGGAATGGCGAGCCGGAGCACAAGGAGATGAGAAATGAGGTGCGTTTTAGAAACCTTTCCCGATCACACGGTGTGCCATCTTCGGGGTTTCTCATGCATGTTTTCAATGTAGGACGATGCCCTTGAACCTGGAGATTTGGGACCCATGGGATGGGTACCACGCCGTATTAATTTAAAGGGTCTGCGTTAGCTCACCCAACCTCACCAAACCTCTCAGCCCCAAGAGTGTCCACCCATATGTCTCAATCAGCTGTGGGTCTAGATATGGTCAATCCAGGTGGCATCACAGCCCCTGAACGAATTTTGTAAGAATTTCTCTCTCTTTCACTGTCTTTGTTTCACGGGTTTTGAAAAGTAATTGATTTTTATAATGGGGTTTGGCTGCTTTTCACTGCTGTGTTTATGCCGCTTTACACCCACTTGACTCACTTACAGAGAGATATCAATACATAGGTTTGAAGATTCTTACTAGTCAGATATATTCTTGGGCGGTGAATAGGGGGTGTTGAGTCCAGTTCACTGAGCAAGGAGTAGGTCTTGTCTATTACATATTGGGTTTATGGAACGATATCTGAGCTAATTTGAAACCCTTGTTTTATGCATCACCCCACCTCACCTTTCCCGTTAAGCAGCCATAGTTTGTTTTCTAAACGTGTGACTCTGTTCTGTTTTGTAATTCAGTTCAAGGGTAGCGGTTTTTACATTCCCTCTATAAGTGATATCTCATGATAAGTGTCTTTTTCTGTGTGACTTATTTCACTTAGAATCGTCATAGCTAAATCCACTCATCATGCTGCTACTAGCCTTATGACATTGATTTCATGGCTGAGTGATATTCCATTGTATATAAGGACCACATCTTCTTTATCCATTCTTCTCTTTCCTGGGATATTTAAGGTGTAACGAAGTGGAGGTTCTTGTCAACAGAGTAGCCCAAAACTTTGGGGTGCCTGTGTCTTGCTGATTTTTAGTTTTCCCAATTTATACGCCCATGAGTGGAAGTGCCCTATGCTCTCTAAGCTGAGTTTTTTAGATGTTTCAGGACACACCGTACACTTCTCCAGAGTGGCTGTTGGCAATTTACGTCCCGCCCATCAGCGTAGCAAGGCTCCCATTTCTCCATGGCCTGTCCTGCATTTCTGGTTTTGACACTTTATTCAGCATGGCCCTTTTGACCAATGGGAAGCGAGACTTCTTTGTAGCGCTGATTTGCCTTTCCAGGTTGCTTGGTTGGCCAAAAAGGGCGTATGCGATTTTTCCTGAATATATTCAGGAAAAAACGCATACGCCCTTTTTGGCCAAGTGCATCACTGTCGAGGTTTTGCCGCTTTTCCTGTGCTTTAAAGGCGATTCGAATGTACCTCCTGAAATCTGTTTCCTGCAATTCTGCCTTGCTTTCAAATCCTCTTCGTTGCCTTCCCTCAATATATTTGTGGACGAGAGTTATCATTTCTAAGTCTGCAGGTTTGTGAATTGCAGTGCCCCTGAGCTCCATTATTCAACTCGCTTTCTTGGGAGCTGGCCGCAAAAGCGCAGGATTGCTTCAGGCCGTATTCTGGTTCCTGGCGGAAGGCTGAGCCTGTGGTTAATTCTTCTTCCTGATGGGAAAACAGAGTGACGTGTGCCTGTCCCAACACCTAGAGCTAGTCTCTCATTGGTTGCCCCTCTTCCCGTTCATCCTCAGGACAAATTGCAACCTGTACGGAACAGGAGGATAAAGGTGCTGATTCTCCAAGGAGAGAGATTGCTAGTAAAGCGGCTGGAATGGCGAACCGGAGCACAAGCAGATGAGAAATGAGGTGCGTTTTAGAAACCTTTCCCGATCACACGGTGTGCCATCTTCTGGGTTTCTCATGCATGTTTTCAATGTAGGACGATGCCCTTGAACCTGGAGATTTGGGACCCATGGGATGGGTACCACGCCGTATTAATTTAAAGGGTCTGCGTTAGCTCACCCAACCTCACCAAACCTCTCAGCCCCAAGAGTGTCCACCCATATGTCTCAATCAGCTGTGGGTCTAGATATGGTCAATCTAGGTGGCATCACAGCCCCTGAACGAATTTTGTAAGAATTTCTCTCTCTTTCACTGTCTTTGTTTCACGGGTTTTGAAAAGTAATTGATTTTTATAATGGGGTTTAGCTGCTTTTCACTGCTGTGTTTATGCCGCTTTACACCCACTTGACTCACTTACAGAGAGATATCAATACATAGGTTTTAAGATTCTTACTAGTCAGATATATTCTTGGGCGGTGAATAGGGGGTGTTGAGTCCAGTTCACTGAGCAAGGAGTAGGTCTTGTCTATTACATATTGGGTTCATGGAACGGTATCTGAGCGAATTTGAAACCCTTGTTTTATGCATCACCCCACCTCACCTTTCCCGTTAAGCAGCCATAGTGTGTTTTCTAAATGTGTGACTCCGTTCTGTTTTGTAATTCAGTTCAAGAGTAGCGGTTTTTACATTCCCTCTATAAGTGATATCTCATGATAAGTGTCTTTTTCTGTGGGACTTATTTCACTTAGAATCGTCATACCTAAATCCACTCATCATGCTGCTACTAGCCTTATGACATTGATTTCATGGCTGAGTGATATTCCATTGTACATAAGGACCACAACTTCTTTATCCATTCTTCTCTTTCCTCGGATATTTAAGGTGTAACGAAGTGGAGGTTCTTGTCAACAGAGTAGCCCAAAACTTTGGGGTGCCTGTGTCTTGCTGATTTTTAGTTTTCCCAATTTATACGCCCATGAGTGGAAGTGCCCAAGCTCTCTAAGCTGAGTTTTTTAGATGTTTCAGGACACACCGTACACTTCTCCAGAGTGGCTGTTGGCAATTTACGTCCCGCCCTTCAGCGTAGCAAGGCTCCCATTTCTCCATGGCCTGTCCTGCATTTCTGGTTTTGACCCTTTATTCAGCATGACCCTTTTGACCGATGGGAAGCGAGACTTCTTTGTAGCGCTGATTTGCCTTTCCAGGTTGCTTGGTTGGCCAAAAAGGGCGTATGCGTTTTTTCCTGAATATATTCAGGAAAAAACGCATACGCCCTTTTTGGCCAAGGGCATCATTGTCGAGGTTTTGCCGCTTTTCCTGTGCTTTAAAGGCGATTCGAATCTACCTCCTGAAATCTGTTTCCTGCAATTCTGCCTTGCTTTCAAATCCTCTTCGTTGCCTTCCCTCAATATATTTGTGGACGAGAGTTATCATTTCTAAGTCTGCAGGTTTGTGAATTGCAGTGCCCCTGAGCTCCATTATTCAACTCGCTTTCTTGGGAGCTGGCCGCAAAAGCGCAGGATTGCTTCAGGCCGTATTCTGGTTCCTGGCGGCAGGCTGAGCCTGTGGTTAATTCTTCTTCCTGATGGGAAAACAGAGTGACCTGTGCCTGTCCCAACACCTAGAGCTAGTCTCTCATTGGTTGCCCCTCTTCCCGTTCATCCTCAGGACAAATTGCAACCTGTACGGAACAGGAGGATAAAGGTGCTGATTCTCCAAGGAGAGAGATTGCTAGTAAAGCGGCTGGAATGGCGAGCCGGAGCACAAGGAGATGAGAAATGAGGTGCGTTTTAGAAACCTTTCCCGATCACACGGTGTGCCATCTTCGGGGTTTCTCATGCATGTTTTCAATGTAGGACGATGCCCTTGAACCTGGAGATTTGGGACCCATGGGATGGGTACCACGCCGTATTAATTTAAAGGGTCTGCGTTAGCTCACCCAACCTCACCAAACCTCTCAGCCCCAAGAGTGTCCACCCATATGTCTCAATCAGCTGTGGGTCTAGATATGGTCAATCCAGGTGGCATCACAGCCCCTGAACGAATTTTGTAAGAATTTCTCTCTCTTTCACTGTCTTTGTTTCACGGGTTTTGAAAAGTAATTGATTTTTATAATGGGGTTTAGCTGCTTTTCACTGCTGTGTTTATGCCGCTTTACACCCACTTGACTCACTTACAGAGAGATATCAATACATAGGTTTGAAGATTCTTACTAGTGAGATATATTCTTGGGCGGTGAATAGGGGGTGTTGAGTCCAGTTCACTGAGCAAGGAGTAGGTCTTGTCTATTACATATTGGGTTTATGGAACGGTATCTGAGCTAATTTGAAACCCTTGATTTATGCATCACCCCACCTCACCTTTCCCGTTAAGCAGCCATAGTGTGTTTTCTAAACGTGTGACTCTGTTCTATTTTGTAATGCAGTTCAAGGGTAGCGGTTTTTACATTCCCTCTATAAGTGATATCTTATGATAAGTGTCTTTTTCTGTGTGATTTATTTCACTTAGAATCGTCATACCTAAATCCACTCATCATGCTGCTACTAGCCTTATGACATTGATTTCATGGCTGAGTGATATTCCATTGTACATAAGGACCACAACTTCTTTATCCATTCTTCTCTTTCCTCGGATATTTAAGGTGTAATGAAGTGGAGGTTTTTGTCAACAGAGTAGCCCAAAATTTGGGGTGCCTGTGTCTTGCTGATTTTTAGTTTTCCCAATTTATACGCCCATGAGTGGAAGTGCCCAAGCTCTCTAAGCTGAGTTTTTTAGATGTTTCAGGACACACCGTACACTTCTCCAGAGTGGCTGTTGGCAATTTACGTCCCGCCCATCAGCGTAGCAAGGCTCCCATTTCTCCATGGCCTGTCCTGCATTTCTGGTTTTGACACTTTATTCAGCATGGCCCTTTTGACCAATGGGAAGCGAGACTTCTTTGTAGCGCTGATTTGCCTTTCCAGGTTGCTTGGTTGGCCAAAAAGGGCGTATGCGATTTTTCCTGAATATATTCAGGAAAAAACGCATACGCCCTTTTTGGCCAAGTGCATCACTGTCGAGGTTTTGCCGCTTTTCCTGTGCTTTAAAGGCGATTCGAATGTACCTCCTGAAATCTGTTTCCTGCAATTCTGCCTTGCTTTCAAATCCTCTTCGTTGCCTTCCCTCAATATATTTGTGGACGAGAGTTATCATTTCTAAGTCTGCAGGTTTGTGAATTGCAGTGCCCCTGAGCTCCATTATTCAACTCGCTTTCTTGGGAGCTGGCCGCAAAAGCGCAGGATTGCTTCAGGCCGTATTCTGGTTCCTGGCGGAAGGCTGAGCCTGTGGTTAATTCTTCTTCCTGATGGGAAAACAGAGTGACGTGTGCCTGTCCCAACACCTAGAGCTAGTCTCTCATTGGTTGCCCCTCTTCCCGTTCATCCTCAGGACAAATTGCAACCTGTACGGAACAGGAGGATAAAGGTGCTGATTCTCCAAGGAGAGAGATTGCTAGTAAAGCGGCTGGAATGGCGAACCGGAGCACAAGCAGATGAGAAATGAGGTGCGTTTTAGAAACCTTTCCCGATCACACGGTGTGCCATCTTCGGGGTTTCTCATGCATGTTTTCAATGTAGGACGATGCCCTTGAACCTGGAGATTTGGGACCCATGGGATGGGTACCACGCCGTATTAATTTAAAGGGTCTGCATTAGCTCACCCAACCTCACCAAACCTCTCAGCCCCAAGAGTGTCCACCCATATGTCTCAATCAGCTGTGGGTCTAGATATGGTCAATCTAGGTGGCATCACAGCCCCTGAACGAATTTTGTAAGAATTTCTCTCTCTTTCACTGTCTTTGTTTCACGGGTTTTGAAAAGTAATTGATTTTTATAATGGGGTTTAGCTGCTTTTCACTGCTGTGTTTATGCCGCTTTACACCCACTTGACTCACTTACAGAGAGATATCAATACATAGGTTTTAAGATTCTTACTAGTCAGATATATTCTTGGGCGGTGAATAGGGGGTGTTGAGTCCAGTTCACTGAGCAAGGAGTAGGTCTTGTCTATTACATATTGGGTTCATGGAACGGTATCTGAGCGAATTTGAAACCCTTGTTTTATGCATCACCCCACCTCACCTTTCCCGTTAAGCAGCCATAGTGTGTTTTCTAAATGTGTGACTCCGTTCTGTTTTGTAATTCAGTTCAAGAGTAGCGGTTTTTACATTCCCTCTATAAGTGATATCTCATGATAAGTGTCTTTTTCTGTGGGACTTATTTCACTTAGAATCGTCATACCTAAATCCACTCATCATGCTGCTACTAGCCTTATGACATTGATTTCATGGCTGAGTGATATTCCATTGTACATAAGGACCACAACTTCTTTATCCATTCTTCTCTTTCCTCGGATATTTAAGGTGTAACGAAGTGGAGGTTCTTGTCAACAGAGTAGCCCAAAACTTTGGGGTGCCTGTGTCTTGCTGATTTTTAGTTTTCCCAATTTATACGCCCATGAGTGGAAGTGCCCAAGCTCTCTAAGCTGAGTTTTTTAGATGTTTCAGGACACACCGTACACTTCTCCAGAGTGGCTGTTGGCAATTTACGTCCCGCCCATCAGCGTAGCAAGGCTCCCATTTCTCCATGGCCTGTCCTGCATTTCTGGTTTTGACCCTTTATTCAGCATGACCCTTTTGACCGATGGGAAGCGAGACTTCTTTGTAGCGCTGATTTGCCTTTCCAGGTTGCTTGGTTGGCCAAAAAGGGCGTATGCGTTTTTTCCTGAATATATTCAGGAAAAAACGCATACGCCCTTTTTGGCCAAGGGCATCATTGTCGAGGTTTTGCCGCTTTTCCTGTGCTTTAAAGGCGATTCGAATCTACCTCCTGAAATCTGTTTCCTGCAATTCTGCCTTGCTTTCAAATCCTCTTCGTTGCCTTCCCTCAATATATTTGTGGACGAGAGTTATCATTTGTAAGTCTGCAGGTTTGTGAATTGCAGTGCCCCTGAGCTCCATTATTCAACTCGCTTTCTTGGGAGCTGGCCGCAAAAGCGCAGGATTGCTTCAGGCCGTATTCTGGTTCCTGGCGGCAGGCTGAGCCTGTGGTTAATTCTTCTTCCTGATGGGAAAACAGAGTGACCTGTGCCTGTCCCAACACCTAGAGCTAGTCTCTCATTGGTTGCCCCTCTTCCCGTTCATCCTCAGGACAAATTGCAACCTGTACGGAACAGGAGGATAAAGGTGCTGATTCTCCAAGGAGAGAGATTGCTAGTAAAGCGGCTGGAATGGCGAGCCGGAGCACAAGGAGATGAGAAATGAGGTGCGTTTTAGAAACCTTTCCCGATCACACGGTGTGCCATCTTCGGGGTTTCTCATGCATGTTTTCAATGTAGGACGATGCCCTTGAACCTGGAGATTTGGGACCCATGGGATGGGTACCACGCCGTATTAATTTAAAGGGTCTGCGTTAGCTCACCCAACCTCACCAAACCTCTCAGCCCCAAGAGTGTCCACCCATATGTCTCAATCAGCTGTGGGTCTAGATATGGTCAATCCAGGTGGCATCACAGCCCCTGAACGAATTTTGTAAGAATTTCTCTCTCTTTCACTGTCTTTGTTTCACGGGTTTTGAAAAGTAATTGATTTTTATAATGGGGTTTAGCTGCTTTTCACTGCTGTGTTTATGCCGCTTTACACCCACTTGACTCACTTACAGAGAGATATCAATACATAGGTTTGAAGATTCTTACTAGTGAGATATATTCTTGGGCGGTGAATAGGGGGTGTTGAGTCCAGTTCACTGAGCAAGGAGTAGGTCTTGTCTATTACATATTGGGTTTATGGAACGGTATCTGAGCTAATTTGAAACCCTTGATTTATGCATCACCCCACCTCACCTTTCCCGTTAAGCAGCCATAGTGTGTTTTCTAAACGTGTGACTCTGTTCTATTTTGTAATGCAGTTCAAGGGTAGCGGTTTTTACATTCCCTCTATAAGTGATATCTTATGATAAGTGTCTTTTTCTGTGTGATTTATTTCACTTAGAATCGTCATACCTAAATCCACTCATCATGCTGCTACTAGCCTTATGACATTGATTTCATGGCTGAGTGATATTCCATTGTACATAAGGACCACAACTTCTTTATCCATTCTTCTGTTTCCTCGGATATTTAAGGTGTAATGAAGTGGAGGTTTTTGTCAACAGAGTAGCCCAAAATTTGGGGTGCCTGTGTCTTGCTGATTTTTAGTTTTCCCAATTTATACGCCCATGAGTGGAAGTGCCCAAGCTCTCTAAGCTGAGTTTTTTAGATGTTTCAGGACACACCGTACACTTCTCCAGAGTGGCTGTTGGCAATTTACGTCCCGCCCATCAGCGTAGCAAGGCTCCCATTTCTCCATGGCCTGTCCTGCATTTCTGGTTTTGACACTTTATTCAGCATGGCCCTTTTGACCAATGGGAAGCGAGACTTCTTTGTAGCGCTGATTTGCCTTTCCAGGTTGCTTGGTTGGCCAAAAAGGGCGTATGCGATTTTTCCTGAATATATTCAGGAAAAAACGCATACGCCCTTTTTGGCCAAGTGCATCACTGTCGAGGTTTTGCCGCTTTTCCTGTGCTTTAAAGGCGATTCGAATGTACCTCCTGAAATCTGTTTCCTGCAATTCTGCCTTGCTTTCAAATCCTCTTCGTTGCCTTCCCTCAATATATTTGTGGACGAGAGTTATCATTTCTAAGTCTGCAGGTTTGTGAATTGCAGTGCCCCTGAGCTCCATTATTCAACTCGCTTTCTTGGGAGCTGGCCGCAAAAGCGCAGGATTGCTTCAGGCCGTATTCTGGTTCCTGGCGGAAGGCTGAGCCTGTGGTTAATTCTTCTTCCTGATGGGAAAACAGAGTGACGTGTGCCTGTCCCAATACCTAGAGCTAGTCTCTCATTGGTTGCCCCTCTTCCCGTTCATCCTCAGGACAAATTGCAACCTGTACGGAACAGGAGGATAAAGGTGCTGATTCTCCAAGGAGAGAGATTGCTAGTAAAGCGGCTGGAATGGCGAACCGGAGCACAAGCAGATGAGAAATGAGGTGCGTTTTAGAAACCTTTCCCCATCACACGGTGTGCCATCTTCGGGGTTTCTCATGCATGTTTTCAATGTAGGACGATGCCCTTGAACCTGGAGATTTGGGACCCATGGGATGGGTACCACGCCGTATTAATTTAAAGGGTCTGCGTTAGCTCACCCAACCTCACCAAACCTCTCAGCCCCAAGAGTGTCCACCCATATGTCTCAATCAGCTGTGGGTCTAGATATGGTCAATCCAGGTGGCATCACAGCCCCTGAACGAATTTTGTAAGAATTCCTCTCTCTTTCACTGTCTTTGTTTCACGGGTTTTGAAAAGTAATTGATTTTTATAATGGGGTTTGGCTGCTTTCCACTGCTGTGTTTATGCCGCTTTACACCCACTTGACTCACTTACAGAGTGATATCAATACATAGGTTTGAAGATTCTTACTAGTCAGATATATTCTTGGGCGGTGAATAGGGGGTGTTGAGTCCAGTTCACTGAGCAAGGAGTAGGTCTTGTCTATTACATATTGGGTTTATGGAACGATATCTGAGCTAATTTGAAACCCTTGTTTTATGCATCACCCCACCTCACCTTTCCCGTTAAGCAGCCATAGTGTGTTTTCTAAACGTGTGACTCTGTTCTGTTTTGTAATTCAGTTCAAGGGTAGCGGTTTTTACATTCCCTCTATAAGTGATATCTCATGATAAGTGTCTTTTTCTGTGTGACTTATTTCACTTAGAATCGTCATAGCTAAATCCACTCATCATGCTGCTACTAGCCTTATGACATTGATTTCATGGCTGAGTGATATTCCATTGTATATAAGGACCACATCTTCTTTATCCATTCTTCTCTTTCCTGGGATATTTAAGGTGTAACGAAGTGGAGGTTCTTGTCAACAGAGTAGCCCAAAACTTTGGGGTGCCTGTGTCTTGCTGATTTTTAGTTTTCCCAATTTATACGCCCATGAGTGGAAGTGCCCTATGCTCTCTAAGCTGAGTTTTTTAGATGTTTCAGGACACACCGTACACTTCTCCAGAGTGGCTGTTGGCAATTTACATCCCGCCCATCAGTGTAGCAAGGCTCCCATTTCTCCATGGCCTGTCCTGCATTTCTGGTTTTGACACTTTATTCAGCATGGCCCTTTTGACCGATGGGAAGCGAGACTTCTTTGTAGCGCTGATTTGCCTTTCCAGGTTGCTTGGTTGGCCAAAAAGGGCGTATGCGTTTTTTCCTGAATATATTCAGGAAAAAACGCATACGCCCTTTTTGGCCAAGGGCATCACTGTCGAGGTTTTGCCGCTTTTCCTGTGCTTTAAAGGCGATTCGAATCTACCTCCTGAAATCTGTTTCCTGCAATTCTGCCTTGCTTTCAAATCCTCTTCGTTGCCTTCCCTCAATATATTTGTGGACGAGAGTTATCATTTGTAAGTCTGCAGGTTTGTGAATTGCAGTGCCCCTGAGCTCCATTATTCAACTCGCTTTCTTGGGAGCTGGCCGCAAAAGCGCAGGATTGCTTCAGGCCGTATTCTGGTTCCTGGCGGCAGGCTGAGCCTGTGGTTAATTCTTCTTCCTGATGGGAAAACAGAGTGACCTGTGCCTGTCCCAACACCTAGAGCTAGTCTCTCATTGGTTGCCCCTCTTCCCGTTCATCCTCAGGACAAATTGCAACCTGTACGGAACAGGAGGATAAAGGTGCTGATTCTCCAAGGAGAGAGATTGCTAGTAAAGCGGCTGGAATGGCGAGCCGGAGCACAAGGAGATGAGAAATGAGGTGCGTTTTAGAAACCTTTCCCGATCACACGGTGTGCCATCTTCGGGGTTTCTCATGCATGTTTTCAATGTAGGACGATGCCCTTGAACCTGGAGATTTGGGACCCATGGGATGGGTACCACGCCGTATTAATTTAAAGGGTCTGCGTTAGCTCACCCAACCTCACCAAACCTCTCAGCCCCAAGAGTGTCCACCCATATGTCTCAATCAGCTGTGGGTCTAGATATGGTCAATCCAGGTGGCATCACAGCCCCTGAACGAATTTTGTAAGAATTTCTCTCTCTTTCACTGTCTTTGTTTCACGGGTTTTGAAAAGTAATTGATTTTTATAATGGGGTTTGGCTGCTTTTCACTGCTGTGTTTATGCCGCTTTACACCCACTTGACTCACTTACAGAGAGATATCAATACATAGGTTTGAAGATTCTTACTAGTCTGATATATTCCTGGGCGGTGAATAGGGGGTGTTGAGTCCAGTTCACTGAGCAAGGAGTAGGTCTTGTCTATTACATATTGGGTTTATGGAACGATATCTGAGCTAATTTGAAACCCTTGTTTTATGCATCACCCCACCTCACCTTTCCCGTTAAGCAGCCATAGTCTGTTTTCTAAACGTGTGATTCCGTTCTGTTTTGTAATTCAGTTCAAGGGTAGCGGTTTTTACATTCCCTCTATAAGTGATATCTCATGATAAGTGTCTTTTTCTGTGGGACTTATTTCACTTAGAATCGTCATACCTAAATCCACTCATCATGCTGCTACTAGCCTTATGACATTGATTTCATGGCTGAGTGATATTCCATTGTACATAAGGACCACAACTTCTTTATCCATTCTTCTCTTTCCTCGGATATTTAAGGTATAATGAAGTGGAGGTTCTTGTCAACAGAGTAGCCCAAAATTTGGGGTGCCTGTGTCTTGCTGATTTTTAGTTTTCCCAATTTATACGCCCATGAGTGGAAGTGCCCAAGCTCTCTAAGCTGAGTTTTTTAGATGTTTCAGGACACACCGTACACTTCTCCAGAGTGGCTGTTGGCAATTTACGTCCCGCCCATCAGCGTAGCAAGGCTCCCATTTCTCCATGGCCTGTCCTGCATTTCTGGTTTTGACACTTTATTCAGCATGGCCCTTTTGACCAATGGGAAGCGAGACTTCTTTGTAGCGCTGATTTGCCTTTCCAGGTTGCTTGGTTGGCCAAAAAGGGCGTATGCGATTTTTCCTGAATATATTCAGGAAAAAACGCATACGCCCTTTTTGGCCAAGTGCATCACTGTCGAGGTTTTGCCGCTTTTCCTGTGCTTTAAAGGCGATTCGAATGTACCTCCTGAAATCTGTTTCCTGCAATTCTGCCTTGCTTTCAAATCCTCTTCGTTGCCTTCCCTCAATATATTTGTGGACGAGAGTTATCATTTCTAAGTCTGCAGGTTTGTGAATTGCAGTGCCCCTGAGCTCCATTATTCAACTCGCTTTCTTGGGAGCTGGCCGCAAAAGCGCAGGATTGCTTCAGGCCGTATTCTGGTTCCTGGCGGAAGGCTGAGCCTGTGGTTAATTCTTCTTCCTGATGGGAAAACAGAGTGACGTGTGCCTATCCCAACACCTAGAGCTAGTCTCTCATTGGTTGCCCCTCTTCCCGTTCATCCTCAGGACAAATTGCAACCTGTACGGAACAGGAGGATAAAGGTGCTGATTCTCCAAGGAGAGAGATTGCTAGTAAAGCGGCTGGAATGGCGAACCGGAGCACAAGGAGATGAGAAATGAGGTGCGTTTTAGAAACGTTTCCCCATCACACGGTGTGCCATCTTCGGGGTTTCTCATGCATGTTTTCAATGTAGGACGATGCCCTTGAACCTGGAGATTTGGGACCCATGGGATGGGTACCACGCCGTATTAATTTAAAGGGTCTGCGTTAGCTCACCCAACCTCACCAAACCTCTCAGCCCCAAGAGTGTCCACCCATATGTCTCAATCAGCTGTGGGTCTAGATATGGTCAATCCAGGTGGCATCACAGCCCCTGAACGAATTTTGTAAGAATTCCTCTCTCTTTCACTGTCTTTGTTTCACGGGTTTTGAAAAGTAATTGATTTTTATAATGGGGTTTGGCTGCTTTCCACTGCTGTGTTTATGCCGCTTTACACCCACTTGACTCACTTACAGAGTGATATCAATACATAGGTTTGAAGATTCTTACTAGTCAGATATATTCTTGGGCGGTGAATAGGGGGTGTTGAGTCCAGTTCACTGAGCAAGGAGTAGGTCTTGTCTATTACATATTGGGTTTATGGAACGATATCTGAGCTAATTTGAAACCCTTGTTTTATGCATCACCCCACCTCACCTTTCCCGTTAAGCAGCCATAGTGTGTTTTCTAAACGTGTGACTCTGTTCTGTTTTGTAATGCAGTTCAAGGGTAGCGGTTTTTACATTCCCTCTATAAGTGATATCTCATGATAAGTGTCTTTTTCTGTGTGACTTATTTCACTTAGAATCGTCATAGCTAAATCCACTCATCATGCTGCTACTAGCCTTATGACATTGATTTCATGGCTGAGTGATATTCCATTGTATATAAGGACCACATCTTCTTTATCCATTCTTCTCTTTCCTGGGATATTTAAGGTGTAACGAAGTGGAGGTTTTTGTCAACAGAGTAGCCCAAAACTTTGGGGTGCCTGTGTCTTGCTGATTTTTAGTTTTCCCAATTTATACGCCCATGAGTGGAAGTGCCCTATGCTCTCTAAGCTGAGTTTTTTAGATGTTTCAGGACACACCGTACACTTCTCCAGAGTGGCTGTTGGCAATTTACATCCCGCCCATCAGTGTAGCAAGGCTCCCATTTCTCCATGGCCTGTCCTGCATTTCTGGTTTTGACACTTTATTCAGCATGGCCCTTTTGACCGATGGGAAGCGAGACTTCTTTGTAGCGCTGATTTGCCTTTCCAGGTTGCTTGGTTGGCCAAAAAGGGCGTATGCGTTTTTTCCTGAATATATTCAGGAAAAAACGCATACGCCCTTTTTGGCCAAGGGCATCACTGTCGAGGTTTTGCCGCTTTTCCTGTGCTTTAAAGGCGATTCGAATCTACCTCCTGAAATCTGTTTCCTGCAATTCTGCCTTGCTTTCAAATCCTCTTCGTTGCCTTCCCTCAATATATTTGTGGACGAGAGTTATCATTTGTAAGTCTGCAGGTTTGTGAATTGCAGTGCCCCTGAGCTCCATTATTCAACTCGCTTTCTTGGGAGCTGGCCGCAAAAGCGCAGGATTGCTTCAGGCCGTATTCTGGTTCCTGGCGGCAGGCTGAGCCTGTGGTTAATTCTTCTTCCTGATGGGAAAACAGAGTGACCTGTGCCTGTCCCAACACCTAGAGCTAGTCTCTCATTGGTTGCCCCTCTTCCCGTTCATCCTCAGGACAAATTGCAACCTGTACGGAACAGGAGGATAAAGGTGCTGATTCTCCAAGGAGAGAGATTGCTAGTAAAGCGGCTGGAATGGCGAGCCGGAGCACAAGGAGATGAGAAATGAGGTGCGTTTTAGAAACCTTTCCCGATCACACGGTGTGCCATCTTCGGGGTTTCTCATGCATGTTTTCAATGTAGGACGATGCCCTTGAACCTGGAGATTTGGGACCCATGGGATGGGTACCACGCCATATTAATTTAAAGGGTCTGCGTTAGCTCACCCAACCTCACCAAACCTCTCTGCCCCAAGAGTGTCCACCCATATGTCTCAATCAGCTGTGGGTCTAGATATGGTCAATCCAGGTGGCATCACAGCCCCTGAACGAATTTTGTAAGAATTTCTCTCTCTTTCACTGTCTTTGTTTCACGGGTTTTGAAAAGTAATTGATTTTTATAATGGGGTTTGGCTGCTTTTCACTGCTGTGTTTATGCCGCTTTACACCCACTTGACTCACTTACAGAGAGATATCAATACATAGGTTTGAAGATTCTTACTAGTCTGATATATTCCTGGGCGGTGAATAGGGGGTGTTGAGTCCAGTTCACTGAGCAAGGAGTAGGTCTTGTCTATTACATATTGGGTTTATGGAACGATATCTGAGCTAATTTGAAACCCTTGTTTTATGCATCACCCCACCTCACCTTTCCCGTTAAGCAGCCATAGTCTGTTTTCTAAACGTGTGATTCCGTTCTGTTTTGTAATTCAGTTCAAGGGTAGCGGTTTTTACATTCCCTCTATAAGTGATATCTCATGATAAGTGTCTTTTTCTGTGGGACTTATTTCACTTAGAATCGTCATACCTAAATCCACTCATCATGCTGCTACTAGCCTTATGACATTGATTTCATGGCTGAGTGATATTCCATTGTATATAAGGACCACATCTTCTTTATCCATTCTTCTCTTTCCTGGGATATTTAAGGTGTAACGAAGTGGAGGTTCTTGTCAACAGAGTAGCCCAAAACTTTGGGGTGCCTGTGTCTTGCTGATTTTTAGTTTTCCCAATTTATATGCCCATGAGTGGAAGTGCCCTATGCTCTCTAAGCTGAGTTTTTTAGATGTTTCAGGACACACCGTACACTTCTCCAGAGTGGCTGTTGGCAATTTACATCCCGCCCATCAGTGTAGCAAGGCTCCCATTTCTCCATGGCCTGTCCTGCATTTCTGGTTTTGACACTTTATTCAGCATGGCCCTTTTGACCGATGGGAAGCGAGACTTCTTTGTAGCGCTGATTTGCCTTTCCAGGTTGCTTGGTTGGCCAAAAAGGGCGTATGCGATTTTTCCTGAATATATTCAGGAAAAAACGCATACGCCCTTTTTGGCCAAGTGCATCACTGTCGAGGTTTTGCCGCTTTTCCTGTGCTTTAAAGGCGATTCGAATGTACCTCCTGAAATCTGTTTCCTGCAATTCTGCCTTGCTTTCAAATCCTCTTCGTTGCCTTCCCTCAATATATTTGTGGACGAGAGTTATCATTTGTAAGTCTGCAGGTTTGTGAATTGCAGTGCCCCTGAGCTCCATTATTCAACTCGCTTTCTTGGGAGCTGGCCGCAAAAGCGCAGGATTGCTTCAGGCCGTATTCTGGTTCCTGGCGGCAGGCTGAGCCTGTGGTTAATTCTTCTTCCTGATGGGAAAACAGAGTGACCTGTGCCTGTCCCAACACCTAGAGCTAGTCTCTCATTGGTTGCCCCTCTTCCCGTTCATCCTCAGGACAAATTGCAACCTGTACGGAACAGGAGGATAAAGGTGCTGATTCTCCAAGGAGAGAGATTGCTAGTAAAGCGGCTGGAATGGCGAGCCGGAGCACAAGGAGATGAGAAATGAGGTGCGTTTTAGAAACCTTTCCCGATCACACGGTGTGCCATCTTCGGGGTTTCTCATGCATGTTTTCAATGTAGGACGATGCCCTTGAACCTGGAGATTTGGGACCCATGGGATGGGTACCACGCCGTATTAATTTAAAGGGTCTGCGTTAGCTCACCCAACCTCACCAAACCTCTCAGCCCCAAGAGTGTCCACCCATATGTCTCAATCAGCTGTGGGTCTAGATATGGTCAATCCAGGTGGCATCACAGCCCCTGAACGAATTTTGTAAGAATTTCTCTCTCTTTCACTGTCTTTGTTTCACGGGTTTTGAAAAGTAATTGATTTTTATAATGGGGTTTGGCTGCTTTTCACTGCTGTGTTTATGCCGCTTTACACCCACTTGACTCACTTACAGAGAGATATCAATACATAGGTTTGAAGATTCTTACTAGTCTGATATATTCCTGGGCGGTGAATAGGGGGTGTTGAGTCCAGTTCACTGAGCAAGGAGTAGGTCTTGTCTATTACATATTGGGTTTATGGAACGATATCTGAGCTAATTTGAAACCCTTGTTTTATGCATCACCCCACCTCACCTTTCCCGTTAAGCAGCCATAGTCTGTTTTCTAAACGTGTGATTCCGTTCTGTTTTGTAATTCAGTTCAAGGGTAGCGGTTTTTACATTCCCTCTATAAGTGATATCTCATGATAAGTGTCTTTTTCTGTGGGACTTATTTCACTTAGAATCGTCATACCTAAATCCACTCATCATGCTGCTACTAGCCTTATGACATTGATTTCATGGCTGAGTGATATTCCATTGTACATAAGGACCACAACTTCTTTATCCATTCTTCTCTTTCCTCGGATATTTAAGGTATAATGAAGTGGAGGTTCTTGTCAACAGAGTAGCCCAAAATTTGGGGTGCCTGTGTCTTGCTGATTTTTAGTTTTCCCAATTTATACGCCCATGAGTGGAAGTGCCCAAGCTCTCTAAGCTGAGTTTTTTAGATGTTTCAGGACACACCGTACACTTCTCCAGAGTGGCTGTTGGCAATTTACGTCCCGCCCATCAGCGTAGCAAGGCTCCCATTTCTCCATGGCCTGTCCTGCATTTCTGGTTTTGACACTTTATTCAGCATGGCCCTTTTGACCAATGGGAAGCGAGACTTCTTTGTAGCGCTGATTTGCCTTTCCAGGTTGCTTGGTTGGCCAAAAAGGGCGTATGCGATTTTTCCTGAATATATTCAGGAAAAAACGCATACGCCCTTTTTGGCCAAGTGCATCACTGTCGAGGTTTTGCCGCTTTTCCTGTGCTTTAAAGGCGATTCGAATGTACCTCCTGAAATCTGTTTCCTGCAATTCTGCCTTGCTTTCAAATCCTCTTCGTTGCCTTCCCTCAATATATTTGTGGACGAGAGTTATCATTTCTAAGTCTGCAGGTTTGTGAATTGCAGTGCCCCTGAGCTCCATTATTCAACTCGCTTTCTTGGGAGCTGGCCGCAAAAGCGCAGGATTGCTTCAGGCCGTATTCTGGTTCCTGGCGGAAGGCTGAGCCTGTGGTTAATTCTTCTTCCTGATGGGAAAACAGAGTGACGTGTGCCTATCCCAACACCTAGAGCTAGTCTCTCATTGGTTGCCCCTCTTCCCGTTCATCCTCAGGACAAATTGCAACCTGTACGGAACAGGAGGATAAAGGTGCTGATTCTCCAAGGAGAGAGATTGCTAGTAAAGCGGCTGGAATGGCGAACCGGAGCACAAGGAGATGAGAAATGAGGTGCGTTTTAGAAACCTTTCCCCATCACACGGTGTGCCATCTTCGGGGTTTCTCATGCATGTTTTCAATGTAGGACGATGCCCTTGAACCTGGAGATTTGGGACCCATGGGATGGGTACCACGCCGTATTAATTTAAAGGGTCTGCGTTAGCTCACCCAACCTCACCAAACCTCTCAGCCCCAAGAGTGTCCACCCATATGTCTCAATCAGCTGTGGGTCTAGATATGGTCAATCCAGGTGGCATCACAGCCCCTGAACGAATTTTGTAAGAATTCCTCTCTCTTTCACTGTCTTTGTTTCACGGGTTTTGAAAAGTAATTGATTTTTATAATGGGGTTTGGCTGCTTTCCACTGCTGTGTTTATGCCGCTTTACACCCACTTGACTCACTTACAGAGTGATATCAATACATAGGTTTGAAGATTCTTACTAGTCAGATATATTCTTGGGCGGTGAATAGGGGGTGTTGAGTCCAGTTCACTGAGCAAGGAGTAGGTCTTGTCTATTACATATTGGGTTTATGGAACGATATCTGAGCTAATTTGAAACCCTTGTTTTATGCATCACCCCACCTCACCTTTCCCGTTAAGCAGCCATAGTGTGTTTTCTAAACGTGTGACTCTGTTCTGTTTTGTAATGCAGTTCAAGGGTAGCGGTTTTTACATTCCCTCTATAAGTGATATCTCATGATAAGTGTCTTTTTCTGTGTGACTTATTTCACTTAGAATCGTCATAGCTAAATCCACTCATCATGCTGCTACTAGCCTTATGACATTGATTTCATGGCTGAGTGATATTCCATTGTATATAAGGACCACATCTTCTTTATCCATTCTTCTCTTTCCTGGGATATTTAAGGTGTAACGAAGTGGAGGTTTTTGTCAACAGAGTAGCCCAAAACTTTGGGGTGCCTGTGTCTTGCTGATTTTTAGTTTTCCCAATTTATACGCCCATGAGTGGAAGTGCCCTATGCTCTCTAAGCTGAGTTTTTTAGATGTTTCAGGACACACCGTACACTTCTCCAGAGTGGCTGTTGGCAATTTACATCCCGCCCATCAGTGTAGCAAGGCTCCCATTTCTCCATGGCCTGTCCTGCATTTCTGGTTTTGACACTTTATTCAGCATGGCCCTTTTGACCGATGGGAAGCGAGACTTCTTTGTAGCGCTGATTTGCCTTTCCAGGTTGCTTGGTTGGCCAAAAAGGGCGTATGCGTTTTTTCCTGAATATATTCAGGAAAAAACGCATACGCCCTTTTTGGCCAAGGGCATCACTGTCGAGGTTTTGCCGCTTTTCCTGTGCTTTAAAGGCGATTCGAATCTACCTCCTGAAATCTGTTTCCTGCAATTCTGCCTTGCTTTCAAATCCTCTTCGTTGCCTTCCCTCAATATATTTGTGGACGAGAGTTATCATTTGTAAGTCTGCAGGTTTGTGAATTGCAGTGCCCCTGAGCTCCATTATTCAACTCGCTTTCTTGGGAGCTGGCCGCAAAAGCGCAGGATTGCTTCAGGCCGTATTCTGGTTCCTGGCGGCAGGCTGAGCCTGTGGTTAATTCTTCTTCCTGATGGGAAAACAGAGTGACCTGTGCCTGTCCCAACACCTAGAGCTAGTCTCTCATTGGTTGCCCCTCTTCCCGTTCATCCTCAGGACAAATTGCAACCTGTACGGAACAGGAGGATAAAGGTGCTGATTCTCCAAGGAGAGAGATTGCTAGTAAAGCGGCTGGAATGGCGAGCCGGAGCACAAGGAGATGAGAAATGAGGTGCGTTTTAGAAACCTTTCCCGATCACACGGTGTGCCATCTTCGGGGTTTCTCATGCATGTTTTCAATGTAGGACGATGCCCTTGAACCTGGAGATTTGGGACCCATGGGATGGGTACCACGCCATATTAATTTAAAGGGTCTGCGTTAGCTCACCCAACCTCACCAAACCTCTCTGCCCCAAGAGTGTCCACCCATATGTCTCAATCAGCTGTGGGTCTAGATATGGTCAATCCAGGTGGCATCACAGCCCCTGAACGAATTTTGTAAGAATTTCTCTCTCTTTCACTGTCTTTGTTTCACGGGTTTTGAAAAGTAATTGATTTTTATAATGGGGTTTGGCTGCTTTTCACTGCTGTGTTTATGCCGCTTTACACCCACTTGACTCACTTACAGAGAGATATCAATACATAGGTTTGAAGATTCTTACTAGTCTGATATATTCCTGGGCGGTGAATAGGGGGTGTTGAGTCCAGTTCACTGAGCAAGGAGTAGGTCTTGTCTATTACATATTGGGTTTATGGAACGATATCTGAGCTAATTTGAAACCCTTGTTTTATGCATCACCCCACCTCACCTTTCCCGTTAAGCAGCCATAGTCTGTTTTCTAAACGTGTGATTCCGTTCTGTTTTGTAATTCAGTTCAAGGGTAGCGGTTTTTACATTCCCTCTATAAGTGATATCTCATGATAAGTGTCTTTTTCTGTGGGACTTATTTCACTTAGAATCGTCATACCTAAATCCACTCATCATGCTGCTACTAGCCTTATGACATTGATTTCATGGCTGAGTGATATTCCATTGTATATAAGGACCACATCTTCTTTATCCATTCTTCTCTTTCCTGGGATATTTAAGGTGTAACGAAGTGGAGGTTCTTGTCAACAGAGTAGCCCAAAACTTTGGGGTGCCTGTGTCTTGCTGATTTTTAGTTTTCCCAATTTATATGCCCATGAGTGGAAGTGCCCTATGCTCTCTAAGCTGAGTTTTTTAGATGTTTCAGGACACACCGTACACTTCTCCAGAGTGGCTGTTGGCAATTTACATCCCGCCCATCAGTGTAGCAAGGCTCCCATTTCTCCATGGCCTGTCCTGCATTTCTGGTTTTGACACTTTATTCAGCATGGCCCTTTTGACCGATGGGAAGCGAGACTTCTTTGTAGCGCTGATTTGCCTTTCCAGGTTGCTTGGTTGGCCAAAAAGGGCGTATGCGATTTTTCCTGAATATATTCAGGAAAAAACGCATACGCCCTTTTTGGCCAAGTGCATCACTGTCGAGGTTTTGCCGCTTTTCCTGTGCTTTAAAGGCGATTCGAATGTACCTCCTGAAATCTGTTTCCTGCAATTCTGCCTTGCTTTCAAATCCTCTTCGTTGCCTTCCCTCAATATATTTGTGGACGAGAGTTATCATTTGTAAGTCTGCAGGTTTGTGAATTGCAGTGCCCCTGAGCTCCATTATTCAACTCGCTTTCTTGGGAGCTGGCCGCAAAAGCGCAGGATTGCTTCAGGCCGTATTCTGGTTCCTGGCGGCAGGCTGAGCCTGTGGTTAATTCTTCTTCCTGATGGGAAAACAGAGTGACCTGTGCCTGTCCCAACACCTAGAGCTAGTCCCTCATTGGTTGCCCCTCTTCCCGTTCATCCTCAGGACAAATTGCAACCTGTACGGAACAGGAGGATAAAGGTGCTGATTCTCCAAGGAGAGAGATTGCTAGTAAAGCGGCTGGAATGGCGAGCCGGAGCACAAGGAGATGAGAAGTGAGGTGCGTTTTAGAAACCTTTCCCGATCACACGGTGTGCCATCTTCGGGGTTTCTCATGCATGTTTTCAATGTAGGACGATGCCCTTGAACCTGGAGATTTGGGACCCATGGGATGGGTACCACGCCGTATTAATTTAAAGGGTCTGCGTTAGCTCACCCAACCTCACCAAACCTCTCAGCCCCAAGAGTGTCCACCCATATGTCTCAATCAGCTGTGGGTCTAGATATGGTCAATCCAGGTGGCATCACAGCCCCTGAACGAATTTTGTAAGAATTTCTCTCTCTTTCACTGTCTTTGTTTCACGGGTTTTGAAAAGTAATTGATTTTTATAATGGGGTTTGGCTGCTTTTCACTGCTGTGTTTATGCCGCTTTACACCCACTTGACTCACTTACAGAGAGATATCAATACATAGGTTTGAAGATTCTTACTAGTCTGATATATTCCTGGGCGGTGAATAGGGGGTGTTGAGTCCAGTTCACTGAGCAAGGAGTAGGTCTTGTCTATTACATATTGGGTTTATGGAACGATATCTGAGCTAATTTGAAACCCTTGTTTTATGCATCACCCCACCTCACCTTTCCCGTTAAGCAGCCATAGTCTGTTTTCTAAACGTGTGATTCTGTTCTGTTTTGTAATTCAGTTCAAGGGTAGCGGTTTTTACATTCCCTCTATAAGTGATATCTCATGATAAGTGTCTTTTTCTGTGGGACTTATTTCACTTAGAATCGTCATACCTAAATCCACTCATCATGCTGCTACTAGCCTTATGACATTGATTTCATGGCTGAGTGTTATTCCATTGTATATAAGGACCACATCTTCTTTATCCATTCTTTTCTTTCCTGGGATATTTAAGGTGTAACGAAGTGGAGGTTCTCGTCAACAGAGTAGCCCAAAACTTTGGGGTGCCTGTGTCTTGCTGATTTTTAGTTTTCCCAATTTATACGCCCATGAGTGGAAGTGCCCTATGCTCTCTAAGCTGAGTTTTTTAGATGTTTCAGGACACACCGTACACTTCTCCAGAGTGGCTGTTGGCAATTTACATCCCGCCCATCAGTGTAGCAATGCTCCCATTTCTCCATGGCCTGTCCTGCATTTCTGGTTTTGACACTTTTTTCAGCATGGCCCTTTTGACCGATGGGAAGCGAGACTTCTTTGTAGCGCTGATTTGCCTTTCCAGGTTGCTTGGTTGGCCAAAAAGGGCGTATGCGTTTTTTCCTGAATATATTCAGGAAAAAACGCATACGCCCTTTTTGGCCAAGGGCATCATTGTCAAGGTTTTGATGCTTTTCCTGTGCTTTAAAGGCGATTCGAATCTACCTCCTGAAATCTGTTTCCTGCAATTCTGCCTTGCTTTCAAATCCTCTTCGTTGCCTTCCCTCAATATATTTGTGGACAAGAGTTATCATTTCTAAGTCTGCAGGTTTGTGAATTGCAGTGCCCCTGAGCTCCATTATTCAACTCGCTTTCTTGGGAGCTGGCCGCAAAAGCGCAGGATTGCTTCAGGCCGTATTCTGGTTCCTGGCGGCAGGCTGAGCCTGTGGTTAATTCTTCTTCCTGATGGGAAAACAGAGTGACCTGTGCCTGTCCCAACACCTAGAGCTAGTCTCTCATTGGTTGCCCCTCTTCCCGTTCATCCTCAGGACAAATTGCAACCTGTACGGAACAGGAGGATAAAGGTGCTGATTCTCCAAGGAGAGAGATTGCTAGTAAAGCGGCTGGAATGGCGAGCCGGAGCACAAGGAGATGAGAAATGAGGTGCGTTTTAGAAACCTTTCCCGATCACACGGTGTGCCATCTTCGGGGTTTCTCATGCATGTTTTCAATGTAGGACGATGCCCTTGAACCTGGAGATTTGGGACCCATGGGATGGGTACCACGCCGTATTAATTTAAAGGGTCTGCGTTAGCTCACCCAACCTCACCAAACCTCTCAGCCCCAAGAGTGTCCACCCATATGTCTCAATCAGCTGTGGGTCTAGATATGGTCAATCCAGGTGGCATCACAGCCCCTGAACGAATTTTGTAAGAATTTCTCTCTCTTTCACTGTCTTTGTTTCACGGGTTTTGAAAAGTAATTGATTTTTATAAGGGGGTTTGGCTGCTTTTCACTGCTGTGTTTATGCCGCTTTACACCCACTTGACTCACTTACAGAGAGATATCAATACATAGGTTTGAAGATTCTTACTAGTCTGATATATTCCTGGGCGGTGAATAGGGGGTGTTGAGTCCAGTTCACTGAGCAAGGAGTAGGTCTTGTCTATTACATATTGGGTTTATGGAACGATATCTGAGCTAATTTGAAACCCTTGTTTTATGCATCACCCCACCTCACCTTTCCCGTTAAGCAGCCATAGTCTGTTTTCTAAACGTGTGATTCTGTTCTGTTTTGTAATTCAGTTCAAGGGTAGCGGTTTTTACATTCCCTCTATAAGTGATATCTCATGATAAGTGTCTTTTTCTGTGGGACTTATTTCACTTAGAATCGTCATACCTAAATCCACTCATCATGCTGCTACTAGCCTTATGACATTGATTTCATGGCTGAGTGTTATTCCATTGTATATAAGGACCACATCTTCTTTATCCATTCTTTTCTTTCCTGGGATATTTAAGGTGTAACGAAGTGGAGGTTCTCGTCAACAGAGTAGCCCAAAACTTTGGGGTGCCTGTGTCTTGCTGATTTTTAGTTTTCCCAATTTATACGCCCATGAGTGGAAGTGCCCTATGCTCTCTAAGCTGAGTTTTTTAGATGTTTCAGGACACACCGTACACTTCTCCAGAGTGGCTGTTGGCAATTTACATCCCGCCCATCAGTGTAGCAATGCTCCCATTTCTCCATGGCCTGTCCTGCATTTCTGGTTTTGACACTTTTTTCAGCATGGCCCTTTTGACCGATGGGAAGCGAGACTTCTTTGTAGCGCTGATTTGCCTTTCCAGGTTGCTTGGTTGGCCAAAAAGGGCGTATGCGTTTTTTCCTGAATATATTCAGGAAAAAACGCATACGCCCTTTTTGGCCAAGGGCATCATTGTCAAGGTTTTGATGCTTTTCCTGTGCTTTAAAGGCGATTCGAATCTACCTCCTGAAATCTGTTTCCTGCAATTCTGCCTTGCTTTCAAATCCTCTTCGTTGCCTTCCCTCAATATATTTGTGGACAAGAGTTATCATTTCTAAGTCTGCAGGTTTGTGAATTGCAGTGCCCCTGAGCTCCATTATTCAACTCGCTTTCTTGGGAGCTGGCCGCAAAAGCGCAGGATTGCTTCAGGCCGTATTCTGGTTCCTGGCGGCAGGCTGAGCCTGTGGTTAATTCTTCTTCCTGATGGGAAAACAGAGTGACCTGTGCCTGTCCCAACACCTAGAGCTAGTCTCTCATTGGTTGCCCCTCTTCCCGTTCATCCTCAGGACAAATTGCAACCTGTACGGAACAGGAGGATAAAGGTGCTGATTCTCCAAGGAGAGAGATTGCTAGTAAAGCGGCTGGAATGGCGAACCGGAGCACAAGGAGATGAGAAATGAGGTGCGTTTTAGAAACCTTTCCCGATCACACGGTGTGCCATCTTCGGGGTTTCTCATGCATGTTTTCAATGTAGGACGATGCCCTTGAACCTGGAGATTTGGGACCCATGGGATGGGTACCACGCCGTATTAATTTAAAGGGTCTGCGTTAGCTCACCCAACCTCACCAAACCTCTCAGCCCCAAGAGTGTCCACCCATATGTCTCAATCAGCTGTGGGTCTAGATATGGTCAATCCAGGTGGCATCACAGCCCCTGAACGAATTTTGTAAGAATTTCTCTCTCTTTCACTGTCTTTGTTTCACGGGTTTTGAAAAGTAATTGATTTTTATAAGGGGGTTTGGCTGCTTTTCACTGCTGTGTTTATGCCGCTTTACACCCACTTGACTCACTTACAGAGAGATATCAATACATAGGTTTGAAGATTCTTACTAGTCTGATATATTCCTGGGCGGTGAATACGGGGTGTTGAGTCCAGTTCACTGAGCAAGGAGTAGGTCTTGTCTATTACATATTGGGTTTATGGAACGATATCTGAGCTAATTTGAAACCCTTGTTTTATGCATCACCCCACCTCACCTTTCCCGTTAAGCAGCCATAGTCTGTTTTCTAAACGTGTGATTCTGTTCTGTTTTGTAATTCAGTTCAAGGGTAGCGGTTTTTACATTCCCTCTATAAGTGATATCTCATGATAAGTGTCTTTTTCTGTGTGACTTATTTCACTTAGAATCGTCATAGCTAAATCCACTCATCATGCTGCTACTAGCCTTATGACATTGATTTCATGGCTGAGTGATATTCCATTGTATATAAGGACCACATCTTCTTTATCCATTCTTCTCTTTCCTGGGATATTTAAGGTGTAACGAAGTGGAGGTTCTTGTCAACAGAGTAGCCCAAAACTTTGGGGTGCCTGTGTCTTGCTGATTTTTAGTTTTCCCAATTTATACGCCCATGAGTGGAAGTGCCCTATGCTCTCTAAGCTGAGTTTTTTAGATGTTTCAGGACACACCGTACACTTCTCCAGAGTGGCTGTTGGCAATTTACATCCCGCCCATCAGTGTAGCAAGGCTCCCATTTCTCCATGGCCTGTCCTGCATTTCTGGTTTTGACACTTTTTTCAGCATGGCCCTTTTGACCGATGGGAAGCGAGACTTCTTTGTAGCGCTGATTTGCCTTTCCAGGTTGCTTGGTTGGCCAAAAAGGGCGTATGCGTTTTTTCCTGAATATATTCAGGAAAAAACGCATACGCCCTTTTTGGCCAAAGGCATCATTGTCGAGGTTTTGATGCTTTTCCTGTGCTTTAAAGGCGATTCGAATCTACCTCCTGAAATCTGTTTCCTGCAATTCTGCCTTGCTTTCAAATCCTCTTCGTTGCCTTCCCTCAATATATTTGTGGACGAGAGTTATCATTTGTAAGTCTGCAGGTTTGTGAATTGCAGTGCCCCTGAGCTCCATTATTCAACTCGCTTTCTTGGGAGCTGGCCGCAAAAGCGCAGGATTGCTTCAGGCCGTATTCTGGTTCCTGGCGGCAGGCTGAGCCTGTGGTTAATTCTTCTTCCTGATGGGAAAACAGAGTGACCTGTGCCTGTCCCAACACCTAGAGCTAGTCTCTCATTGGTTGCCCCTCTTCCCGTTCATCCTCAGGACAAATTGCAACCTGTACGGAACAGGAGGATAAAGGTGCTGATTCTCCAAGGAGAGAGATTGCTAGTAAAGCGGCTGGAATGGCGAGCCGGAGCACAAGGAGATGAGAAATGAGGTGCGTTTTAGAAACCTTTCCCGATCACACGGTGTGCCATCTTCGGGGTTTCTCATGCATGTTTTCAATGTAGGACGATGCCCTTGAACCTGGAGATTTGGGACCCATGGGATGGGTACCACGCCGTATTAATTTAAAGGGTCTGCGTTAGCTCACCCAACCTCACCAAACCTCTCAGCCCCAAGAGTGTCCACCCATATGTCTCAATCAGCTGTGGGTCTAGATATGGTCAATCCAGGTGGCATCACAGCCCCTGAACGAATTTTGTAAGAACTTCTCTCTCTTTCACTGTCTTTGTTTCACGGGTTTTGAAAAGTAATTGATTTTTATAATGGGGTTTAGCTGCTTTTCACTGCTGTGTTTATGCCGCTTTACACCCACTTGACTCACTTACAGAGAGATATCAATACATAGGTTTTAAGATTCTTACTAGTCAGATATATTCTTGGGCGGTGAATAGGGGGTGTTGAGTCCAGTTCACTGAGCAAGGAGTAGGTCTTGTCTATTACATATTGGGTTCATGGAACGGTATCTGAGCTAATTTGAAACCCTTGTTTTATGCATCACCCCACCTCACCTTTCCCGTTAAGCAGCCATAGTGTGTTTTCTAAATGTGTGACTCCGTTCTGTTTTGTAATTCAGTTCAAGGGTAGCGGTTTTTACATTCCCTCTATAAGTGATATCTTATGATAAGTGTCTTTTTCTGTGTGATTTATTTCACTTAGAATCGTCATACCTAAATCCACTCATCATGCTGCTACTAGCCTTATGACATTGATTTCATGGCTGAGTGATATTCCATTGTACATAAGGACCACAACTTCTTTATCCTTTCTTCTCTTTCCTCGGATATTTAAGGTGTAATGAAGTGGAGGTTTTTGTCAACAGAGTAGCCCAAAATTTGGGGTGCCTGTGTCTTGCTTATTTTTAGTTTTCCCAATTTATACGCCCATGAGTGGAAGTGCCCAAGCTCTCTAAGCTGAGTTCTTTAGATGTTTCAGGACACACCGTACACTTCTCCAGAGTGGCTGTTGGCAATTTACGTCCCGCCCATCAGCGTAGCAAGGCTCCCATTTCTCCATGGCCTGTCCTGCATTTCTGGTTTTGACACTTTATTCAGCATGGCCCTTTTGACCAATGGGAAGCGAGACTTCTTTGTAGCGCTGATTTGCCTTTCCAGGTTGCTTGGTTGGCCAAAAAGGGCGTATGCGATTTTTCCTGAATATATTCAGGAAAAAACGCATACGCCCTTTTTGGCCAAGTGCATCACTGTCGAGGTTTTGCCGCTTTTCCTGTGCTTTAAAGGCGATTCGAATGTACCTCCTGAAATCTGTTTCCTGCAATTCTGCCTTGCTTTCAAATCCTCTTCGTTGCCTTCCCTCAATATATTTGTGGACGAGAGTTATCATTTCTAAGTCTGCAGGTTTGTGAATTGCAGTGCCCCTGAGCTCCATTATTCAACTCGCTTTCTTGGGAGCTGGCCGCAAAAGCGCAGGATTGCTTCAGGCCGTATTCTGGTTCCTGGCGGAAGGCTGAGCCTGTGGTTAATTCTTCTTCCTGATGGGAAAACAGAGTGACGTGTGCCTGTCCCAACACCTAGAGCTAGTCTCTCATTGGTTGCCCCTCTTCCCGTTCATCCTCAGGACAAATTGCAACCTGTACGGAACAGGAGGATAAAGGTGCTGATTCTCCAAGGAGAGAGATTGCTAGTAAAGCGGCTGGAATGGCGAACCGGAGCACAAGGAGATGAGAAATGAGGTGCGTTTTAGAAACCTTTCCCCATCACACGGTGTGCCATCTTCGGGGTTTCTCATGCATGTTTTCAATGTAGGACGATGCCCTTGAACCTGGAGATTTGGGACCCATGGGATGGGTACCACGCCGTATTAATTTAAAGGGTCTGCGTTAGCTCACCCAACCTCACCAAACCTCTCAGCCCCAAGAGTGTCCACCCATATGTCTCAATCAGCTGTGGGTCTAGATATGGTCAATCCAGGTGGCATCACAGCCCCTGAACGAATTTTTTAAGAATTCCTCTCTCTTTCACTGTCTTTGTTTCACGGGTTTTGAAAAGTAATTGATTTTTATAATGGGGTTTAGCTGCTTTCCACTGCTGTGTTTATGCCGCTTTACACCCACTTGACTCACTTACAGAGTGATATCAATACATAGGTTTGAAGATTCTTACTAGTCAGATATATTCTTGGGCGGTGAATAGGGGGTGTTGAGTCCAGTTCACTGAGCAAGGAGTAGGTCTTGTCTATTACATATTGGGTTTATGGAACGATATCTGAGCTAATTTGAAACCCTTGTTTTATGCATCACCCCACCTCACCTTTCCCGTTAAGCAGCCATAGTGTGTTTTCTAAACGTGTGACTCTGTTCTGTTTTGTAATTCAGTTCAAGGGTAGCGGTTTTTACATTCCCTCTATAAGTGATATCTCATGATAAGTGTCTTTTTCTGTGTGACTTATTTCACTTAGAATCGTCATAGCTAAATCCACTCATCATGCTGCTACTAGCCTTATGACATTGATTTCATGGCTGAGTGATATTCCATTGTATATAAGGACCACATCTTCTTTATCCATTCTTCTCTTTCCTGGGATATTTAAGGTGTAACGAAGTGGAGGTTCTTGTCAACAGAGTAGCCCAAAACTTTGGGGTGCCTGTGTCTTGCTGATTTTTAGTTTTCCCAATTTATACGCCCATGAGTGGAAGTGCCCTATGCTCTCTAAGCTGAGTTTTTTAGATGTTTCAGGACACACCGTACACTTCTCCAGAGTGGCTGTTGGCAATTTACATCCCGCCCATCAGTGTAGCAAGGCTCCCATTTCTCCATGGCCTGTCCTGCATTTCTGGTTTTGACACTTTATTCAGCATGGCCCTTTTGACCGATGGGAAGCGAGACTTCTTTGTAGCGCTGATTTGCCTTTCCAGGTTGCTTGGTTGGCCAAAAAGGGCGTATGCGTTTTTTCCTGAATATATTCAGGAAAAAACGCATACGCCCTTTTTGGCCAAGGGCATCACTGTCGAGGTTTTGCCGCTTTTCCTGTGCTTTAAAGGCGATTCGAATCTACCTCCTGAAATCTGTTTCCTGCAATTCTGCCTTGCTTTCAAATCCTCTTCGTTGCCTTCCCTCAATATATTTGTGGACGAGAGTTATCATTTCTAAGTCTGCAGGTTTGTGAATTGCAGTGCCCCTGAGCTCCATTATTCAACTCGCTTTCTTGGGAGCTGGCCGCAAAAGCGCAGGATTGCTTCAGGCCGTATTCTGGTTCCTGGCGGCAGGCTGAGCCTGTGGTTAATTCTTCTTCCTGATGGGAAAACAGAGTGACCTGTGCCTGTCCCAACACCTAGAGCTAGTCTCTCATTGGTTGCCCCTCTTCCCGTTCATCCTCAGGACAAATTGCAACCTGTACGGAACAGGAGGATAAAGGTGCTGATTCTCCAAGGAGAGAGATTGCTAGTAAAGCGGCTGGAATGGCGAGCCGGAGCACAAGGAGATGAGAAATGAGGTGCGTTTTAGAAACCTTTCCCGATCACACGGTGTGCCATCTTCGGGGTTTCTCATGCATGTTTTCAATGTAGGACGATGCCCTTGAACCTGGAGATTTGGGACCCATGGGATGGGTACCACGCCGTATTAATTTAAAGGGTCTGCGTTAGCTCACCCAACCTCACCAAACCTCTCAGCCCCAAGAGTGTCCACCCATATGTCTCAATCAGCTGTGGGTCTAGATATGGTCAATCCAGGTGGCATCACAGCCCCTGAACGAATTTTGTAAGAATTCCTCTCTCTTTCACTGTCTTTGTTTCACGGGTTTTGAAAAGTAATTGATTTTTATAATGGGGTTTGGCTGCTTTTCACTGCTGTGTTTATGCCGCTTTACACCCACTTGACTCACTTACAGAGAGATATCAATACATAGGTTTGAAGATTCTTACTAGTCTGATATATTCCTGGGCGGTGAATAGGGGGTGTTGAGTCCAGTTCACTGAGCAAGGAGTAGGTCTTGTCTATTACATATTGGGTTTATGGAACGATATCTGAGCTAATTTGAAACCCTTGTTTTATGCATCACCCCACCTCACCTTTCCCGTTAAGCAGCCATAGTCTGTTTTCTAAACGTGTGATTCTGTTCTGTTTTGTAATTCAGTTCAAGGGTAGCGGTTTTTACATTCCCTCTATAAGTGATATCTCATGATAAGTGTCTTTTTCTGTGGGACTTATTTCACTTAGAATCGTCATACCTAAATCCACTCATCATGCTGCTACTAGCCTTATGACATTGATTTCATGGCTGAGTGATATTCCATTGTATATAAGGACCACATCTTCTTTATCCATTCTTCTCTTTCCTGGGATATTTAAGGTGTAACGAAGTGGAGGTTCTTGTCAACAGAGTAGCCCAAAACTTTGGGGTGCCTGTGTCTTGCTGATTTTTAGTTTTCCCAATTTATACGCCCATGAGTGGAAGTGCCCTATGCTCTCTAAGCTGAGTTTTTTAGATGTTTCAGGACACACCGTACACTTCTCCAGAGTGGCTGTTGGCAATTTACATCCCGCCCATCAGTGTAGCAAGGCTCCCATTTCTCCATGGCCTGTCCTGCATTTCTGGTTTTGACACTTTATTCAGCATGGCCCTTTTGACCGATGGGAAGCGAGACTTCTTTGTAGCGCTGATTTGCCTTTCCAGGTTGCTTGGTTGGCCAAAAAGGGCGTATGCGTTTTTTCCTGAATATATTCAGGAAAAAACGCATACGCCCTTTTTGGCCAAGGGCATCATTGTCGAGGTTTTGATGCTTTTCCTGTGCTTTAAAGGCGATTCGAATCTACCTCCTGAAATCTGTTTCCTGCAATTCTGCCTTGCTTTCAAATCCTCTTCGATGCCTTCCCTCAATATATTTGTGGACAACAGTTATCATTTCTAAGTCTGCAGGTTTGTGAATTGCAGTGCCCCTGAGCTCCATTATTCAACTCGCTTTCTTGGGAGCTGGCCGCAAAAGCGCAGGATTGCTTCAGGCCGTATTCTGGTTCCTGGCGGAAGGCTGAGCCTGTGGTTAATTCTTCTTCCTGATGGGAAAACAGAGTGACGTGTGCCTGTCCCAACACCTAGAGCTAGTCTCTCATTGGTTGCCCCTCTTCCCGTTCATCCTCAGGACAAATTGCAACCTGTACGGAACAGGAGGATAAAGGTGCTGATTCTCCAAGGAGAGAGATTGCTAGTAAAGCGGCTGGAATGGCGAACCGGAGCACAAGGAGATGAGAAATGAGGTGCGTTTTAGAAACCTTTCCCCATCACACGGTGTGCCATCTTCGGGGTTTCTCATGCATGTTTTCAATGTAGGACGATGCCCTTGAACCTGGAGATTTGGGACCCATGGGATGGGTACCACGCCGTATTAATTTAAAGGGTCTGCGTTAGCTCACCCAACCTCACCAAACCTCTCAGCCCCAAGAGTGTCCACCCATATGTCTCAATCAGCTGTGGGTCTAGATATGGTCAATCCAGGTGGCATCACAGCCCCTGAACGAATTTTTTAAGAATTCCTCTCTCTTTCACTGTCTTTGTTTCACGGGTTTTGAAAAGTAATTGATTTTTATAATGGGGTTTAGCTGCTTTCCACTGCTGTGTTTATGCCGCTTTACACCCACTTGACTCACTTACAGAGTGATATCAATACATAGGTTTGAAGATTCTTACTAGTCAGATATATTCTTGGGCGGTGAATAGGGGGTGTTGAGTCCAGTTCACTGAGCAAGGAGTAGGTCTTGTCTATTACATATTGGGTTTATGGAACGATATCTGAGCTAATTTGAAACCCTTGTTTTATGCATCACCCCACCTCACCTTTCCCGTTAAGCAGCCATAGTGTGTTTTCTAAACGTGTGACTCTGTTCTGTTTTGTAATTCAGTTCAAGGGTAGCGGTTTTTACATTCCCTCTATAAGTGATATCTCATGATAAGTGTCTTTTTCTGTGTGACTTATTTCACTTAGAATCGTCATAGCTAAATCCACTCATCATGCTGCTACTAGCCTTATGACATTGATTTCATGGCTGAGTGATATTCCATTGTATATAAGGACCACATCTTCTTTATCCATTCTTCTCTTTCCTGGGATATTTAAGGTGTAACGAAGTGGAGGTTCTTGTCAACAGAGTAGCCCAAAACTTTGGGGTGCCTGTGTCTTGCTGATTTTTAGTTTTCCCAATTTATACGCCCATGAGTGGAAGTGCCCTATGCTCTCTAAGCTGAGTTTTTTAGATGTTTCAGGACACACCGTACACTTCTCCAGAGTGGCTGTTGGCAATTTACATCCCGCCCATCAGTGTAGCAAGGCTCCCATTTTCCATGGCCTGTCCTGCATTTCTGGTTTTGACACTTTATTCAGCATGGCCCTTTTGACCGATGGGAAGCGAGACTTCTTTGTAGCGCTGATTTGCCTTTCCAGGTTGCTTGGTTGGCCAAAAAGGGCGTATGCGTTTTTTCCTGAATATATTCAGGAAAAAACGCATACGCCCTTTTTGGCCAAGGGCATCACTGTCGAGGTTTTGCCGCTTTTCCTGTGCTTTAAAGGCGATTCGAATCTACCTCCTGAAATCTGTTTCCTGCAATTCTGCCTTGCTTTCAAATCCTCTTCGTTGCCTTCCCTCAATATATTTGTGGACGAGAGTTATCATTTCTAAGTCTGCAGGTTTGTGAATTGCAGTGCCCCTGAGCTCCATTATTCAACTCGCTTTCTTGGGAGCTGGCCGCAAAAGCGCAGGATTGCTTCAGGCCGTATTCTGGTTCCTGGCGGCAGGCTGAGCCTGTGGTTAATTCTTCTTCCTGATGGGAAAACAGAGTGACCTGTGCCTGTCCCAACACCTAGAGCTAGTCTCTCATTGGTTGCCCCTCTTCCCGTTCATCCTCAGGACAAATTGCAACCTGTACGGAACAGGAGGATAAAGGTGCTGATTCTCCAAGGAGAGAGATTGCTAGTAAAGCGGCTGGAATGGCGAGCCGGAGCACAAGGAGATGAGAAATGAGGTGCGTTTTAGAAACCTTTCCCGATCACACGGTGTGCCATCTTCGGGGTTTCTCATGCATGTTTTCAATGTAGGACGATGCCCTTGAACCTGGAGATTTGGGACCCATGGGATGGGTACCACGCCGTATTAATTTAAAGGGTCTGCGTTAGCTCACCCAACCTCACCAAACCTCTCAGCCCCAAGAGTGTCCACCCATATGTCTCAATCAGCTGTGGGTCTAGATATGGTCAATCCAGGTGGCATCACAGCCCCTGAACGAATTTTGTAAGAATTTCTCTCTCTTTCACTGTCTTTGTTTCACGGGTTTTGAAAAGTAATTGATTTTTATAATGGGGTTTAGCTGCTTTTCACTGCTGTGTTTATGCCGCTTTACACCCACTTGACTCACTTACAGAGAGATATCAATACATAGGTTTGAAGATTCTTACTAGTGAGATATATTCTTGGGCGGTGAATAGGGGGTGTTGAGTCCAGTTCACTGAGCAAGGAGTAGGTCTTGTCTATTACATATTGGGTTTATGGAACGGTATCTGAGCTAATTTGAAACCCTTGATTTATGCATCACCCCACCTCACCTTTCCCGTTAAGCAGCCATAGTGTGTTTTCTAAACGTGTGACTCTGTTCTATTTTGTAATGCAGTTCAAGGGTAGCGGTTTTTACATTCCCTCTATAAGTGATATCTTATGATAAGTGTCTTTTTCTGTGTGATTTATTTCACTTAGAATCGTCATACCTAAATCCACTCATCATGCTGCTACTAGCCTTATGACATTGATTTCATGGCTGAGTGATATTCCATTGTACATAAGGACCACAACTTCTTTATCCATTCTTCTCTTTCCTCGGATATTTAAGGTGTAATGAAGTGGAGGTTTTTGTCAACAGAGTAGCCCAAAATTTGGGGTGCCTGTGTCTTGCTGATTTTTAGTTTTCCCAATTTATACGCCCATGAGTGGAAGTGCCCAAGCTCTCTAAGCTGAGTTTTTTAGATGTTTCAGGACACACCGTACACTTCTCCAGAGTGGCTGTTGGCAATTTACGTCCCGCCCATCAGCGTAGCAAGGCTCCCATTTCTCCATGGCCTGTCCTGCATTTCTGGTTTTGACACTTTATTCAGCATGGCCCTTTTGACCAATGGGAAGCGAGACTTCTTTGTAGCGCTGATTTGCCTTTCCAGGTTGCTTGGTTGGCCAAAAAGGGCGTATGCGATTTTTCCTGAATATATTCAGGAAAAAACGCATACGCCCTTTTTGGCCAAGTGCATCACTGTCGAGGTTTTGCCGCTTTTCCTGTGCTTTAAAGGCGATTCGAATGTACCTCCTGAAATCTGTTTCCTGCAATTCTGCCTTGCTTTCAAATCCTCTTCGTTGCCTTCCCTCAATATATTTGTGGACGAGAGTTATCATTTCTAAGTCTGCAGGTTTGTGAATTGCAGTGCCCCTGAGCTCCATTATTCAACTCGCTTTCTTGGGAGCTGGCCGCAAAAGCGCAGGATTGCTTCAGGCCGTATTCTGGTTCCTGGCGGAAGGCTGAGCCTGTGGTTAATTCTTCTTCCTGATGGGAAAACAGAGTGACGTGTGCCTGTCCCAACACCTAGAGCTAGTCTCTCATTGGTTGCCCCTCTTCCCGTTCATCCTCAGGACAAATTGCAACCTGTACGGAACAGGAGGATAAAGGTGCTGATTCTCCAAGGAGAGAGATTGCTAGTAAAGCGGCTGGAATGGCGAACCGGAGCACAAGCAGATGAGAAATGAGGTGCGTTTTAGAAACCTTTCCCGATCACACGGTGTGCCATCTTCGGGGTTTCTCATGCATGTTTTCAATGTAGGACGATGCCCTTGAACCTGGAGATTTGGGACCCATGGGATGGGTACCACGCCGTATTAATTTAAAGGGTCTGCATTAGCTCACCCAACCTCACCAAACCTCTCAGCCCCAAGAGTGTCCACCCATATGTCTCAATCAGCTGTGGGTCTAGATATGGTCAATCTAGGTGGCATCACAGCCCCTGAACGAATTTTGTAAGAATTTCTCTCTCTTTCACTGTCTTTGTTTCACGGGTTTTGAAAAGTAATTGATTTTTATAATGGGGTTTAGCTGCTTTTCACTGCTGTGTTTATGCCGCTTTACACCCACTTGACTCACTTACAGAGAGATATCAATACATAGGTTTTAAGATTCTTACTAGTCAGATATATTCTTGGGCGGTGAATAGGGGGTGTTGAGTCCAGTTCACTGAGCAAGGAGTAGGTCTTGTCTATTACATATTGGGTTCATGGAACGGTATCTGAGCGAATTTGAAACCCTTGTTTTATGCATCACCCCACCTCACCTTTCCCGTTAAGCAGCCATAGTGTGTTTTCTAAATGTGTGACTCCGTTCTGTTTTGTAATTCAGTTCAAGAGTAGCGGTTTTTACATTCCCTCTATAAGTGATATCTCATGATAAGTGTCTTTTTCTGTGGGACTTATTTCACTTAGAATCGTCATACCTAAATCCACTCATCATGCTGCTACTAGCCTTATGACATTGATTTCATGGCTGAGTGATATTCCATTGTACATAAGGACCACAACTTCTTTATCCATTCTTCTCTTTCCTCGGATATTTAAGGTGTAACGAAGTGGAGGTTCTTGTCAACAGAGTAGCCCAAAACTTTGGGGTGCCTGTGTCTTGCTGATTTTTAGTTTTCCCAATTTATACGCCCATGAGTGGAAGTGCCCAAGCTCTCTAAGCTGAGTTTTTTAGATGTTTCAGGACACACCGTACACTTCTCCAGAGTGGCTGTTGGCAATTTACGTCCCGCCCATCAGCGTAGCAAGGCTCCCATTTCTCCATGGCCTGTCCTGCATTTCTGGTTTTGACCCTTTATTCAGCATGACCCTTTTGACCGATGGGAAGCGAGACTTCTTTGTAGCGCTGATTTGCCTTTCCAGGTTGCTTGGTTGGCCAAAAAGGGCGTATGCGTTTTTTCCTGAATATATTCAGGAAAAAACGCATACGCCCTTTTTGGCCAAGGGCATCATTGTCGAGGTTTTGCCGCTTTTCCTGTGCTTTAAAGGCGATTCGAATCTACCTCCTGAAATCTGTTTCCTGCAATTCTGCCTTGCTTTCAAATCCTCTTCGTTGCCTTCCCTCAATATATTTGTGGACGAGAGTTATCATTTGTAAGTCTGCAGGTTTGTGAATTGCAGTGCCCCTGAGCTCCATTATTCAACTCGCTTTCTTGGGAGCTGGCCGCAAAAGCGCAGGATTGCTTCAGGCCGTATTCTGGTTCCTGGCGGCAGGCTGAGCCTGTGGTTAATTCTTCTTCCTGATGGGAAAACAGAGTGACCTGTGCCTGTCCCAACACCTAGAGCTAGTCTCTCATTGGTTGCCCCTCTTCCCGTTCATCCTCAGGACAAATTGCAACCTGTACGGAACAGGAGGATAAAGGTGCTGATTCTCCAAGGAGAGAGATTGCTAGTAAAGCGGCTGGAATGGCGAGCCGGAGCACAAGGAGATGAGAAATGAGGTGCGTTTTAGAAACCTTTCCCGATCACACGGTGTGCCATCTTCGGGGTTTCTCATGCATGTTTTCAATGTAGGACGATGCCCTTGAACCTGGAGATTTGGGACCCATGGGATGGGTACCACGCCGTATTAATTTAAAGGGTCTGCGTTAGCTCACCCAACCTCACCAAACCTCTCAGCCCCAAGAGTGTCCACCCATATGTCTCAATCAGCTGTGGGTCTAGATATGGTCAATCCAGGTGGCATCACAGCCCCTGAACGAATTTTGTAAGAATTTCTCTCTCTTTCACTGTCTTTGTTTCACGGGTTTTGAAAAGTAATTGATTTTTATAATGGGGTTTAGCTGCTTTTCACTGCTGTGTTTATGCCGCTTTACACCCACTTGACTCACTTACAGAGAGATATCAATACATAGGTTTGAAGATTCTTACTAGTGAGATATATTCTTGGGCGGTGAATAGGGGGTGTTGAGTCCAGTTCACTGAGCAAGGAGTAGGTCTTGTCTATTACATATTGGGTTTATGGAACGGTATCTGAGCTAATTTGAAACCCTTGATTTATGCATCACCCCACCTCACCTTTCCCGTTAAGCAGCCATAGTGTGTTTTCTAAACGTGTGACTCTGTTCTATTTTGTAATGCAGTTCAAGGGTAGCGGTTTTTACATTCCCTCTATAAGTGATATCTTATGATAAGTGTCTTTTTCTGTGTGATTTATTTCACTTAGAATCGTCATACCTAAATCCACTCATCATGCTGCTACTAGCCTTATGACATTGATTTCATGGCTGAGTGATATTCCATTGTACATAAGGACCACAACTTCTTTATCCATTCTTCTGTTTCCTCGGATATTTAAGGTGTAATGAAGTGGAGGTTTTTGTCAACAGAGTAGCCCAAAATTTGGGGTGCCTGTGTCTTGCTGATTTTTAGTTTTCCCAATTTATACGCCCATGAGTGGAAGTGCCCAAGCTCTCTAAGCTGAGTTTTTTAGATGTTTCAGGACACACCGTACACTTCTCCAGAGTGGCTGTTGGCAATTTACGTCCCGCCCATCAGCGTAGCAAGGCTCCCATTTCTCCATGGCCTGTCCTGCATTTCTGGTTTTGACACTTTATTCAGCATGGCCCTTTTGACCAATGGGAAGCGAGACTTCTTTGTAGCGCTGATTTGCCTTTCCAGGTTGCTTGGTTGGCCAAAAAGGGCGTATGCGATTTTTCCTGAATATATTCAGGAAAAAACGCATACGCCCTTTTTGGCCAAGTGCATCACTGTCGAGGTTTTGCCGCTTTTCCTGTGCTTTAAAGGCGATTCGAATGTACCTCCTGAAATCTGTTTCCTGCAATTCTGCCTTGCTTTCAAATCCTCTTCGTTGCCTTCCCTCAATATATTTGTGGACGAGAGTTATCATTTCTAAGTCTGCAGGTTTGTGAATTGCAGTGCCCCTGAGCTCCATTATTCAACTCGCTTTCTTGGGAGCTGGCCGCAAAAGCGCAGGATTGCTTCAGGCCGTATTCTGGTTCCTGGCGGAAGGCTGAGCCTGTGGTTAATTCTTCTTCCTGATGGGAAAACAGAGTGACGTGTGCCTGTCCCAATACCTAGAGCTAGTCTCTCATTGGTTGCCCCTCTTCCCGTTCATCCTCAGGACAAATTGCAACCTGTACGGAACAGGAGGATAAAGGTGCTGATTCTCCAAGGAGAGAGATTGCTAGTAAAGCGGCTGGAATGGCGAACCGGAGCACAAGCAGATGAGAAATGAGGTGCGTTTTAGAAACCTTTCCCCATCACACGGTGTGCCATCTTCGGGGTTTCTCATGCATGTTTTCAATGTAGGACGATGCCCTTGAACCTGGAGATTTGGGACCCATGGGATGGGTACCACGCCGTATTAATTTAAAGGGTCTGCGTTAGCTCACCCAACCTCACCAAACCTCTCAGCCCCAAGAGTGTCCACCCTTATGTCTCAATCAGCTGTGGGTCTAGATATGGTCAATCCAGGTGGCATCACAGCCCCTGAACGAATTTTGTAAGAATTCCTCTCTCTTTCACTGTCTTTGTTTCACGGGTTTTGAAAAGTAATTGATTTTTATAATGGGGTTTGGCTGCTTTCCACTGCTGTGTTTATGCCGCTTTACACCCACTTGACTCACTTACAGAGTGATATCAATACATAGGTTTGAAGATTCTTACTAGTCAGATATATTCTTGGGCGGTGAATAGGGGGTGTTGAGTCCAGTTCACTGAGCAAGGAGTAGGTCTTGTCTATTACATATTGGGTTTATGGAACGATATCTGAGCTAATTTGAAACCCTTGTTTTATGCATCACCCCACCTCACCTTTCCCGTTAAGCAGCCATAGTGTGTTTTCTAAACGTGTGACTCTGTTCTGTTTTGTAATTCAGTTCAAGGGTAGCGGTTTTTACATTCCCTCTATAAGTGATATCTCATGATAAGTGTCTTTTTCTGTGTGACTTATTTCACTTAGAATCGTCATAGCTAAATCCACTCATCATGCTGCTACTAGCCTTATGACATTGATTTCATGGCTGAGTGATATTCCATTGTATATAAGGACCACATCTTCTTTATCCATTCTTCTCTTTCCTGGGATATTTAAGGTGTAACGAAGTGGAGGTTCTTGTCAACAGAGTAGCCCAAAACTTTGGGGTGCCTGTGTCTTGCTGATTTTTAGTTTTCCCAATTTATACGCCCATGAGTGGAAGTGCCCTATGCTCTCTAAGCTGAGTTTTTTAGATGTTTCAGGACACACCGTACACTTCTCCAGAGTGGCTGTTGGCAATTTACATCCCGCCCATCAGTGTAGCAAGGCTCCCATTTCTCCATGGCCTGTCCTGCATTTCTGGTTTTGACACTTTATTCAGCATGGCCCTTTTGACCGATGGGAAGCGAGACTTCTTTGTAGCGCTGATTTGCCTTTCCAGGTTGCTTGGTTGGCCAAAAAGGGCGTATGCGTTTTTTCCTGAATATATTCAGGAAAAAACGCATACGCCCTTTTTGGCCAAGGGCATCACTGTCGAGGTTTTGCCGCTTTTCCTGTGCTTTAAAGGCGATTCGAATCTACCTCCTGAAATCTGTTTCCTGCAATTCTGCCTTGCTTTCAAATCCTCTTCGTTGCCTTCCCTCAATATATTTGTGGACGAGAGTTATCATTTGTAAGTCTGCAGGTTTGTGAATTGCAGTGCCCCTGAGCTCCATTATTCAACTCGCTTTCTTGGGAGCTGGCCGCAAAAGCGCAGGATTGCTTCAGGCCGTATTCTGGTTCCTGGCGGCAGGCTGAGCCTGTGGTTAATTCTTCTTCCTGATGGGAAAACAGAGTGACCTGTGCCTGTCCCAACACCTAGAGCTAGTCTCTCATTGGTTGCCCCTCTTCCCGTTCATCCTCAGGACAAATTGCAACCTGTACGGAACAGGAGGATAAAGGTGCTGATTCTCCAAGGAGAGAGATTGCTAGTAAAGCGGCTGGAATGGCGAGCCGGAGCACAAGGAGATGAGAAATGAGGTGCGTTTTAGAAACCTTTCCCGATCACACGGTGTGCCATCTTCGGGGTTTCTCATGCATGTTTTCAATGTAGGACGATGCCCTTGAACCTGGAGATTTGGGACCCATGGGATGGGTACCACGCCGTATTAATTTAAAGGGTCTGCGTTAGCTCACCCAACCTCACCAAACCTCTCAGCCCCAAGAGTGTCCACCCATATGTCTCAATCAGCTGTGGGTCTAGATATGGTCAATCCAGGTGGCATCACAGCCCCTGAACGAATTTTGTAAGAATTTCTCTCTCTTTCACTGTCTTTGTTTCACGGGTTTTGAAAAGTAATTGATTTTTATAATGGGGTTTGGCTGCTTTTCACTGCTGTGTTTATGCCGCTTTACACCCACTTGACTCACTTACAGAGAGATATCAATACATAGGTTTGAAGATTCTTACTAGTCTGATATATTCCTGGGCGGTGAATAGGGGGTGTTGAGTCCAGTTCACTGAGCAAGGAGTAGGTCTTGTCTATTACATATTGGGTTTATGGAACGATATCTGAGCTAATTTGAAACCCTTGTTTTATGCATCACCCCACCTCACCTTTCCCGTTAAGCAGCCATAGTCTGTTTTCTAAACGTGTGATTCCGTTCTGTTTTGTAATTCAGTTCAAGGGTAGCGGTTTTTACATTCCCTCTATAAGTGATATCTCATGATAAGTGTCTTTTTCTGTGGGACTTATTTCACTTAGAATCGTCATACCTAAATCCACTCATCATGCTGCTACTAGCCTTATGACATTGATTTCATGGCTGAGTGATATTCCATTGTACATAAGGACCACAACTTCTTTATCCATTCTTCTCTTTCCTCGGATATTTAAGGTATAATGAAGTGGAGGTTCTTGTCAACAGAGTAGCCCAAAATTTGGGGTGCCTGTGTCTTGCTGATTTTTAGTTTTCCCAATTTATACGCCCATGAGTGGAAGTGCCCAAGCTCTCTAAGCTGAGTTTTTTAGATGTTTCAGGACACACCGTACACTTCTCCAGAGTGGCTGTTGGCAATTTACGTCCCGCCCATCAGCGTAGCAAGGCTCCCATTTCTCCATGGCCTGTCCTGCATTTCTGGTTTTGACACTTTATTCAGCATGGCCCTTTTGACCAATGGGAAGCGAGACTTCTTTGTAGCGCTGATTTGCCTTTCCAGGTTGCTTGGTTGGCCAAAAAGGGCGTATGCGATTTTTCCTGAATATATTCAGGAAAAAACGCATACGCCCTTTTTGGCCAAGTGCATCACTGTCGAGGTTTTGCCGCTTTTCCTGTGCTTTAAAGGCGATTCGAATGTACCTCCTGAAATCTGTTTCCTGCAATTCTGCCTTGCTTTCAAATCCTCTTCGTTGCCTTCCCTCAATATATTTGTGGACGAGAGTTATCATTTCTAAGTCTGCAGGTTTGTGAATTGCAGTGCCCCTGAGCTCCATTATTCAACTCGCTTTCTTGGGAGCTGGCCGCAAAAGCGCAGGATTGCTTCAGGCCGTATTCTGGTTCCTGGCGGAAGGCTGAGCCTGTGGTTAATTCTTCTTCCTGATGGGAAAACAGAGTGACGTGTGCCTATCCCAACACCTAGAGCTAGTCTCTCATTGGTTGCCCCTCTTCCCGTTCATCCTCAGGACAAATTGCAACCTGTACGGAACAGGAGGATAAAGGTGCTGATTCTCCAAGGAGAGAGATTGCTAGTAAAGCGGCTGGAATGGCGAACCGGAGCACAAGGAGATGAGAAATGAGGTGCGTTTTAGAAACCTTTCCCCATCACACGGTGTGCCATCTTCGGGGTTTCTCATGCATGTTTTCAATGTAGGACGATGCCCTTGAACCTGGAGATTTGGGACCCATGGGATGGGTACCACGCCGTATTAATTTAAAGGGTCTGCGTTAGCTCACCCAACCTCACCAAACCTCTCAGCCCCAAGAGTGTCCACCCATATGTCTCAATCAGCTGTGGGTCTAGATATGGTCAATCCAGGTGGCATCACAGCCCCTGAACGAATTTTGTAAGAATTCCTCTCTCTTTCACTGTCTTTGTTTCACGGGTTTTGAAAAGTAATTGATTTTTATAATGGGGTTTGGCTGCTTTCCACTGCTGTGTTTATGCCGCTTTACACCCACTTGACTCACTTACAGAGTGATATCAATACATAGGTTTGAAGATTCTTACTAGTCAGATATATTCTTGGGCGGTGAATAGGGGGTGTTGAGTCCAGTTCACTGAGCAAGGAGTAGGTCTTGTCTATTACATATTGGGTTTATGGAACGATATCTGAGCTAATTTGAAACCCTTGTTTTATGCATCACCCCACCTCACCTTTCCCGTTAAGCAGCCATAGTGTGTTTTCTAAACGTGTGACTCTGTTCTGTTTTGTAATTCAGTTCAAGGGTAGCGGTTTTTACATTCCCTCTATAAGTGATATCTCATGATAAGTGTCTTTTTCTGTGTGACTTATTTCACTTAGAATCGTCATAGCTAAATCCACTCATCATGCTGCTACTAGCCTTATGACATTGATTTCATGGCTGAGTGATATTCCATTGTATATAAGGACCACATCTTCTTTATCCATTCTTCTCTTTCCTGGGATATTTAAGGTGTAACGAAGTGGAGGTTCTTGTCAACAGAGTAGCCCAAAACTTTGGGGTGCCTGTGTCTTGCTGATTTTTAGTTTTCCCAATTTATACGCCCATGAGTGGAAGTGCCCTATGCTCTCTAAGCTGAGTTTTTTAGATGTTTCAGGACACACCGTACACTTCTCCAGAGTGGCTGTTGGCAATTTACATCCCGCCCATCAGTGTAGCAAGGCTCCCATTTCTCCATGGCCTGTCCTGCATTTCTGGTTTTGACACTTTATTCAGCATGGCCCTTTTGACCGATGGGAAGCGAGACTTCTTTGTAGCGCTGATTTGCCTTTCCAGGTTGCTTGGTTGGCCAAAAAGGGCGTATGCGTTTTTTCCTGAATATATTCAGGAAAAAACGCATACGCCCTTTTTGGCCAAGGGCATCACTGTCGAGGTTTTGCCGCTTTTCCTGTGCTTTAAAGGCGATTCGAATCTACCTCCTGAAATCTGTTTCCTGCAATTCTGCCTTGCTTTCAAATCCTCTTCGTTGCCTTCCCTCAATATATTTGTGGACGAGAGTTATCATTTGTAAGTCTGCAGGTTTGTGAATTGCAGTGCCCCTGAGCTCCATTATTCAACTCGCTTTCTTGGGAGCTGGCCGCAAAAGCGCAGGATTGCTTCAGGCCGTATTCTGGTTCCTGGCGGCAGGCTGAGCCTGTGGTTAATTCTTCTTCCTGATGGGAAAACAGAGTGACCTGTGCCTGTCCCAACACCTAGAGCTAGTCTCTCATTGGTTGCCCCTCTTCCCGTTCATCCTCAGGACAAATTGCAACCTGTACGGAACAGGAGGATAAAGGTGCTGATTCTCCAAGGAGAGAGATTGCTAGTAAAGCGGCTGGAATGGCGAGCCGGAGCACAAGGAGATGAGAAATGAGGTGCGTTTTAGAAACCTTTCCCGATCACACGGTGTGCCATCTTCGGGGTTTCTCATGCATGTTTTCAATGTAGGACGATGCCCTTGAACCTGGAGATTTGGGACCCATGGGATGGGTACCACGCCGTATTAATTTAAAGGGTCTGCGTTAGCTCACCCAACCTCACCAAACCTCTCAGCCCCAAGAGTGTCCACCCATATGTCTCAATCAGCTGTGGGTCTAGATATGGTCAATCCAGGTGGCATCACAGCCCCTGAACGAATTTTGTAAGAATTTCTCTCTCTTTCACTGTCTTTGTTTCACGGGTTTTGAAAAGTAATTGATTTTTATAATGGGGTTTGGCTGCTTTTCACTGCTGTGTTTATGCCGCTTTACACCCACTTGACTCACTTACAGAGAGATATCAATACATAGGTTTGAAGATTCTTACTAGTCTGATATATTCCTGGGCGGTGAATAGGGGGTGTTGAGTCCAGTTCACTGAGCAAGGAGTAGGTCTTGTCTATTACATATTGGGTTTATGGAACGATATCTGAGCTAATTTGAAACCCTTGTTTTATGCATCACCCCACCTCACCTTTCCCGTTAAGCAGCCATAGTCTGTTTTCTAAACGTGTGATTCCGTTCTGTTTTGTAATTCAGTTCAAGGGTAGCGGTTTTTACATTCCCTCTATAAGTGATATCTCATGATAAGTGTCTTTTTCTGTGGGACTTATTTCACTTAGAATCGTCATACCTAAATCCACTCATCATGCTGCTACTAGCCTTATGACATTGATTTCATGGCTGAGTGATATTCCATTGTACATAAGGACCACAACTTCTTTATCCATTCTTCTCTTTCCTCGGATATTTAAGGTATAATGAAGTGGAGGTTCTTGTCAACAGAGTAGCCCAAAATTTGGGGTGCCTGTGTCTTGCTGATTTTTAGTTTTCCCAATTTATACGCCCATGAGTGGAAGTGCCCAAGCTCTCTAAGCTGAGTTTTTTAGATGTTTCAGGACACACCGTACACTTCTCCAGAGTGGCTGTTGGCAATTTACGTCCCGCCCATCAGCGTAGCAAGGCTCCCATTTCTCCATGGCCTGTCCTGCATTTCTGGTTTTGACACTTTATTCAGCATGGCCCTTTTGACCAATGGGAAGCGAGACTTCTTTGTAGCGCTGATTTGCCTTTCCAGGTTGCTTGGTTGGCCAAAAAGGGCGTATGCGATTTTTCCTGAATATATTCAGGAAAAAACGCATACGCCCTTTTTGGCCAAGTGCATCACTGTCGAGGTTTTGCCGCTTTTCCTGTGCTTTAAAGGCGATTCGAATGTACCTCCTGAAATCTGTTTCCTGCAATTCTGCCTTGCTTTCAAATCCTCTTCGTTGCCTTCCCTCAATATATTTGTGGACGAGAGTTATCATTTCTAAGTCTGCAGGTTTGTGAATTGCAGTGCCCCTGAGCTCCATTATTCAACTCGCTTTCTTGGGAGCTGGCCGCAAAAGCGCAGGATTGCTTCAGGCCGTATTCTGGTTCCTGGCGGAAGGCTGAGCCTGTGGTTAATTCTTCTTCCTGATGGGAAAACAGAGTGACGTGTGCCTATCCCAACACCTAGAGCTAGTCTCTCATTGGTTGCCCCTCTTCCCGTTCATCCTCAGGACAAATTGCAACCTGTACGGAACAGGAGGATAAAGGTGCTGATTCTCCAAGGAGAGAGATTGCTAGTAAAGCGGCTGGAATGGCGAACCGGAGCACAAGGAGATGAGAAATGAGGTGCGTTTTAGAAACCTTTCCCCATCACACGGTGTGCCATCTTCGGGGTTTCTCATGCATGTTTTCAATGTAGGACGATGCCCTTGAACCTGGAGATTTGGGACCCATGGGATGGGTACCACGCCGTATTAATTTAAAGGGTCTGCGTTAGCTCACCCAACCTCACCAAACCTCTCAGCCCCAAGAGTGTCCACCCATATGTCTCAATCAGCTGTGGGTCTAGATATGGTCAATCCAGGTGGCATCACAGCCCCTGAACGAATTTTGTAAGAATTCCTCTCTCTTTCACTGTCTTTGTTTCACGGGTTTTGAAAAGTAATTGATTTTTATAATGGGGTTTGGCTGCTTTCCACTGCTGTGTTTATGCCGCTTTACACCCACTTGACTCACTTACAGAGTGATATCAATACATAGGTTTGAAGATTCTTACTAGTCAGATATATTCTTGGGCGGTGAATAGGGGGTGTTGAGTCCAGTTCACTGAGCAAGGAGTAGGTCTTGTCTATTACATATTGGGTTTATGGAACGATATCTGAGCTAATTTGAAACCCTTGTTTTATGCATCACCCCACCTCACCTTTCCCGTTAAGCAGCCATAGTGTGTTTTCTAAACGTGTGACTCTGTTCTGTTTTGTAATGCAGTTCAAGGGTAGCGGTTTTTACATTCCCTCTATAAGTGATATCTCATGATAAGTGTCTTTTTCTGTGTGACTTATTTCACTTAGAATCGTCATAGCTAAATCCACTCATCATGCTGCTACTAGCCTTATGACATTGATTTCATGGCTGAGTGATATTCCATTGTATATAAGGACCACATCTTCTTTATCCATTCTTCTCTTTCCTGGGATATTTAAGGTGTAACGAAGTGGAGGTTTTTGTCAACAGAGTAGCCCAAAACTTTGGGGTGCCTGTGTCTTGCTGATTTTTAGTTTTCCCAATTTATACGCCCATGAGTGGAAGTGCCCTATGCTCTCTAAGCTGAGTTTTTTAGATGTTTCAGGACACACCGTACACTTCTCCAGAGTGGCTGTTGGCAATTTACATCCCGCCCATCAGTGTAGCAAGGCTCCCATTTCTCCATGGCCTGTCCTGCATTTCTGGTTTTGACACTTTATTCAGCATGGCCCTTTTGACCGATGGGAAGCGAGACTTCTTTGTAGCGCTGATTTGCCTTTCCAGGTTGCTTGGTTGGCCAAAAAGGGCGTATGCGTTTTTTCCTGAATATATTCAGGAAAAAACGCATACGCCCTTTTTGGCCAAGGGCATCACTGTCGAGGTTTTGCCGCTTTTCCTGTGCTTTAAAGGCGATTCGAATCTACCTCCTGAAATCTGTTTCCTGCAATTCTGCCTTGCTTTCAAATCCTCTTCGTTGCCTTCCCTCAATATATTTGTGGACGAGAGTTATCATTTGTAAGTCTGCAGGTTTGTGAATTGCAGTGCCCCTGAGCTCCATTATTCAACTCGCTTTCTTGGGAGCTGGCCGCAAAAGCGCAGGATTGCTTCAGGCCGTATTCTGGTTCCTGGCGGCAGGCTGAGCCTGTGGTTAATTCTTCTTCCTGATGGGAAAACAGAGTGACCTGTGCCTGTCCCAACACCTAGAGCTAGTCTCTCATTGGTTGCCCCTCTTCCCGTTCATCCTCAGGACAAATTGCAACCTGTACGGAACAGGAGGATAAAGGTGCTGATTCTCCAAGGAGAGAGATTGCTAGTAAAGCGGCTGGAATGGCGAGCCGGAGCACAAGGAGATGAGAAATGAGGTGCGTTTTAGAAACCTTTCCCGATCACACGGTGTGCCATCTTCGGGGTTTCTCATGCATGTTTTCAATGTAGGACGATGCCCTTGAACCTGGAGATTTGGGACCCATGGGATGGGTACCACGCCATATTAATTTAAAGGGTCTGCGTTAGCTCACCCAACCTCACCAAACCTCTCTGCCCCAAGAGTGTCCACCCATATGTCTCAATCAGCTGTGGGTCTAGATATGGTCAATCCAGGTGGCATCACAGCCCCTGAACGAATTTTGTAAGAATTTCTCTCTCTTTCACTGTCTTTGTTTCACGGGTTTTGAAAAGTAATTGATTTTTATAATGGGGTTTGGCTGCTTTTCACTGCTGTGTTTATGCCGCTTTACACCCACTTGACTCACTTACAGAGAGATATCAATACATAGGTTTGAAGATTCTTACTAGTCTGATATATTCCTGGGCGGTGAATAGGGGGTGTTGAGTCCAGTTCACTGAGCAAGGAGTAGGTCTTGTCTATTACATATTGGGTTTATGGAACGATATCTGAGCTAATTTGAAACCCTTGTTTTATGCATCACCCCACCTCACCTTTCCCGTTAAGCAGCCATAGTCTGTTTTCTAAACGTGTGATTCCGTTCTGTTTTGTAATTCAGTTCAAGGGTAGCGGTTTTTACATTCCCTCTATAAGTGATATCTCATGATAAGTGTCTTTTTCTGTGGGACTTATTTCACTTAGAATCGTCATACCTAAATCCACTCATCATGCTGCTACTAGCCTTATGACATTGATTTCATGGCTGAGTGATATTCCATTGTATATAAGGACCACATCTTCTTTATCCATTCTTCTCTTTCCTGGGATATTTAAGGTGTAACGAAGTGGAGGTTCTTGTCAACAGAGTAGCCCAAAACTTTGGGGTGCCTGTGTCTTGCTGATTTTTAGTTTTCCCAATTTATATGCCCATGAGTGGAAGTGCCCTATGCTCTCTAAGCTGAGTTTTTTAGATGTTTCAGGACACACCGTACACTTCTCCAGAGTGGCTGTTGGCAATTTACATCCCGCCCATCAGTGTAGCAAGGCTCCCATTTCTCCATGGCCTGTCCTGCATTTCTGGTTTTGACACTTTATTCAGCATGGCCCTTTTGACCGATGGGAAGCGAGACTTCTTTGTAGCGCTGATTTGCCTTTCCAGGTTGCTTGGTTGGCCAAAAAGGGCGTATGCGATTTTTCCTGAATATATTCAGGAAAAAACGCATACGCCCTTTTTGGCCAAGTGCATCACTGTCGAGGTTTTGCCGCTTTTCCTGTGCTTTAAAGGCGATTCGAATGTACCTCCTGAAATCTGTTTCCTGCAATTCTGCCTTGCTTTCAAATCCTCTTCGTTGCCTTCCCTCAATATATTTGTGGACGAGAGTTATCATTTGTAAGTCTGCAGGTTTGTGAATTGCAGTGCCCCTGAGCTCCATTATTCAACTCGCTTTCTTGGGAGCTGGCCGCAAAAGCGCAGGATTGCTTCAGGCCGTATTCTGGTTCCTGGCGGCAGGCTGAGCCTGTGGTTAATTCTTCTTCCTGATGGGAAAACAGAGTGACCTGTGCCTGTCCCAACACCTAGAGCTAGTCCCTCATTGGTTGCCCCTCTTCCCGTTCATCCTCAGGACAAATTGCAACCTGTACGGAACAGGAGGATAAAGGTGCTGATTCTCCAAGGAGAGAGATTGCTAGTAAAGCGGCTGGAATGGCGAGCCGGAGCACAAGGAGATGAGAAGTGAGGTGCGTTTTAGAAACCTTTCCCGATCACACGGTGTGCCATCTTCGGGGTTTCTCATGCATGTTTTCAATGTAGGACGATGCCCTTGAACCTGGAGATTTGGGACCCATGGGATGGGTACCACGCCGTATTAATTTAAAGGGTCTGCGTTAGCTCACCCAACCTCACCAAACCTCTCAGCCCCAAGAGTGTCCACCCATATGTCTCAATCAGCTGTGGGTCTAGATATGGTCAATCCAGGTGGCATCACAGCCCCTGAACGAATTTTGTAAGAATTTCTCTCTCTTTCACTGTCTTTGTTTCACGGGTTTTGAAAAGTAATTGATTTTTATAATGGGGTTTGGCTGCTTTTCACTGCTGTGTTTATGCCGCTTTACACCCACTTGACTCACTTACAGAGAGATATCAATACATAGGTTTGAAGATTCTTACTAGTCTGATATATTCCTGGGCGGTGAATAGGGGGTGTTGAGTCCAGTTCACTGAGCAAGGAGTAGGTCTTGTCTATTACATATTGGGTTTATGGAACGATATCTGAGCTAATTTGAAACCCTTGTTTTATGCATCACCCCACCTCACCTTTCCCGTTAAGCAGCCATAGTCTGTTTTCTAAACGTGTGATTCTGTTCTGTTTTGTAATTCAGTTCAAGGGTAGCGGTTTTTACATTCCCTCTATAAGTGATATCTCATGATAAGTGTCTTTTTCTGTGGGACTTATTTCACTTAGAATCGTCATACCTAAATCCACTCATCATGCTGCTACTAGCCTTATGACATTGATTTCATGGCTGAGTGTTATTCCATTGTATATAAGGACCACATCTTCTTTATCCATTCTTTTCTTTCCTGGGATATTTAAGGTGTAACGAAGTGGAGGTTCTCGTCAACAGAGTAGCCCAAAACTTTGGGGTGCCTGTGTCTTGCTGATTTTTAGTTTTCCCAATTTATACGCCCATGAGTGGAAGTGCCCTATGCTCTCTAAGCTGAGTTTTTTAGATGTTTCAGGACACACCGTACACTTCTCCAGAGTGGCTGTTGGCAATTTACATCCCGCCCATCAGTGTAGCAATGCTCCCATTTCTCCATGGCCTGTCCTGCATTTCTGGTTTTGACACTTTTTTCAGCATGGCCCTTTTGACCGATGGGAAGCGAGACTTCTTTGTAGCGCTGATTTGCCTTTCCAGGTTGCTTGGTTGGCCAAAAAGGGCGTATGCGTTTTTTCCTGAATATATTCAGGAAAAAACGCATACGCCCTTTTTGGCCAAGGGCATCATTGTCAAGGTTTTGATGCTTTTCCTGTGCTTTAAAGGCGATTCGAATCTACCTCCTGAAATCTGTTTCCTGCAATTCTGCCTTGCTTTCAAATCCTCTTCGTTGCCTTCCCTCAATATATTTGTGGACAAGAGTTATCATTTGTAAGTCTGCAGGTTTGTGAATTGCAGTGCCCCTGAGCTCCATTATTCAACTCGCTTTCTTGGGAGCTGGCCGCAAAAGCGCAGGATTGCTTCAGGCCGTATTCTGGTTCCTGGCGGCAGGCTGAGCCTGTGGTTAATTCTTCTTCCTGATGGGAAAACAGAGTGACCTGTGCCTGTCCCAACACCTAGAGCTAGTCTCTCATTGGTTGCCCCTCTTCCCGTTCATCCTCAGGACAAATTGCAACCTGTACGGAACAGGAGGATAAAGGTGCTGATTCTCCAAGGAGAGAGATTGCTAGTAAAGCGGCTGGAATGGCGAGCCGGAGCACAAGGAGATGAGAAATGAGGTGCGTTTTAGAAACCTTTCCCGATCACACGGTGTGCCATCTTCGGGGTTTCTCATGCATGTTTTCAATGTAGGACGATGCCCTTGAACCTGGAGATTTGGGACCCATGGGATGGGTACCACGCCGTATTAATTTAAAGGGTCTGCGTTAGCTCACCCAACCTCACCAAACCTCTCAGCCCCAAGAGTGTCCACCCATATGTCTCAATCAGCTGTGGGTCTAGATATGGTCAATCCAGGTGGCATCACAGCCCCTGAACGAATTTTGTAAGAATTTCTCTCTCTTTCACTGTCTTTGTTTCACGGGTTTTGAAAAGTAATTGATTTTTATAATGGGGTTTGGCTGCTTTTCACTGCTGTGTTTATGCCGCTTTACACCCACTTGACTCACTTACAGAGAGATATCAATACATAGGTTTGAAGATTCTTACTAGTCTGATATATTCCTGGGCGGTGAATAGGGGGTGTTGAGTCCAGTTCACTGAGCAAGGAGTAGGTCTTGTCTATTACATATTGGGTTTATGGAACGATATCTGAGCTAATTTGAAACCCTTGTTTTATGCATCACCCCACCTCACCTTTCCCGTTAAGCAGCCATAGTCTGTTTTCTAAACGTGTGATTCTGTTCTGTTTTGTAATTCAGTTCAAGGGTAGCGGTTTTTACATTCCCTCTATAAGTGATATCTCATGATAAGTGTCTTTTTCTGTGGGACTTATTTCACTTAGAATCGTCATACCTAAATCCACTCATCATGCTGCTACTAGCCTTATGACATTGATTTCATGGCTGAGTGTTATTCCATTGTATATAAGGACCACATCTTCTTTATCCATTCTTTTCTTTCCTGGGATATTTAAGGTGTAACGAAGTGGAGGTTCTCGTCAACAGAGTAGCCCAAAACTTTGGGGTGCCTGTGTCTTGCTGATTTTTAGTTTTCCCAATTTATACGCCCATGAGTGGAAGTGCCCTATGCTCTCTAAGCTGAGTTTTTTAGATGTTTCAGGACACACCGTACACTTCTCCAGAGTGGCTGTTGGCAATTTACATCCCGCCCATCAGTGTAGCAATGCTCCCATTTCTCCATGGCCTGTCCTGCATTTCTGGTTTTGACACTTTTTTCAGCATGGCCCTTTTGACCGATGGGAAGCGAGACTTCTTTGTAGCGCTGATTTGCCTTTCCAGGTTGCTTGGTTGGCCAAAAAGGGCGTATGCGTTTTTTCCTGAATATATTCAGGAAAAAACGCATACGCCCTTTTTGGCCAAGGGCATCATTGTCAAGGTTTTGATGCTTTTCCTGTGCTTTAAAGGCGATTCGAATCTACCTCCTGAAATCTGTTTCCTGCAATTCTGCCTTGCTTTCAAATCCTCTTCGTTGCCTTCCCTCAATATATTTGTGGACAAGAGTTATCATTTCTAAGTCTGCAGGTTTGTGAATTGCAGTGCCCCTGAGCTCCATTATTCAACTCGCTTTCTTGGGAGCTGGCCGCAAAAGCGCAGGATTGCTTCAGGCCGTATTCTGGTTCCTGGCGGCAGGCTGAGCCTGTGGTTAATTCTTCTTCCTGATGGGAAAACAGAGTGACCTGTGCCTGTCCCAACACCTAGAGCTAGTCTCTCATTGGTTGCCCCTCTTCCCGTTCATCCTCAGGACAAATTGCAACCTGTACGGAACAGGAGGATAAAGGTGCTGATTCTCCAAGGAGAGAGATTGCTAGTAAAGCGGCTGGAATGGCGAGCCGGAGCACAAGGAGATGAGAAATGAGGTGCGTTTTAGAAACCTTTCCCGATCACACGGTGTGCCATCTTCGGGGTTTCTCATGCATGTTTTCAATGTAGGACGATGCCCTTGAACCTGGAGATTTGGGACCCATGGGATGGGTACCACGCCGTATTAATTTAAAGGGTCTGCGTTAGCTCACCCAACCTCACCAAACCTCTCAGCCCCAAGAGTGTCCACCCATATGTCTCAATCAGCTGTGGGTCTAGATATGGTCAATCCAGGTGGCATCACAGCCCCTGAACGAATTTTGTAAGAATTTCTCTCTCTTTCACTGTCTTTGTTTCACGGGTTTTGAAAAGTAATTGATTTTTATAAGGGGGTTTGGCTGCTTTTCACTGCTGTGTTTATGCCGCTTTACACCCACTTGACTCACTTACAGAGAGATATCAATACATAGGTTTGAAGATTCTTACTAGTCTGATATATTCCTGGGCGGTGAATACGGGGTGTTGAGTCCAGTTCACTGAGCAAGGAGTAGGTCTTGTCTATTACATATTGGGTTTATGGAACGATATCTGAGCTAATTTGAAACCCTTGTTTTATGCATCACCCCACCTCACCTTTCCCGTTAAGCAGCCATAGTCTGTTTTCTAAACGTGTGATTCTGTTCTGTTTTGTAATTCAGTTCAAGGGTAGCGGTTTTTACATTCCCTCTATAAGTGATATCTCATGATAAGTGTCTTTTTCTGTGTGACTTATTTCACTTAGAATCGTCATAGCTAAATCCACTCATCATGCTGCTACTAGCCTTATGACATTGATTTCATGGCTGAGTGATATTCCATTGTATATAAGGACCACATCTTCTTTATCCATTCTTCTCTTTCCTGGGATATTTAAGGTGTAACGAAGTGGAGGTTCTTGTCAACAGAGTAGCCCAAAACTTTGGGGTGCCTGTGTCTTGCTGATTTTTAGTTTTCCCAATTTATACGCCCATGAGTGGAAGTGCCCTATGCTCTCTAAGCTGAGTTTTTTAGATGTTTCAGGACACACCGTACACTTCTCCAGAGTGGCTGTTGGCAATTTACATCCCGCCCATCAGTGTAGCAAGGCTCCCATTTCTCCATGGCCTGTCCTGCATTTCTGGTTTTGACACTTTTTTCAGCATGGCCCTTTTGACCGATGGGAAGCGAGACTTCTTTGTAGCGCTGATTTGCCTTTCCAGGTTGCTTGGTTGGCCAAAAAGGGCGTATGCGTTTTTTCCTGAATATATTCAGGAAAAAACGCATACGCCCTTTTTGGCCAAAGGCATCATTGTCGAGGTTTTGATGCTTTTCCTGTGCTTTAAAGGCGATTCGAATCTACCTCCTGAAATCTGTTTCCTGCAATTCTGCCTTGCTTTCAAATCCTCTTCGTTGCCTTCCCTCAATATATTTGTGGACGAGAGTTATCATTTGTAAGTCTGCAGGTTTGTGAATTGCAGTGCCCCTGAGCTCCATTATTCAACTCGCTTTCTTGGGAGCTGGCCGCAAAAGCGCAGGATTGCTTCAGGCCGTATTCTGGTTCCTGGCGGCAGGCTGAGCCTGTGGTTAATTCTTCTTCCTGATGGGAAAACAGAGTGACCTGTGCCTGTCCCAACACCTAGAGCTAGTCTCTCATTGGTTGCCCCTCTTCCCGTTCATCCTCAGGACAAATTGCAACCTGTACGGAACAGGAGGATAAAGGTGCTGATTCTCCAAGGAGAGAGATTGCTAGTAAAGCGGCTGGAATGGCGAGCCGGAGCACAAGGAGATGAGAAATGAGGTGCGTTTTAGAAACCTTTCCCGATCACACGGTGTGCCATCTTCGGGGTTTCTCATGCATGTTTTCAATGTAGGACGATGCCCTTGAACCTGGAGATTTGGGACCCATGGGATGGGTACCACGCCGTATTAATTTAAAGGGTCTGCGTTAGCTCACCCAACCTCACCAAACCTCTCAGCCCCAAGAGTGTCCACCCATATGTCTCAATCAGCTGTGGGTCTAGATATGGTCAATCCAGGTGGCATCACAGCCCCTGAACGAATTTTGTAAGAACTTCTCTCTCTTTCACTGTCTTTGTTTCACGGGTTTTGAAAAGTAATTGATTTTTATAATGGGGTTTAGCTGCTTTTCACTGCTGTGTTTATGCCGCTTTACACCCACTTGACTCACTTACAGAGAGATATCAATACATAGGTTTTAAGATTCTTACTAGTCAGATATATTCTTGGGCGGTGAATAGGGGGTGTTGAGTCCAGTTCACTGAGCAAGGAGTAGGTCTTGTCTATTACATATTGGGTTCATGGAACGGTATCTGAGCTAATTTGAAACCCTTGTTTTATGCATCACCCCACCTCACCTTTCCCGTTAAGCAGCCATAGTGTGTTTTCTAAATGTGTGACTCCGTTCTGTTTTGTAATTCAGTTCAAGGGTAGCGGTTTTTACATTCCCTCTATAAGTGATATCTTATGATAAGTGTCTTTTTCTGTGTGATTTATTTCACTTAGAATCGTCATACCTAAATCCACTCATCATGCTGCTACTAGCCTTATGACATTGATTTCATGGCTGAGTGATATTCCATTGTACATAAGGACCACAACTTCTTTATCCTTTCTTCTCTTTCCTCGGATATTTAAGGTGTAATGAAGTGGAGGTTTTTGTCAACAGAGTAGCCCAAAATTTGGGGTGCCTGTGTCTTGCTTATTTTTAGTTTTCCCAATTTATACGCCCATGAGTGGAAGTGCCCAAGCTCTCTAAGCTGAGTTCTTTAGATGTTTCAGGACACACCGTACACTTCTCCAGAGTGGCTGTTGGCAATTTACGTCCCGCCCATCAGCGTAGCAAGGCTCCCATTTCTCCATGGCCTGTCCTGCATTTCTGGTTTTGACACTTTATTCAGCATGGCCCTTTTGACCAATGGGAAGCGAGACTTCTTTGTAGCGCTGATTTGCCTTTCCAGGTTGCTTGGTTGGCCAAAAAGGGCGTATGCGATTTTTCCTGAATATATTCAGGAAAAAACGCATACGCCCTTTTTGGCCAAGTGCATCACTGTCGAGGTTTTGCCGCTTTTCCTGTGCTTTAAAGGCGATTCGAATGTACCTCCTGAAATCTGTTTCCTGCAATTCTGCCTTGCTTTCAAATCCTCTTCGTTGCCTTCCCTCAATATATTTGTGGACGAGAGTTATCATTTCTAAGTCTGCAGGTTTGTGAATTGCAGTGCCCCTGAGCTCCATTATTCAACTCGCTTTCTTGGGAGCTGGCCGCAAAAGCGCAGGATTGCTTCAGGCCGTATTCTGGTTCCTGGCGGAAGGCTGAGCCTGTGGTTAATTCTTCTTCCTGATGGGAAAACAGAGTGACGTGTGCCTGTCCCAACACCTAGAGCTAGTCTCTCATTGGTTGCCCCTCTTCCCGTTCATCCTCAGGACAAATTGCAACCTGTACGGAACAGGAGGATAAAGGTGCTGATTCTCCAAGGAGAGAGATTGCTAGTAAAGCGGCTGGAATGGCGAACCGGAGCACAAGGAGATGAGAAATGAGGTGCGTTTTAGAAACCTTTCCCCATCACACGGTGTGCCATCTTCGGGGTTTCTCATGCATGTTTTCAATGTAGGACGATGCCCTTGAACCTGGAGATTTGGGACCCATGGGATGGGTACCACGCCGTATTAATTTAAAGGGTCTGCGTTAGCTCACCCAACCTCACCAAACCTCTCAGCCCCAAGAGTGTCCACCCATATGTCTCAATCAGCTGTGGGTCTAGATATGGTCAATCCAGGTGGCATCACAGCCCCTGAACGAATTTTTTAAGAATTCCTCTCTCTTTCACTGTCTTTGTTTCACGGGTTTTGAAAAGTAATTGATTTTTATAATGGGGTTTAGCTGCTTTCCACTGCTGTGTTTATGCCGCTTTACACCCACTTGACTCACTTACAGAGTGATATCAATACATAGGTTTGAAGATTCTTACTAGTCAGATATATTCTTGGGCGGTGAATAGGGGGTGTTGAGTCCAGTTCACTGAGCAAGGAGTAGGTCTTGTCTATTACATATTGGGTTTATGGAACGATATCTGAGCTAATTTGAAACCCTTGTTTTATGCATCACCCCACCTCACCTTTCCCGTTAAGCAGCCATAGTGTGTTTTCTAAACGTGTGACTCTGTTCTGTTTTGTAATTCAGTTCAAGGGTAGCGGTTTTTACATTCCCTCTATAAGTGATATCTCATGATAAGTGTCTTTTTCTGTGTGACTTATTTCACTTAGAATCGTCATAGCTAAATCCACTCATCATGCTGCTACTAGCCTTATGACATTGATTTCATGGCTGAGTGATATTCCATTGTATATAAGGACCACATCTTCTTTATCCATTCTTCTCTTTCCTGGGATATTTAAGGTGTAACGAAGTGGAGGTTCTTGTCAACAGAGTAGCCCAAAACTTTGGGGTGCCTGTGTCTTGCTGATTTTTAGTTTTCCCAATTTATACGCCCATGAGTGGAAGTGCCCTATGCTCTCTAAGCTGAGTTTTTTAGATGTTTCAGGACACACCGTACACTTCTCCAGAGTGGCTGTTGGCAATTTACATCCCGCCCATCAGTGTAGCAAGGCTCCCATTTCTCCATGGCCTGTCCTGCATTTCTGGTTTTGACACTTTATTCAGCATGGCCCTTTTGACCGATGGGAAGCGAGACTTCTTTGTAGCGCTGATTTGCCTTTCCAGGTTGCTTGGTTGGCCAAAAAGGGCGTATGCGTTTTTTCCTGAATATATTCAGGAAAAAACGCATACGCCCTTTTTGGCCAAGGGCATCACTGTCGAGGTTTTGCCGCTTTTCCTGTGCTTTAAAGGCGATTCGAATCTACCTCCTGAAATCTGTTTCCTGCAATTCTGCCTTGCTTTCAAATCCTCTTCGTTGCCTTCCCTCAATATATTTGTGGACGAGAGTTATCATTTCTAAGTCTGCAGGTTTGTGAATTGCAGTGCCCCTGAGCTCCATTATTCAACTCGCTTTCTTGGGAGCTGGCCGCAAAAGCGCAGGATTGCTTCAGGCCGTATTCTGGTTCCTGGCGGCAGGCTGAGCCTGTGGTTAATTCTTCTTCCTGATGGGAAAACAGAGTGACCTGTGCCTGTCCCAACACCTAGAGCTAGTCTCTCATTGGTTGCCCCTCTTCCCGTTCATCCTCAGGACAAATTGCAACCTGTACGGAACAGGAGGATAAAGGTGCTGATTCTCCAAGGAGAGAGATTGCTAGTAAAGCGGCTGGAATGGCGAGCCGGAGCACAAGGAGATGAGAAATGAGGTGCGTTTTAGAAACCTTTCCCGATCACACGGTGTGCCATCTTCGGGGTTTCTCATGCATGTTTTCAATGTAGGACGATGCCCTTGAACCTGGAGATTTGGGACCCATGGGATGGGTACCACGCCGTATTAATTTAAAGGGTCTGCGTTAGCTCACCCAACCTCACCAAACCTCTCAGCCCCAAGAGTGTCCACCCATATGTCTCAATCAGCTGTGGGTCTAGATATGGTCAATCCAGGTGGCATCACAGCCCCTGAACGAATTTTGTAAGAATTCCTCTCTCTTTCACTGTCTTTGTTTCACGGGTTTTGAAAAGTAATTGATTTTTATAATGGGGTTTGGCTGCTTTTCACTGCTGTGTTTATGCCGCTTTACACCCACTTGACTCACTTACAGAGAGATATCAATACATAGGTTTGAAGATTCTTACTAGTCTGATATATTCCTGGGCGGTGAATAGGGGGTGTTGAGTCCAGTTCACTGAGCAAGGAGTAGGTCTTGTCTATTACATATTGGGTTTATGGAACGATATCTGAGCTAATTTGAAACCCTTGTTTTATGCATCACCCCACCTCACCTTTCCCGTTAAGCAGCCATAGTCTGTTTTCTAAACGTGTGATTCTGTTCTGTTTTGTAATTCAGTTCAAGGGTAGCGGTTTTTACATTCCCTCTATAAGTGATATCTCATGATAAGTGTCTTTTTCTGTGGGACTTATTTCACTTAGAATCGTCATACCTAAATCCACTCATCATGCTGCTACTAGCCTTATGACATTGATTTCATGGCTGAGTGATATTCCATTGTATATAAGGACCACATCTTCTTTATCCATTCTTCTCTTTCCTGGGATATTTAAGGTGTAACGAAGTGGAGGTTCTTGTCAACAGAGTAGCCCAAAACTTTGGGGTGCCTGTGTCTTGCTGATTTTTAGTTTTCCCAATTTATACGCCCATGAGTGGAAGTGCCCTATGCTCTCTAAGCTGAGTTTTTTAGATGTTTCAGGACACACCGTACACTTCTCCAGAGTGGCTGTTGGCAATTTACATCCCGCCCATCAGTGTAGCAAGGCTCCCATTTCTCCATGGCCTGTCCTGCATTTCTGGTTTTGACACTTTATTCAGCATGGCCCTTTTGACCGATGGGAAGCGAGACTTCTTTGTAGCGCTGATTTGCCTTTCCAGGTTGCTTGGTTGGCCAAAAAGGGCGTATGCGTTTTTTCCTGAATATATTCAGGAAAAAACGCATACGCCCTTTTTGGCCAAGGGCATCATTGTCGAGGTTTTGATGCTTTTCCTGTGCTTTAAAGGCGATTCGAATCTACCTCCTGAAATCTGTTTCCTGCAATTCTGCCTTGCTTTCAAATCCTCTTCGATGCCTTCCCTCAATATATTTGTGGACAACAGTTATCATTTCTAAGTCTGCAGGTTTGTGAATTGCAGTGCCCCTGAGCTCCATTATTCAACTCGCTTTCTTGGGAGCTGGCCGCAAAAGCGCAGGATTGCTTCAGGCCGTATTCTGGTTCCTGGCGGAAGGCTGAGCCTGTGGTTAATTCTTCTTCCTGATGGGAAAACAGAGTGACGTGTGCCTGTCCCAACACCTAGAGCTAGTCTCTCATTGGTTGCCCCTCTTCCCGTTCATCCTCAGGACAAATTGCAACCTGTACGGAACAGGAGGATAAAGGTGCTGATTCTCCAAGGAGAGAGATTGCTAGTAAAGCGGCTGGAATGGCGAACCGGAGCACAAGGAGATGAGAAATGAGGTGCGTTTTAGAAACCTTTCCCCATCACACGGTGTGCCATCTTCGGGGTTTCTCATGCATGTTTTCAATGTAGGACGATGCCCTTGAACCTGGAGATTTGGGACCCATGGGATGGGTACCACGCCGTATTAATTTAAAGGGTCTGCGTTAGCTCACCCAACCTCACCAAACCTCTCAGCCCCAAGAGTGTCCACCCATATGTCTCAATCAGCTGTGGGTCTAGATATGGTCAATCCAGGTGGCATCACAGCCCCTGAACGAATTTTTTAAGAATTCCTCTCTCTTTCACTGTCTTTGTTTCACGGGTTTTGAAAAGTAATTGATTTTTATAATGGGGTTTAGCTGCTTTCCACTGCTGTGTTTATGCCGCTTTACACCCACTTGACTCACTTACAGAGTGATATCAATACATAGGTTTGAAGATTCTTACTAGTCAGATATATTCTTGGGCGGTGAATAGGGGGTGTTGAGTCCAGTTCACTGAGCAAGGAGTAGGTCTTGTCTATTACATATTGGGTTTATGGAACGATATCTGAGCTAATTTGAAACCCTTGTTTTATGCATCACCCCACCTCACCTTTCCCGTTAAGCAGCCATAGTGTGTTTTCTAAACGTGTGACTCTGTTCTGTTTTGTAATTCAGTTCAAGGGTAGCGGTTTTTACATTCCCTCTATAAGTGATATCTCATGATAAGTGTCTTTTTCTGTGTGACTTATTTCACTTAGAATCGTCATAGCTAAATCCACTCATCATGCTGCTACTAGCCTTATGACATTGATTTCATGGCTGAGTGATATTCCATTGTATATAAGGACCACATCTTCTTTATCCATTCTTCTCTTTCCTGGGATATTTAAGGTGTAACGAAGTGGAGGTTCTTGTCAACAGAGTAGCCCAAAACTTTGGGGTGCCTGTGTCTTGCTGATTTTTAGTTTTCCCAATTTATACGCCCATGAGTGGAAGTGCCCTATGCTCTCTAAGCTGAGTTTTTTAGATGTTTCAGGACACACCGTACACTTCTCCAGAGTGGCTGTTGGCAATTTACATCCCGCCCATCAGTGTAGCAAGGCTCCCATTTTCCATGGCCTGTCCTGCATTTCTGGTTTTGACACTTTATTCAGCATGGCCCTTTTGACCGATGGGAAGCGAGACTTCTTTGTAGCGCTGATTTGCCTTTCCAGGTTGCTTGGTTGGCCAAAAAGGGCGTATGCGTTTTTTCCTGAATATATTCAGGAAAAAACGCATACGCCCTTTTTGGCCAAGGGCATCACTGTCGAGGTTTTGCCGCTTTTCCTGTGCTTTAAAGGCGATTCGAATCTACCTCCTGAAATCTGTTTCCTGCAATTCTGCCTTGCTTTCAAATCCTCTTCGTTGCCTTCCCTCAATATATTTGTGGACGAGAGTTATCATTTCTAAGTCTGCAGGTTTGTGAATTGCAGTGCCCCTGAGCTCCATTATTCAACTCGCTTTCTTGGGAGCTGGCCGCAAAAGCGCAGGATTGCTTCAGGCCGTATTCTGGTTCCTGGCGGCAGGCTGAGCCTGTGGTTAATTCTTCTTCCTGATGGGAAAACAGAGTGACCTGTGCCTGTCCCAACACCTAGAGCTAGTCTCTCATTGGTTGCCCCTCTTCCCGTTCATCCTCAGGACAAATTGCAACCTGTACGGAACAGGAGGATAAAGGTGCTGATTCTCCAAGGAGAGAGATTGCTAGTAAAGCGGCTGGAATGGCGAGCCGGAGCACAAGGAGATGAGAAATGAGGTGCGTTTTAGAAACCTTTCCCGATCACACGGTGTGCCATCTTCGGGGTTTCTCATGCATGTTTTCAATGTAGGACGATGCCCTTGAACCTGGAGATTTGGGACCCATGGGATGGGTACCACGCCGTATTAATTTAAAGGGTCTGCGTTAGCTCACCCAACCTCACCAAACCTCTCAGCCCCAAGAGTGTCCACCCATATGTCTCAATCAGCTGTGGGTCTAGATATGGTCAATCCAGGTGGCATCACAGCCCCTGAACGAATTTTGTAAGAATTCCTCTCTCTTTCACTGTCTTTGTTTCACGGGTTTTGAAAAGTAATTGATTTTTATAATGGGGTTTGGCTGCTTTTCACTGCTGTGTTTATGCCGCTTTACACCCACTTGACTCACTTACAGAGAGATATCAATACATAGGTTTGAAGATTCTTACTAGTCTGATATATTCCTGGGCGGTGAATAGGGGGTGTTGAGTCCAGTTCACTGAGCAAGGAGTAGGTCTTGTCTATTACATATTGGGTTTATGGAACGATATCTGAGCTAATTTGAAACCCTTGTTTTATGCATCACCCCACCTCACCTTTCCCGTTAAGCAGCCATAGTCTGTTTTCTAAACGTGTGATTCTGTTCTGTTTTGTAATTCAGTTCAAGGGTAGCGGTTTTTACATTCCCTCTATAAGTGATATCTCATGATAAGTGTCTTTTTCTGTGGGACTTATTTCACGTAGAATCGTCATACCTAAATCCACTCATCATGCTGCTACTAGCCTTATGACATTGATTTCATGGCTGAGTGATATTCCATTGTATATAAGGACCACATCTTCTTTATCCATTCTTCTCTTTCCTGGGATATTTAAGGTGTAACGAAGTGGAGGTTCTTGTCAACAGAGTAGCCCAAAACTTTGGGGTGCCTGTGTCTTGCTGATTTTTAGTTTTCCCGATTTATACGCCCATGAGTGGAAGTGCCCTATGCTCTCTAAGCTGAGTTTTTTAGATGTTTCAGGACACACCGTACACTTCTCCAGAGTGGCTGTTGGCAATTTACATCCCGCCCATCAGTGTAGCAAGGCTCCCATTTCTCCATGGCCTGTCCTGCATTTCTGGTTTTGACACTTTATTCAGCATGGCCCTTTTGACCGATGGGAAGCGAGACTTCTTTGTAGCGCTGATTTGCCTTTCCAGGTTGCTTGGTTGGCCAAAAAGGGCGTATGCGTTTTTTCCTGAATATATTCAGGAAAAAACGCATACGCCCTTTTTGGCCAAGGGCATCATTGTCGAGGTTTTGATGCTTTTCCTGTGCTTTAAAGGCGATTCGAATCTACCTCCTGAAATCTGTTTCCTGCAATTCTGCCTTGCTTTCAAATCCTCTTCGATGCCTTCCCTCAATATATTTGTGGACAACAGTTATCATTTCTAAGTCTGCAGGTTTGTGAATTGCAGTGCCCCTGAGCTCCATTATTCAAGTCGCTTTCTTGGGAGCTGGCCGCAAAAGCGCAGGATTGCTTCAGGCCATATTCTGGTTCCTGGCGGCAGGCTGAGCCTGTGGTTAATTCTTCTTCCTGATGGGAAAACAGAGTGACCTGTGCCTGTCCCAACACCTAGAGCTAGTCTCTCATTGGTTGCCCCTCTTCCCGTTCATCCTCAGGACAAATTGCAACCTGTACGGAACAGGAGGATAAAGGTGCTGATTCTCCAAGGAGAGAGATTGCTAGTAAAGCGGCTGGAATGGCGAGCCGGAGCACAAGGAGATGAGAAATGAGGTGCGTTTTAGAAACCTTTCCCGATCACACGGTGTGCCATCTTCGGGGTTTCTCATGCATGTTTTCAATGTAGGACGATGCCCTTGAACCTGGAGATTTGGGACCCATGGGATGGGTACCACGCCGTATTAATTTAAAGGGTCTGCGTTAGCTCACCCAACCTCACCAAACCTCTCAGCCCCAAGAGTGTCCACCCATATGTCTCAATCAGCTGTGGGTCTAGATATGGTCAATCCAGGTGGCATCACAGCCCCTGAACGAATTTTGTAAGAATTTCTCTCTCTTTCACTGTCTTTGTTTCACGGGTTTTGAAAAGTAATTGATTTTTATAATGGGGTTTAGCTGCTTTTCACTGCTGTGTTTATGCCGCTTTACACCCACTTGACTCACTTACAGAGAGATATCAATACATAGGTTTTAAGATTCTTACTAGTCAGATATATTCTTGGGCGGTGAATAGGGGGTGTTGAGTCCAGTTCACTGAGCAAGGAGTAGGTCTTGTCTATTACATATTGGGTTCATGGAACGGTATCTGAGCTAATTTGAAACCCTTGTTTTATGCATCACCCCACCTCACCTTTCCCGTTAAGCAGCCATAGTGTGTTTTCTAAATGTGTGACTCCGTTCTGTTTTGTAATTCAGTTCAAGGGTAGCGGTTTTTACATTCCCTCTATAAGTGATATCTCATGATAAGTGTCTTTTTCTGTGGGACTTATTTCACTTAGAATCGTCATACCTAAATCCACTCATCATGCTGCTACTAGCCTTATGACATTGATTTCATGGCTGAGTGATATTCCATTGTACATAAGGACCACAACTTCTTTATCCATTCTTCTCTTTCCTCGGATATTTAAGGTATAATGAAGTGGAGGTTCTTGTCAACAGAGTAGCCCAAAATTTGGGGTGCCTGTGTCTTGCTGATTTTTAGTTTTCCCAATTTATACGCCCATGAGTGGAAGTGCCCAAGCTCTCTAAGCTGAGTTTTTTAGATGTTTCAGGACACACCGTACACTTCTCCAGAGTGGCTGTTGGCAATTTACGTCCCGCCCATCAGCGTAGCAAGGCTCCCATTTCTCCATGGCCTGTCCTGCATTTCTGGTTTTGACACTTTATTCAGCATGGCCCTTTTGACCAATGGGAAGCGAGACTTCTTTGTAGCGCTGATTTGCCTTTCCAGGTTGCTTGGTTGGCCAAAAAGGGCGTATGCGATTTTTCCTGAATATATTCAGGAAAAAACGCATACGCCCTTTTTGGCCAAGTGCATCACTGTCGAGGTTTTGCCGCTTTTCCTGTGCTTTAAAGGCGATTCGAATGTACCTCCTGAAATCTGTTTCCTGCAATTCTGCCTTGCTTTCAAATCCTCTTCGTTGCCTTCCCTCAATATATTTGTGGACGAGAGTTATCATTTCTAAGTCTGCAGGTTTGTGAATTGCAGTGCCCCTGAGCTCCATTATTCAACTCGCTTTCTTGGGAGCTGGCCGCAAAAGCGCAGGATTGCTTCAGGCCGTATTCTGGTTCCTGGCGGCAGGCTGAGCCTGTGGTTAATTCTTCTTCCTGATGGGAAAACAGAGTGACCTGTGCCTGTCCCAACACCTAGAGCTAGTCTCTCATTGGTTGCCCCTCTTCCCGTTCATCCTCAGGACAAATTGCAACCTGTACGGAACAGGAGGATAAAGGTGCTGATTCTCCAAGGAGAGAGATTGCTAGTAAAGCGGCTGGAATGGCGAACCGGAGCACAAGGAGATGAGAAATGAGGTGCGTTTTAGAAACCTTTCCCCATCACACGGTGTGCCATCTTCGGAGTTTCTCATGCATGTTTTCAATGTAGGACGATGCCCTTGAACCTGGAGATTTGGGACCCATGGGATGGGTACCACGCCGTATTAATTTAAAGGGTCTGCGTTAGCTCACCCAACCTCACCAAACCTCTCAGCCCCAAGAGTGTCCACCCATATGTCTCAATCAGCTGTGGGTCTAGATATGGTCAATCCAGGTGGCATCACAGCCCCTGAACGAATTTTGTAAGAATTCCTCTCTCTTTCACTGTCTTTGTTTCACGGGTTTTGAAAAGTAATTGATTTTTATAATGGGGTTTGGCTGCTTTCCACTGCTGTGTTTATGCCGCTTTACACCCACTTGACTCACTTACAGAGTGATATCAATACATAGGTTTGAAGATTCTTACTAGTCAGATATATTCTTGGGCGGTGAATAGGGGGTGTTGAGTCCAGTTCACTGAGCAAGGAGTAGGTCTTGTCTATTACATATTGGGTTTATGGAACGATATCTGAGCTAATTTGAAACCCTTGTTTTATGCATCACCCCACCTCACCTTTCCCGTTAAGCAGCCATAGTCTGTTTTCTAAACGTGTGATTCCGTTCTGTTTTGTAATTCAGTTCAAGGGTAGCGGTTTTTACATTCCCTCTATAAGTGATATCTCATGATAAGTGTCTTTTTCTGTGGGACTTATTTCACTTAGAATCGTCATAGCTAAATCCACTCATCATGCTGCTACTAGCCTTATGACATTGATTTCATGGCTGAGTGATATTCCATTGTATATAAGGACCACATCTTCTTTATCCATTCTTCTCTTTCCTGGGATATTTAAGGTGTAACGAAGTGGAGGTTCTTGTCAACAGAGTAGCCCAAAACTTTGGGGTGCCTGTGTCTTGCTGATTTTTAGTTTTCCCAATTTATACGCCCATGAGTGGAAGTGCCCTATGCTCTCTAAGCTGAGTTTTTTAGATGTTTCAGGACACACCGTACACTTCTCCAGAGTGGCTGTTGGCAATTTACATCCCGCCCATCAGTGTAGCAAGGCTCCCATTTCTCCATGGCCTGTCCTGCATTTCTGGTTTTGACACTTTATTCAGCATGGCCCTTTTGACCGATGGGAAGCGAGACTTCTTTGTAGCGCTGATTTGCCTTTCCAGGTTGCTTGGTTGGCCAAAAAGGGCGTATGCGTTTTTTCCTGAATATATTCAGGAAAAAACGCATACGCCCTTTTTGGCCAAGGGCATCACTGTCGAGGTTTTGCCGCTTTTCCTGTGCTTTAAAGGCGATTCGAATCTACCTCCTGAAATCTGTTTCCTGCAATTCTGCCTTGCTTTCAAATCCTCTTCGTTGCCTTCCCTCAATATATTTGTGGACGAGAGTTATCATTTGTAAGTCTGCAGGTTTGTGAATTGCAGTGCCCCTGAGCTCCATTATTCAACTCGCTTTCTTGGGAGCTGGCCGCAAAAGCGCAGGATTGCTTCAGGCCGTATTCTGGTTCCTGGCGGCAGGCTGAGCCTGTGGTTAATTCTTCTTCCTGATGGGAAAACAGAGTGACCTGTGCCTGTCCCAACACCTAGAGCTAGTCTCTCATTGGTTGCCCCTCTTCCCGTTCATCCTCAGGACAAATTGCAACCTGTACGGAACAGGAGGATAAAGGTGCTGATTCTCCAAGGAGAGAGATTGCTAGTAAAGCGGCTGGAATGGCGAGCCGGAGCACAAGGAGATGAGAAATGAGGTGCGTTTTAGAAACCTTTCCCGATCACACGGTGTGCCATCTTCGGGGTTTCTCATGCATGTTTTCAATGTAGGACGATGCCCTTGAACCTGGAGATTTGGGACCCATGGGATGGGTACCACGCCGTATTAATTTAAAGGGTCTGCGTTAGCTCACCCAACCTCACCAAACCTCTCAGCCCCAAGAGTGTCCACCCATATGTCTCAATCAGCTGTGGGTCTAGATATGGTCAATCCAGGTGGCATCACAGCCCCTGAACGAATTTTGTAAGAATTTCTCTCTCTTTCACTGTCTTTGTTTCACGGGTTTTGAAAAGTAATTGATTTTTATAATGGGGTTTGGCTGCTTTTCACTGCTGTGTTTATGCCGCTTTACACCCACTTGACTCACTTACAGAGAGATATCAATACATAGGTTTGAAGATTCTTACTAGTCTGATATATTCCTGGGCGGTGAATAGGGGGTGTTGAGTCCAGTTCACTGAGCAAGGAGTAGGTCTTGTCTATTACATATTGGGTTCATGGAACGGTATCTGAGCTAATTTGAAACCCTTGTTTTATGCATCACCCCACCTCACCTTTCCCGTTAAGCAGCCATAGTGTGTTTTCTAAATGTGTGACTCCGTTCTGTTTTGTAATTCAGTTCAAGGGTAGCGGTTTTTACATTCCCTCTATAAGTGATATCTCATGATAAGTGTCTTTTTCTGTGGGACTTATTTCACTTAGAATCGTCATACCTAAATCCACTCATCATGCTGCTACTAGCCTTATGACATTGATTTCATGGCTGAGTGATATTCCATTGTACATAAGGACCACAACTTCTTTATCCATTCTTCTCTTTCCTCGGATATTTAAGGTGTAACGAAGTGGAGGTTCTTGTCAACAGAGTAGCCCAAAACTTTGGGGTGCCTGTGTCTTGCTGATTTTTAGTTTTCCCAATTTATACGCCCATGAGTGGAAGTGCCCAAGCTCTCTAAGCTGAGTTTTTTAGATGTTTCAGGACACACCGTACACTTCTCCAGAGTGGCTGTTGGCAATTTACGTCCCGCCCTTCAGCGTAGCAAGGCTCCCATTTCTCCATGGCCTGTCCTGCATTTCTGGTTTTGACCCTTTATTCAGCATGACCCTTTTGACCGATGGGAAGCGAGACTTCTTTGTAGCGCTGATTTGCCTTTCCAGGTTGCTTGGTTGGCCAAAAAGGGCGTATGCGTTTTTTCCTGAATATATTCAGGAAAAAACGCATACGCCCTTTTTGGCCAAGGGCATCATTGTCGAGGTTTTGCCGCTTTTCCTGTGCTTTAAAGGCGATTCGAATCTACCTCCTGAAATCTGTTTCCTGCAATTCTGCCTTGCTTTCAAATCCTCTTCGTTGCCTTCCCTCAATATATTTGTGGACGAGAGTTATCATTTCTAAGTCTGCAGGTTTGTGAATTGCAGTGCCCCTGAGCTCCATTATTCAACTGGCTTTCTTGGGAGCTGGCCGCAAAAGCGCAGGATTGCTTCAGGCCGTATTCTGGTTCCTGGCGGAAGGCTGAGCCTGTGGTTAATTCTTCTTCCTGATGGGAAAACAGAGTGACCTGTGCCTGTCCCAACACCTAGAGCTAGTCTCTCATTGGTTGCCCCTCTTCCCGTTCATCCTCAGGACAAATTGCAACCTGTACGGAACAGGAGGATAAAGGTGCTGATTCTCCAAGGAGAGAGATTGCTAGTAAAGCGGCTGGAATGGCGAACCGGAGCACAAGGAGATGAGAAATGAGGTGCGTTTTAGAAACCTTTCCCGATCACACGGTGTGCCATCTTCGGGGTTTCTCATGCATGTTTTCAATGTAGGACGATGCCCTTGAACCTGGAGATTTGGGACCCATGGGATGGGTACCACGCCGTATTAATTTAAAGGGTCTGCGTTAGCTCACCCAACCTCACCAAACCTCTCAGCCCCAAGAGTGTCCACCCATATGTCTCAATCAGCTGTGGGTCTAGATATGGTCAATCCAGGTGGCATCACAGCCCCTGAACGAATTTTGTAAGAATTTCTCTCTCTTTCACTGTCTTTGTTTCACGGGTTTTGAAAAGTAATTGATTTTTATAATGGGGTTTGGCTGCTTTTCACTGCTGTGTTTATGCCGCTTTACACCCACTTGACTCACTTACAGAGAGATATCAATACATAGGTTTGAAGATTCTTACTAGTCTGATATATTCCTGGGCGGTGAATAGGGGGTGTTGAGTCCAGTTCACTGAGCAAGGAGTAGGTCTTGTCTATTACATATTGGGTTTATGGAACGATATCTGAGCTAATTTGAAACCCTTGTTTTATGCATCACCCCACCTCACCTTTCCCGTTAAGCAGCCATAGTCTGTTTTCTAAACGTGTGATTCTGTTCTGTTTTGTAATTCAGTTCAAGGGTAGCGGTTTTTACATTCCCTCTATAAGTGATATCTCATGATAAGTGTCTTTTTCTGTGTGACTTATTTCACTTAGAATCGTCATAGCTAAATCCACTCATCATGCTGCTACTAGCCTTATGACATTGATTTCATGGCTGAGTGATATTCCATTGTATATAAGGACCACATCTTCTTTATCCATTCTTCTCTTTCCTGGGATATTTAAGGTGTAACGAAGTGGAGGTTCTTGTCAACAGAGTAGCCCAAAACTTTGGGGTGCCTGTGTCTTGCTGATTTTTAGTTTTCCCAATTTATACGCCCATGAGTGGAAGTGCCCTATGCTCTCTAAGCTGAGTTTTTTAGATGTTTCAGGACACACCGTACACTTCTCCAGAGTGGCTGTTGGCAATTTACATCCCGCCCATCAGTGTAGCAAGGCTCCCATTTCTCCATGGCCTGTCCTGCATTTCTGGTTTTGACACTTTTTTCAGCATGGCCCTTTTGACCGATGGGAAGCGAGACTTCTTTGTAGCGCTGATTTGCCTTTCCAGGTTGCTTGGTTGGCCAAAAAGGGCGTATGCGTTTTTTCCTGAATATATTCAGGAAAAAACGCATACGCCCTTTTTGGCCAAAGGCATCATTGTCGAGGTTTTGATGCTTTTCCTGTGCTTTAAAGGCGATTCGAATCTACCTCCTGAAATCTGTTTCCTGCAATTCTGCCTTGCTTTCAAATCCTCTTCGTTGCCTTCCCTCAATATATTTGTGGACGAGAGTTATCATTTGTAAGTCTGCAGGTTTGTGAATTGCAGTGCCCCTGAGCTCCATGATTCAACTCGCTTTCTTGGGAGCTGGCCGCAAAAGCGCAGGATTGCTTCAGGCCGTATTCTGGTTCCTGGCGGCAGGCTGAGCCTGTGGTTAATTCTTCTTCCTGATGGGAAAACAGAGTGACCTGTGCCTGTCCCAACACCTAGAGCTAGTCTCTCATTGGTTGCCCCTCTTCCCGTTCATCCTCAGGACAAATTGCAACCTGTACGGAACAGGAGGATAAAGGTGCTGATTCTCCAAGGAGAGAGATTGCTAGTAAAGCGGCTGGAATGGCGAGCCGGAGCACAAGGAGATGAGAAATGAGGTGCGTTTTAGAAACCTTTCCCGATCACACGGTGTGCCATCTTCGGGGTTTCTCATGCATGTTTTCAATGTAGGACGATGCCCTTGAACCTGGAGATTTGGGACCCATGGGATGGGTACCACGCCGTATTAATTTAAAGGGTCTGCGTTAGCTCACCCAACCTCACCAAACCTCTCAGCCCCAAGAGTGTCCACCCATATGTCTCAATCAGCTGTGGGTCTAGATATGGTCAATCCAGGTGGCATCACAGCCCCTGAACGAATTTTGTAAGAATTTCTCTCTCTTTCACTGTCTTTGTTTCACGGGTTTTGAAAAGTAATTGATTTTTATAATGGGGTTTAGCTGCTTTTCACTGCTGTGTTTATGCCGCTTTACACCCACTTGACTCACTTACAGAGAGATATCAATACATAGGTTTGAAGATTCTTACTAGACAGATATATTCTTGGGCGGTGAATAGGGGGTGTTGAGTCCAGTTCACTGAGCAAGGAGTAGGTCTTGTCTATTACATATTGGGTTCATGGAACGGTATCTGAGCTAATTTGAAACCCTTGTTTTATGCATCACCCCACCTCACCTTTCCCGTTAAGCAGCCATAGTGTGTTTTCTAAATGTGTGACTCCGTTCTGTTTTGTAATTCAGTTCAAGGGTAGCGGTTTTTACATTCCCTCTATAAGTGATATCTCATGATAAGTGTCTTTTTCTGTGGGACTTATTTCACTTAGAATCGTCATAGCTAAATCCACTCATCATGCTGCTACTAGCCTTATGACATTGATTTCATGGCTGAGTGATATTCCATTGTACATAAGGACCACAACTTCTTTATCCATTCTTCTCTTTCCTCGGATATTTAAGGTGTAACGAAGTGGAGGTTCTTGTCAACAGAGTAGCCCAAAACTTTGGGGTGCTTGTGTCTTGCTGATTTTTAGTTTTCCCAATTTATACGCCCATGAGTGGAAGTGCCCAAGCTCTCTAAGCTGAGTTTTTTAGATGTTTCAGGACACACCGTACACTTCTCCAGAGTGGCTGTTGGCAATTTACGTCCCGCCCTTCAGCGTAGCAAGGCTCCCATTTCTCCATGGCCTGTCCTGCATTTCTGGTTTTGACCCTTTATTCAGCATGACCCTTTTGACCGATGGGAAGCGAGACTTCTTTGTAGCGCTGATTTGCCTTTCCAGGTTGCTTGGTTGGCCAAAAAGGGCGTATGCGTTTTTTCCTGAATATATTCAGGAAAAAACGCATACGCCCTTTTTGGCCAAGGGCATCATTGTCGAGGTTTTGCCGCTTTTCCTGTGCTTTAAAGGCGATTCGAATCTACCTCCTGAAATCTGTTTCCTGCAATTCTGCCTTGCTTTCAAATCCTCTTCGTTGCCTTCCCTCAATATATTTGTGGACGAGAGTTATCATTTGTAAGTCTGCAGGTTTGTGAATTGCAGTGCCCCTGAGCTCCATGATTCAACTCGCTTTCTTGGGAGCTGGCCGCAAAAGCGCAGGATTGCTTCAGGCCGTATTCTGGTTCCTGGCGGCAGGCTGAGCCTGTGGTTAATTCTTCTTCCTGATGGGAAAACAGAGTGACCTGTGCCTGTCCCAACACCTAGAGCTAGTCTCTCATTGGTTGCCCCTCTTCCCGTTCATCCTCAGGACAAATTGCAACCTGTACGGAACAGGAGGATAAAGGTGCTGATTCTCCAAGGAGAGAGATTGCTAGTAAAGCGGCTGGAATGGCGAACCGGAGCACAAGGAGATGAGAAATGAGGTGCGTTTTAGAAACCTTTCCCGATCACACGGTGTGCCATCTTCGGGGTTTCTCATGCATGTTTTCAATGTAGGACGATGCCCTTGAACCTGGAGATTTGGGACCCATGGGATGGGTACCACGCCGTATTAATTTAAAGGGTCTGCGTTAGCTCACCCAACCTCACCAAACCTCTCAGCCCCAAGAGTGTCCACCCATATGTCTCAATCAGCTGTGGGTCTAGATATGGTCAATCCAGGTGGCATCACAGCCCCTGAACGAATTTTGTAAGAATTTCTCTCTCTTTCACTGTCTTTGTTTCACGGGTTTTGAAAAGTAATTGATTTTTATAATGGGGTTTAGCTGCTTTTCACGGCTGTGTTTATGCCGCTTTACACCCACTTGACTCACTTACAGAGAGATATCAATACATAGGTTTGAAGATTCTTACTAGTGAGATATATTCTTGGGTGGTGAATAGGGGGTGTTGAGTCCAGTTCACTGAGCAAGGAGTAGGTCTTGTCTATTACATATTGGGTTTATGGAACGGTATCTGAGCTAATTTGAAACCCTTGATTTATGCATCACCCCACCTCACCTTTCCCGTTAAGCAGCCATAGTGTGTTTTCTAAACGTGTGACTCTGTTCTATTTTGTAATGCAGTTCAAGGGTAGCGGTTTTTACATTCCCTCTATAAGTGATATCTTATGATAAGTGTCTTTTTCTGTGTGATTTATTTCACTTAGAATCGTCATAGCTAAATTCACTCATCATGCTGCTACTAGCCTTATGACATTGATTTCATGGCTGAGTGATATTCCATTGTACATAAGGACCACAACTTCTTTATCCATTCTTCTCTTTCCTGGGATATTTAAGGTGTAACGAAGTGGAGGTTCTTGTCAACAGAGAAGCCCAAAACTTTGGGGTGCCTGTGTCTTGCTGAGTTTTAGTTTTCCCAATTTATACGCCCATGAGTGGAAGTGCCCTATGCTCTCTAAGCTGAGTTTTTTAGATGTTTCAGGACACACCGTACATTTCTCCAGAGTGGCTGTTGGCAATTTACATCCCGCCCATCAGCGTAGCAAGGCTCCCATTTCTCCATGGCCTGTCCTGCATTTCTGGTTTTGACACTTTATTCAGCATCGCCCTTTTGACCGATGGGAAGCGCGACTTCTTTGTAGCGCTGATTTGCCTTTCCAGGTTGCTTGGTTGGCCAAAAAGGGCGTATGCGTTTTTTCCTGAATATATTCAGGAAAAAACGCATACGCCCTTTTTGGCCAAGGGCATCATTGTCGAGGTTTTGATGCTTTTCCTGTGCTTTAAAGGCGATTCGAATCTACCTCCTGAAATCTGTTTCCTGCATTTCTGCCTTGCTTTCAAATCCTCTTCGTTGCCTTCCCTCAATATATTTGTGGACGAGAGTTATCATTTCTAAGTCTGCAGGTTTGTGAATTGCAGTGCCCCTGAGCTCCATTATTCAACTCGCTTTTTTGGGAGCTGGCTGCAAAACCGCAGGATTTCTTTAGTCCCTATACTGGTTCCGTGGGGCAGGCTGAGCCTGTGGTTAATTCTTCTTCTTGATGGGAAATTAGAGTGACCTGTGCCTGTCTGAACGTCTAGGGCTTGTCTGTCATTTTTTCTCCTCCTTCCCCTTCATCCTCTGGACAAATTCCAAACTCTGTGCAACAGTATGTTGAAGGTGCTGACATCCTCAAGTTTGGAGAATGTTAGGAAAGAGGCTGGAGGGGTGAACCCGACAACCAGGGGATTAGGATATGAGGTGCCTTTTCCAAAATCTTCCTGATCCAACCGTGTACCATCTTCTGGGTGTCACAGGCATGTTTTAGCTGTAGGAAAGGTCCCATGTATGTTAGGAGAACACCAGGGATTTTTTCAAATCAGTGTCTCCCCGAACCCCAATCTGGGGAATTTTTAAGCTACTGGTACATGTATGTTCATTAAGGGACTGGGCTGTAGGCAGAGTCCGAACTTTAGAGGATTGAAGTCTTCATGGTCCGAAACGCTCACCATCGGCCTCCTTTAGGTTCCATTTTATCTGTATTTGATAGATGATGTCGATATAGATATCTATTGTTTTTCAGATTATTTCCCCTTAGGGGTTATTATAAAATATTGAGTATAGTTCCCTGTGCTATACAGCAGTTCCTTTTTGATTGTATATTTTATACATAGCAGTGTGTATATGTTAATCAGAAACTGTTAATTTATCCCTCCTCCCACCTTTCCCCTTTGGTAATAAAAAAATACAAGATTTTATACTTCTCAGAAATCTAGGAGCTGAAAGAGAGGTATCATTTTCAATGCAAAATCATTCAAAACAAGATTGAAACTTCAGCCAAGATTAGTAGATCCACATCCTTGGAAAGAAATCACTGCATTTCTCTACTGTTGACCTGACAAATACGACAAACCCCTCCACTGAACTTGCTTATAATAAAGTGATGGAAATATCAAATGGAAGTGTTAGAAATACCTTATTTTACACGAGCCTTATACACTGCTCTGTGTTAATTACAGTTTGGCTCACACATCTGTTCATTGAAGTTACAATATTTGGCTCACACATCTGTTCATTGAAGTTACAATATTTGGCTCACACATCTGTTCATTGATGTTACAATATTTGGCTCACACATCTGTTCATTGATGTTACAATATTTGGCTCACACATCTGTTCATTGAAGTTACAATGTTCTCAAATTCTGTTGCTGATCCTGCAGAGTCGGCCCCAACAAAAGTCCCCCTGCCCAGTGTCACTGGAGCCAACAGATCGAGACTGAGTTTGGTTCAGAAGCAAAGGAAAACTTTATATTTTGATCAGAGAATGGAGAGGTGAGGGCGTGCGCTCCCCCGCGGGCTGTGGGCCGGGCTGCTGTGTAGGGATCCCGTCAGCGTCAGCGGGAGGGACGGGGCGGAGCTCTCGAGGGCCGGGTTGGCTGGAGCTCAGGCTCTATGTGGCGGAGTCTGCACGGGGCCCCGAGAGCTGAGGTGTCGGCCCAGCCATTTTGCACTAGGAAATCGGGTCTGAAGTGCCAGGTGTGGGACCTCTGCCTGTGGAAACCTAGGAACAAGTGAAATTAGAAAAAGCACAAAGGAAAAAAAGGTTAGACTTTATTTTATTGCCCAGATTCTATTTTTATCTCCCAGGAATTTTTAATGGGCTTTGCCAGTGACAAACCCCTCCTCTGCCTCTTGTCCCATTCCACATTCTTGGGGCGCTGAGGGTGCAGACACCTCTTCTGTAAATGCTTCGTGCTGAGTTGGGTGTCCTCATACCCGGGGGGAGGGGCAGGACTTCTCCCCAGCAGCCTCCAGGTGAGGTTGATTGTCCCCAGGCCTCCTCCCTCACTGCTCGTCTGCCTGAGCACCAGCGTTGGAAGTTTTATAGATTCTAATGACCTTTAAGGGTCCAGGAAAGAGATGCGCAGGGACGCTGGGGGGGCCGGTTTTACCCTGCTCCACATTGGTTCGGCCCCCTTAGGCTGACGGTTTCTGCCAGCCTAGATGCTCTGACCAGTAGTCTGTGCTTTCTTCAGTTAGGCCACTGAATTAACGTACAAACAGCACCAGGTGTCAGAGCCCTGGCTGCTCAACTCCCAGACAGTCCAGGGCCGGTGGTGATCCAGGACCATGACGGCCACTCAGTCACCGCCCTTTTGAAGTAACCAGGAGTACATCTGGTCTCATTGGCCGCCGTCACCGTGGTGTCTGTAGGCTTTTCTATGGTGGCAGCGTTATTTAGGGTTCCCCTGCCAAGTTTATTAGCTCCGCTCTGGGTGCAGTAAGTCCTGCAAGCAATAGTCTGTTCTTTTGGGGCACACTCTTGTGGTTTTCTGAGAGAAGCTCCAGGTCAAGTGATGGTCACATGAGTCGTCATGGGGGCCTGTTGCCCCAGGTTGTCTCTCTGGAGGTTGGAGTTGGAGGGCCTCCTCACTCGAGGTCATTGTGCCCACGGAGCGATCCCTGCAACTTCAGGGCATGGTGGGTGGTTAGGATCACCAAGTGGCCTCCTTTACCCTTAGGAGGGAGCTGGCCTTGCGGGCTGCTCATTTCCAGGTTTTTAGATACCCCCAGTATCCTGGTCGGATGGGGTGGCTGGCCAATGCCTGGAGGGCATTCTTGCGTTGTTCCATTTCAAGTGGTCCCAGTTTTTGCACTAAAACTCCAAGGGCGATTCGCCTTCGACCAGGAATATAAAGGTCAAACGGTTTAGCTAAATTAGGGAGGTCCAAGGCAAGGGTCTGAATTGACTGCTCTTTCCTTTCTTGAAAGGCCGCTTCTGGATTCTATTCAAAAGGATCATCATCTTTTCCTTTCAGTGTTTCATATAGAGGCCCAGGTATTAGACTGTAGTTAGGGATCCAGATGCAGCAAACCCCGGTCTCCCCAGGAACCCCTAAGCTGTCTTCTAGTTTTAGGAAGGGTGAGGCTGCAAATGGCTTCTTCCCTTTCCTGGGATGGGCTTCTCCAATCTTCTGTGAGAATGAAGCCCAGGCAGGTCACCTTAGTCTGTGATATTTGAGCCTTTTTCTTGGACACCTTCTATCTTTTATTGGCTAGGTAGTCCAGAGGCCTCCTTAGTAGGGCTGGCGATCAGAATGTCGTCTGCATTTTTTTTTTAATTTATTTATTTATTATTTATGGCTGTGTTGGGTCTTCGTTTCTGTGCGAGGGCTTTCTCTAGTTGCGGCAAGCGGGGGCCACTCTTCATCGCGGTGCGCGGGCCTCTCACTATCGCAGCCTCTCTTATTGTGGAGCACAGGCTCCAGACGCGCAGGCTCAGTAATTGTGGCTCACGGGCCTAGTTGCTCTGCGGCATATGGGATCTTCTCAGACCAGGGCTCGAACCTGTGTCCCCTGCATTGGTAGGCAGATTCTCAAACACTGCGCCACCAGGGAAGCCCAGAATGTCGTCTGCATATTGAAGGAGGGTTCACTTCTCCAGAGGTAGATCTTTTAGGGTTTTAGCTAACGTTTCCCCAAAGATGGTGTGGGAAATTTTGAACCCCTGGGGCAGGACGGCCCAGCAGTATTGTTTTTGTTGTATGTTGAGTCGTGCCACTCACAGCCAAAATTTCTTGTGACTCTGAGACTAAAGGAATACAGAAGAAGGCATCATTGAAGTCTAATACAGAATATCATGTCCTGGTGGATGGTAGAATGACCAGCAGGGTGTAGGAATTAGGAACTACTGGATGTATATCCTCTGTGGCTTCACTGACTGTCCTGGCGTCCTTTACCAGGTCCCCAGCAGCCCACGGGGCTCTCATGGTCAGGCCCCTCCCAGGATATGGAGCTCACCTGTGCAGGTAGCCAGAAGCCCACGGGGCTCTCGTGGTTAGGCCCCTCCCAGGATATGGAGCTCACCTGTGCAGGTACCCAGCAGCCCACGGGGCTCTCATTGTCAGGCCCCTCCCAGGATATGGAGCTCACCTGGGCAGGTACCCAGCAGCTCACGGGGCTCTCGTGGGCAGATCCCTACCAGGATATGGAGCTCACTTGGGCAGGTACCCAGCAGCTCACGGGGCTCTCGTGGGCAGGCCTCTCCCTGGATATGGAGCTCCCCTGGACAGGTACCCCGGCAGAGCTGGGCACACAGGAACCGTGCACATAGCCCTCATTGCAGAGCACCCCCAGCACACCTGTCGCTCAGAGCTGACACAGAGCACCTCAGAGCAGGGCTTGAACTAACAAACAGCAGCTCCGACAGGTCTGTGACCCTAGGCTTCTCTCTGTGCGGCCTCCCTCCGCCTGGTCTTCCAGGGGCTTCCACTGCAGCCGGGGCACCAGGCCTCTGTCTCCACCCACCAACCCTCCTCTCCCTGACTCCTGGGTTCCTCTCATTAGGAGAGGGTCTTCTTGAAGTTGTCTTCCACTCATGGACCAGATAAAATGATTAGAAAACAAGCCAGGGCTGCCGCCCCTTGTTTATCCTGACTCTCGGGACCCTACACCTGTTCCTTGGATCTGGCCGGTGCAGCAAGGCCCATTATCTGCAACTCTGAACCCCTGAGGGGCGAGGATTGGCTGACCTGGGCAGCCTGACCCTGCCGGCCAGCCCTTCCCAGGTGTGCCTGGGTTGAGGTCAATATAAATACCCCTCCAGGCAGCAAAAGCCTCTGCAGCTGTGCCTGACGCCATAGTCTCTGCCCCGTCAGCAGTCTCGGGGTTGTGCTGGTGGGAGGGAGTAGGGCCCAAGGCTCTATGGGTGGCCCCATGTGAGTGGGGCTCTGCTGGACTTTCTGCAGGAGTTGCCAGGCTGCCACCTGCTAAAGAAGAGGATGTGTCACCCATACCTGCTGCTGGAATTTCTCCCCGGGAAGAGGTGAGGAAGGAAAAAAGCAGTGGGGGCCGGGACAGGAGGGGTACCTCAGGCAGGGAAATGGAAAGATTCCAGAAGAGCGCCCGGGGCCAGGACCGTCCTGGCTGGCCTGCAGGCACCAAGTCGGCCTGCGTGCTGTCGCTGGTGTGACTCCAAGCCCCTTCCTCTAGGCTTTAAAGTTTTTGCACACATTCAGGTGTTTTACCTGGGAAGGGTGGGAAAAGTTCAGCAGCAGCTGGCCTGGGGCTCAGCTCACGTTTACTCAGAGACGCCTCCTCACGGTCCCCCAGCTTTGCAATGAGGACGCTCCTTGCGGGGGGGCTGCTGGCTGCATGGGAGACGATTCCCCACCTCTGACCAACTTCAGAATTGTTTACCACTGGAGCAAGTGCCCTGATAGGGTTTTCCTCTGTATGACCACTGGGTTCTGTTTTTTTTTTTTTCTTTTTTGGTTCAAGGTAGGTTTTATTCCTGTTTTTGTATTTATAGATATAAGCATGGAAATAATTCATTCATATAAATACGTCTATGGGAAGGACAGAACTTTTTTTTCTGTTTTATGTTTTTAAATATTTTTAAATTTTTAAGTTTTATTTTATTCATTTTTTTATACAGCAGGTTCTTATTGGTTATCTATTTTATACATATAAGTGTATATATGTCAATCCCAGGCTCGCAATTCATCCCACCACCACCACCCTGCCACTTTCCCCCCTTGGTGACCATACATTTGTTCTCTACATCTGTGTCTCTATTTCTGCCTTGCAAACCGGTTCATCTGTACCATTTTTCTAGGTTCCACATGTATGCGTTAATATACGATATATGTTTTTCTTTTTCTGACTTACTTCACTCTGTATGACAGTCTCTAGATCTATCCACGTCTCTACAAATGACCCAATTTCATTCCTTTTTATGGCTGAGTAATATTCCATTTAATATATGTACCACATATTTTCCATTTGTCTATCTATGGGCATTTAGGTTGCTTCCATGACCTGGCTATTGTAAATAGTGCTGCAATGAACATTGTGGTGAATGTGTCTTTTTGAATTATGGTTTTCTCTGGGTATATGCCCAGTAGTGGGATTGCTGGGTCATATGGTAATTCTATTTTTAGTTTTTTAAGGAACCTCCATACTGTTCTCCATAGTGACTGTATCAATTTACATTCCCACAAATAGTGTAAGAGGGTTCCCTTTTCTCCACACCCTCTCCAGCATTTGTTGTCTGTAGATTTTCTGATGATGCCCATTCTAACTTGTGTGAGGTGATACCTCATTGTAGTTTTGGTTTATATTTCTCTAATAATTAGTGATGTTGAGCAGCTTTTCATGTGCTTCTTGGCCATCTGTATGTCTTCTTGGGACAAATGTCTATTTACGTCATCTGCCCATTTTTGGATTGGGTTGTTTGTTTTTTTACTGTTGAGCTGCATGAGCTGTTTATATATATTGGAGATTAATCCTTTGTCCATTGATTCGTTTGCAAATATTTTCTCCCATTCTGAGGGTTGTCTTTTCGTCGTCTTTGTAGTTTCCTTTGCTTTCCAAAAGCTTTTAGGTTTCATTTGCTCCCATTTGTTTATTTTTGGTTTTTATTCCATTACTCTAGGAGGTGGATCAAAAAAGATCTTGCTGTGATTTATGTCAAAGAGTATTCTTCCTATGTTTTCCTCTAAGAGTTTTATAGTGTCCAGTCTAACATTTCGGTCTCTAATCCATTTTGAGTTTATTTTTTGTGTATGGTGTTAGGGAGTGTTCTAATTTCATTCTTTTACATGTAGCTGTCCAGTTTTCCCAGCACCACTTATTGAAGAGACTGTCTTTTCTCCATTGTATATCCTTGCCTCCTTTGTCATAGATTAGTGGACCATAGGTGTGTAGGTTTGTCTCTGGGCTTTCTTTTTTTTTTTTTCTTTTACATCTTTATTGGAGTATAATTGTTTTACAATTGTGTGTTAGTTTCTGCTGTATGAAAAAGTGAATCAGCTATATGTATACATATAACACCATATCCCCTCCCTCTTGCACTTCCCTCTTACTCCCTTATCCCACCCCTTTAGGTGGTCACAAAGCACCGAGCTGATCTCCCTGTGCTATGTGGCTGCTTCCCAGTAGCTATCAATTTTACATTTGGTAGTGTATATATGTCCATACCACTCTCTCACTTTGTCCCAGCTTACCCTTCCCCCTCCCCGTGTCCTCAAGTCCTTTCTCTACGTCTGTGTCCTTAATCCTTTCCTGCCCCTAGGTTCTTCATAAACTTTTTTCTTTTACATTCCATATATATGTGTTAGCATACGGTATTTGTTTTTCTCTTTCTGACTTACTTCACTCTGTAGGACAGACTCTAGATCCATCCACCTCACTACAAATAACTCAATTTCGTTTCTTTTTATGGCTGAATAATGTTCCATTGTATATATGTGCCACATCTTCTTTATCCAGTTATCTGTTGATGGACACTTAGGTTGCTTCCATGTCCTGGCTATTGTAAATAGAGCTACAATGAACATTGTGGTACATGACTCTTTTTGAATTATGGTTTTCTCAGGGTAATTGTCCAGTAGTGGGATTGCTGGGTTGTACGGTTGTTCTATTTTTAGTTTTTAAGGAACCCCCATACCGTTCTCCCTAGTAGCTATATCAATTTACATTCCCACCAACAGTGCAAGAGGGTTCCCTTTTTTCCAATAAATGCCTCTCCAGCATTTATTGTTTGTAGATTTTTTGATGATGGCCATTCTGACTGGTGTGAGGTGATATCTCACTGTAGTTTTGATTTGCATTTCTCTAATGATTAGTGATGTTCAGCATCCTTTCATGTGTTTGCTGGCAAACTGTATATCTTCTTTGGAGAAATGTCTATTTAGGTCTTCTGCCCATTTTTGGATTGGGTTGTTTGGTTTTGTGATACTGAGCTACATGAGCTGCTTTTTGGAGATTAATCCTTTGCCATTTGCTTCATTTGAAAATATTTTCTCCCATGCTGATGGTTGTCTTTTCATCTTGCTTATGTTTTCCTTTGCTGTGCAAAAGATTTTAAGTTTCATTAGGTCCCATTTTTTTAATTTTTGTTTATATTTCCATTTCCCTAGGAGGTGGGTCAAAAAGGATCTTGCTGTGATTTATGTCATAGACTGTTCTGCTATGTTTTCCTCTAAGAGTTTTATAGTGGCTGGTCTTACATTTAGGTCTCTAATCCATTTTGAGTTTATTTTTGTGTATGGTGTTAGGGAGTGTTCTAATTTCATTCTTTTACATGTAGCTGTCCAGTTTTCCCAGCACCACCTACTGAAGACACTGTCTTTTCTCCATTGTATACCCTTGCCTCCTTTGTCATAGATTAGTTAACCATAGGTACGTGGGTTTATCTCTGTGCTTTCTATCCTGTTCTATTGATCTATATTTCTGTTTTTGTGTCAGTACCATATCATCTTGATTACTGTAGCTTTGTAATATAGTCTGAAGTCTGGAAGTCTGATTCCTCCAGCTCTTTTTTTTTTCCCCTCAAGGCTGCTTTGGCTATCCGGGGTCTTTTGTGTCTCCCTACAAATTTTAAGATTTTTTTTTCTAGTTCTGTAGAAAATGCCAAAGGTATTTTGATAGGGATTGCATTGAATCTGTAGATTGCTTTGGGTAGTATAGTCATTTTCACAATATTGATTCTTCTAATCCAAGAACATGGTATATGTCTCCATCTGTTTATATCATCTTTGATTTCTTTCATCAGTGTCTTATAGTTTTCTGAGTACAGGTCTTTTACTTCCTTAGGTAGGTTTATTCCTAGGTATTTTATTCTTTTTGTTGCAGTGGTAATGGGATTGTTTCCTTAATTTCTCTTTCTGATCTTTCATTGTTAGTGTATAGGAATGCAAGCAATTTCTGTGCATTAATTTTGTATCCTGCAACTTTACCAAATTCATTGATTAGCTCCAGTGGTTTTCTGGTGGCATCTTTAGGATTCTCTATCTATGATATGATGTCATCTGCCAACAGTGACAATTTTACTTCTTCTTTTCCTTTTTGTATTCCTTTTATTTCTTTTTCTTCTCTGATTGCCATGGCTAGGACTTCCAAAACTATGTTGAATAGTAGTGGTGAGAGTGGACATCCTCGTCTTGTTCCTGATCTTAGAGGAAACGTTTTCAGTTTTTCACTGTTGAGAATGATGTTTGCTGTGGGTTTGTCATATATGGCCTTTATAAGGTTCAGGTAGTTTCCCTCTATGCCCACACTCTGCAGAGTTTTTATCATAAATGGATGTTGAATTTTCTCAAAATCTTTTCCTGCATCTATTGAGATGATCATATGGTTTTATTCTACAATTTGTTAATATGGTGTATCACATTGATTTGTGTATATTGAAGAATCCTTGCATCCCTGGGATAAACCCCACTTGATCATGGTGTATGATCCTTTTAACGTGTTGTTCGATTCTGTTTGCTAGTATTTTGTTGAGGATTTTTACATCTATATTCATCAGTGATATTGGTCTATAATTTACTTTCCTTGTAGTATCTTTGTCTGGTTTTGGTATCAGGGTGATGGTGGTCTCATAGAATGAGTTTGGGAGTGTTCCTTCCCCTGCAATTGTTTTGAAGAATTTGAGAAGGTTGGGTGCTAGCTCTTCTCTAAATATTTGATAGAATTCACCTGTGATGCCATCTGGTTCTGGACTTTTGTTTGTTGGAAGATTTTTAATCACAGTTTCAATTTCATTGCTTGTGATAGGTTTGTTCATATTCTCTATTTCTTCCTGATTCAGTCTTGGAAACTTATCCCTTTCTAAGAATTTGTCCATTTCTTCCAGGTTGTCCATTTTATTGGCATAGAGTTGCTTGTAGTAGTCTCTTAGGATGCTTTGTATTCCTGTGGTGTCTGTTGTAACTGCTCCTTTTTCACTTCTAATTTTGTTGATTTGAGTCCTCTCCCTCTTTTTCTTGGGTCTGGCTAAAGGCTTATCATTTTTGTTTATCTTCTCAAAGAACCAGCTTTTAGTTTTATTGATCTTTGCTTTCATTTTCTTTGTTTCTATTCCATTTATTTCTGCTCTGATCTTTATGATTCCTTTCCTTCTACTAACTTTGGGTTTTGTTCTTCTTTCTCTAGTTCCTCTAGGTGTAAGGTTAGATTGTTTATTTGAGATTTTTCTTGTTTCTTGAGGTAGGCTTGCATTGCTATAAACTTCCCTCTTAGAACTGCTTTTGCTGCATCCCATAGGTTTTGGATCATCGTGTTTTTGTTGTCATTTGTCTCTAGGTAGTTTTTGATTTCCTCTTTTATTTCTTCAGTGATCTCTTGGTTATTTAGTAACGTATTGTTTAGCCTCCATGTTTTTTGTTTTTTACGGATTTTTCCCTGTAATTGATTTCTAATCTCATAGCATTGTGGTCGGAACAGCTGCTTGATATGATTTCAGTTTTCTTTAATTTACTGAGGCTTTTTTGTGACCCGAGATATGATCTATCCTGGAGAATGTTCCGTGTGCAGTTGAGAAGAACGTGTAATCTGCTGTTTTTGGATGGGATGTCCTATAAATATCAGTTAACTCTATCTGGTCTATTGTGTCATTTAAAGCTTGTGTTTCCTTATTAATTTTCTTTCTGGATGATCTCCACTGGTGTAAGTGAGCTGTTAAAGTCCCCCGCTATTATTGTGTTACTGTCGATTTCCTCTTTTATAGCTGTTAGCAGTTGCCTTATATATTGAGGTGCTCCTATGTTGGGTACGTATATATTTATAATTGTTATATCTTCTTCTTGGATTGATCCCTTGACTGTTATGTAGTGTCTTTCCTTGTCTTTTGTAACATTCTTTATTTTAAAGTCTATTTTATCTGATATGAGTATTGCTACTCCAGCTTTCTTTTGATTTTCATTTGCATAGAATATATTTTTCCATCGCCTCACTTTCAGTCTGTATGTGTCCCTAGGTCTGAAATGGGTCTCTTGTAGACAGCATATATATAGGTCTTGTTTTTGTATCCATTCAGAGAGGCTGTGTCTTTTGGTTGGAACATTTAGTCCATTCATGTTTAAGGTAATTATTAATATGTATATTACTATTTTCTTAATTGTTACGGGTTTGTCTTGTTGGGTCCTTTTCTTCTCTTGTGTTTCCCACTTAGAGAATTTCCTTTAGCATTTGGTGTAGAGCTGGTTTCATGGTGCTGAATTCTCTTAGCTTTTGCTTGTCTGTAGGACTTTTGATTTCTCTGTGAAATCTGAAAGAGATCCTTGCTGGCTGGAGTACTCTTGGTTGTTGGTTCTTCCCTTTCATCACTTTAAATTTATCACGCCACTCCCTTCTGGCTTGTAGATTTTCTGCTGAGAAATCAGCTGTTATGGGAGTTCCCTTTTATGTTATTTGTCATTTTCCCCTTGTTGCTTTCAATAATTTTTCTTTGTCTTTAATTTTTGTCAGTTTGGTTACTATGTGTCTTGGCATTTTTCTCCTTTGATTTATCCTGCCTGGGACTCTCTGCGCTTCCTGGACTTGGGTGGCTATTTCTTTTCCCATGCTAGGGAAGTTTTTGACTATAATCTCTTCAAATGTATTCTTGCGTCCTTTCTCTCTCTCTTCTCCTTCTGGGACCCCTATAATGTGAATGTTGTTGCATTTAATGTTGTCCCAGAGGACTCTTAGGGTGTCTTCATTTATTTTCATTATTTTTCTTTATTGTGTTCCATGGCAGTGATTTCCACCTTTCTGTCTTCCAGGTGACTTATCCGTTCTTCTGCCACAGTTATTCTGCTACTGATTCCTTCTAGTGTATTTTTCATTTCAGTTATTATATTATTCACCTCTGTTTGTTTGTTCTTTAATTCTTCTAGGTGTTTGTTCCTTAATTCTTCTAGGTCTTTGTTAAGCATTTCTTGCATCTTCTCGATCTTTGCCTCCATTCTTTTTTTTTTTAATTTTTTTTTACGTTTTTTTAAAAAACATCTTTATTGAAGTATAATTGCTTCACAATGGTGTGTTAGTTTCTGCTTTATAACAAAGTGAATCAGCTACACATATACACACGTTCCCATATCTCCTCCCTCCCGCATCTCCCTCCCTCCCACCCTCCCAATCCCACCCCCCCAGGCGGTCACAAAGCACCGAGCTGATCTCCCTGTGCTATGCGGCTGCTTCCCACTAGCCATCTATTTTACATTTGGTAGTGTATATATGTCCATGACACTCTGTCACCCTGTCACATCTCACCCCTCCCCCTCCCCATATCCTCAAGTCCATTCTTTAGTAGGTCTGTGTCTTTATTCCCATCTTGCCACTAGGTTCTTCATGACCTTTTTTTTCCCTTAGATTCCATATATATGTGTTAACATACTGTATTTGTTTTTCTCTTTCTGACTTAGTTCACTCTGTATGACAGACTCTAACTCCATCCACTTCATTACAAATACCTCCATTTCATTTCTTTTTATGACTGAGTAATATTCCATTGTATATATGTGCCACATCTTCTTTATCCATTCATCCGATTATGGACACTTAGGTTGCTTCCATGTCCTGGCTATTGTAAATAGAGCTGCAATGAACATTTTGGTACATGACTCTTTTTGAATTATGGTTTTCTCAGGGTATATGCCCAGTAGTGGGATTGCTGGGTCGTATGGTAGTTCTATTTGTAGTTTTTTAAGGAACCTCCATACTGTTCTCCATAGTGGCTGTATCAATTTACATTCCCACCAACAGTGCAAGAGTGTTCCCTTTTCTCCACACCCTCTCCAGCATTTATTGTTTCTAGATTTTTTGATGATGGCCATTCTGACCGGTGTGAGATGATACCTCATTGTAGTTTTGATTTGCATTTCTCTAATGATTAATGATGTTGAGCATTCTTTCATGTGTCTGTTGGCCATCTGTATATCTTCTTTGGAGAAATGTCTATTTAGGTCTTCTGCCCATTTTTGGATTGGGTTGTTTGTTTTTTTGTTATTGAGCTGCATGAGCTGCTTGTAAATCTTGGAGATTAATCCTTTGTCATTTGCTTCATTTGCAAATATTTTCTCCCATTCTGAGGGTTGTCTTTTGGTCTTGTTTATGGTTTCCTTTGCTGTGCAAAAGCTTTTAAGTTTCATTAGGTCCCATTTGTTTATTTGTGTGTTTATTTCCATTTCTCTAGGAGCTGGGTCAAAAAGGATCTTGCTGTGATGTATGTCATAGAGTGTTCTGCCTATCTTTTCCTCTAAGAGTTTGATAGTGTCTGGCTTTACACTTAGGTCTTTAATCCATTTTGAGTTTATTTTTGTGTATGGTGTCAGGGAGTGTTCTAATTTCATACTTTTACATGTACCTGTCCAATTTTCCCAGCACCACTTATTGAAGAGGCTGTCTTTTCTCCACTGTATATGCTTGCCTCCTTTATCAAAGATAAGGTGACCATATGTGCGTGGGTTTATCTCTGGGCTTTCTATCCTGTTCCATTGATCTATATTTCTGTTTTTGTGCCAGTACCAAACTGTCTTGATTACTCTAGCTTTGTAATATAGTCTGAAGTCAGGGAGCCTGATTCCTCCAGCTCCATTTTTCATTCTCAAGATTGCTTTGGCTATTCGGGGTCTTTTGTGTCTCCATACAAATTGTGAATTTTTTTGTTCTAGTTCTGTGAAAAATGCCAGTGGTAATTTGATAGGGATTGCATTCAATCTGTAGATTGCTTTGGGTAGTAGAGTCATTCTCACAATGTTGATTCTTCCAATCCAAGAACATGGTATCTCTCTCCATCTATTTGTATCATCTTTAATTTCTTTCATCAGTGTCCTATAATTTTCTGCATACAGGTCTTTTGTCTCCTTAGGTAGGTTTATTCCTAGATATTTTATTCTTTTTGTTTTTGCCTCCATTCTTTTGCCAAGGTCTTGGATCATCTTCACTATCTTTATTCTGATTCTTTTTCTGGAAGGTTCCCTATCTCCACCTCATTTCGTTTTTTTTCTGGGGTTTTATCTTGTTCCTTGATCTGGTGTAAAGTCCTCTGCCTTTTCATTTTGTCTATCTTTCTGTGAATGTGGTTTTCCTTCCACAGGCTTCAGAATTGTAGTTCTTCTTCCTTCTGCTGTCTGCTCTCCAGTGGATGAGTCTATCTTAGAGGCTTGTGCAAGCTTCCTGATGGGAGGGACTGGTGGTGGGTAGAGCTGGGTGTTGCTTTTGTGGGCAGAGCTTTAATCTGCTTGTCTGCAGATTAAATAAAACTTTAATAAAAAGTTTAATCCGCTTGTCTGCTGATCCATGGGGCTGGGTTCCCTCCCTGTTGGTTGTTTGGCCTGAGGCAACCCAGCACTGGAGCCTACCTTGCTCTTGGTGGGGCTAATGGCGGACTCTGGGAGGGCTCACACCAAGGAGTATTTCCCAGAACTTCTGCTGCCAGTGTCATTGTCCTCATGGTGAGCCACAGCCACAGCCACAGCCACCGCCTGCCTCTGCAGGAGACCCTCTAAAACTATCAGGTAGTTCTGGTCATTCTCCTATGGGGTCACTGCTCTTTCCCCTGGGCCCTGATGTGCACATTACTTTGTGTGTGCCCTCCAAGAGTGGAGTATCTGAGTGGAGTTGAGACTCTGAGACTCTGCGTGGAGTCGCACAGACTCTGGGTCCTATGAAGCTTCGATGTTTTGTGGTTCTAGAAATCCTATAGGAGACGGTCCACAGCAGGTGAAGCTAATGCTGTCAGTAGAGGTGATGAAGCCAAAGATCTGCAGTTCCAACTAGAGGTGCCGATGTACATACAGGACAAAATCATCTCGTGTGAATGTAGTTCAGGCATGTTTAAGATGAATGGAGCCATGTTAATGCCTACCATATTCTATCTTGAGCCTCTCCTCAGGGACCCCCTCCTCAGTTCCTGAGGCTCCTGTAAGTCATGTAAAGGGGACTGGAGAGTGGGCTCTTTCCAGTCTGAGCCCTGAGTTACCCTGTGTGTATCTTAGGATACTTTGTATTTCTGTGGTGTCTGTTGTAACATCATCTCTTTCATTTCAGATTTATTTGGGCCCTTTCTTTTTTAAAAAAAAAACATACTATTGTTGTCTTTTATTCTTTACAGAAGTGTAATAAGTGTTTGATCTACTATCCTCACTCTATGTATACTTTTTGCAGTGAGATTTTTACTTTACTTTGTTTTCTTGCTACTATCAATAATTAGTGAGACTTCTTTTAAGCTATCTTCAACATTGCTTATAAAGCTGCTTTATTAGTGATGCCAGAGCCTTAATGGAAGTCATGTTCTGGTTGTAAAGTAGAATGCAATGTGCCAGCAAAAAGCCCCTTAAGTTTATGTCTCATTACTTCTAGTTCTTTTTTTAATTTAATTTTTATTTTTTATCAGAGCAAATTTGATTAAAATGTTTTGTTTCTTCTAGGTGTGCAAGATGTGGTTCTTTTAAACATATACATATATCTATTCTTCTTTGGATCATTTTCCCATGTAGGTTATGACACAATGTTGAGTAATCTTCTCTTGGTATTACATAGGTCTTTGGTGATTACATATATCACATGTGTTTCTATATCTATGTTAACCCCAATATCCTAATGTATCCAATCCTCACACCTTTCCATTTGATGAAACATAAGTTTCTTTAATGAATCTGTGATTGCATTTCTCTGTGGAAATATCTTCATTGGTATCAATTTTTAGCTAAGACCTATAAGTGATATTATAGGATATGTGTCTTTTGTTTTCTGACTTAGTACAATTTGCCTGATTACCTCAAGAATCATACATGGTGCTGCAAATGGCCTTGTTTCATTTTTTTCCCTGGCTAATATTCCATCTGTACATGAACCAGTTCTTCTTTGGCCACGCAACTCTTGATGGACTTTTTGGTTGCATGCATGTCTTGGCTATTGTAATACTGCTGCAATGCACATTTGCTTGCCTGTGTCTTTGCAGATCTATCTTCCTATGTTATAGGCCAAGGAGTGGGCTTGCTGTATCATATGGTAGCTCAGTGTGTACGTTTTAAAGGCACCACCATTCAGTTCTCATTAGTGGCTCTTTCCAGGTTACGTCCAACTTAAAGTTGAGGGTATGCATTTCTCCAAAACACCTTCAGTATATATTGTCTGTAGTTTTATTGCTGATGGTTATTCTGACAGGTACGAGCTGAGACCTCTTTGTTGTTGAACTTGCATGTGTCCCCTAATCTGTTGAAATTGAGCTTTAAAGCATGTCCTTTTTATTTATCAAACTGTGATTACAGCTTAGTTCTTCAAAGTGTTTACTTAAAGTATGTGTCACATTTTGAAATTTTTTGGCCATTACCTCCCTCAAGACATTTTGAGGGCAGGTTTCATTTACAGCCCTGCAGTACTTGTTCATATGAAGTGACCATGAGCACAGGCTTTAAAGCTGCTTTTGCAGGTAACGGCCAGAAGGCGGCAGCCTTTCTATGTTCCCCACTCTGGTAACTAGGGAAACACACCTTCCGGCCACTGGTGGCCCTCGGTTATAAATTAGAGTGCAATGTGCCCGGATAAACCCACAAATGCTGATGTCTCCTTACTTTTGCTTTGTTTTTTAGATTTAATTTATATTTATTATTGGAGTAATATTCCATTGTGTACATGGAACACTTCGTCTTGGTGCATTCCTCAGTTGATGGACATTTTTGTTGCTTCCAAGTGTTGGCTATGGTAAATAGTGCTGGAGTGCGGGATTGCCAGCCTGTGACTTTTTGATTTTCATTTTCGCAGGTGATAGGCCCAGCAGTGGTTGTGACTGATTGACTGGTAGCTCAGTGTTTCCCTTTTAAAAGCACCTACATTGTGTTTTCATTAGTGGCTCTTTACATGCCCCCCCTTACAACCGAGGGTACACATTTCTCCACACTCCCTTCAGCATTTATTTTTTGCAACATTTTTCCTAATGGCCATTCTGACTGCTGTGAGCTGATAGGTTTTTCTAATATGGGTATTCATGTCATTAAAATTTCTAAAATTCATCAGTTTTCCACACCTTTTTTTTTCTGTTTAAAAAAAAAAGAAAAAAGTGTGAGTACAATATACCTCTTGAAAGTGTCTTCTTGGAACGTTGCCCTCATTTGAATTTTTTGGTCAATTTTCAACCCCAGGATTGTTTTGGAGGGTAGGTGTCATTTACAGGCCTGCGGTTATCTGAATACTTAGTGACCTTAAGAAATGGGTTTAAAGCTTCTGTTGTGGGAAACGGCTACAGTGGGGTAGCATTTCTCCATTCCCAAATCTGGGTACGAGGGCAAGAGCCTTTCTGGAAGTCATGTTCCTAGGTTGTAAATTAGAATGGAATGTGCCAGGAGATACCCCATATGTTTATGTCTCATTACTTCTTCTTGGTTTTTTAAATTTTCAAAATCGGGGTTAAGATTACAATATTGCTTGTCCTAAGTGTACACAGTCTGGTTCATTTATACATTATATACGTCTATTCATGTACAGATCCTCTTCCCATGTAAAATATTACACAGTGTTCCGTAGACCCCCCGTTAATATATGGTCTGGCTTTTTGATAAATGTATATAATATGTATTTATATATGTATAGTAACACTAATCTTCATTTATCCATTGCCCCCACCTTTCCTTATACATGAGCAGAGTTTGATTTCTAAGCACGTGAGTGTCTTTCTCTTTGGAAATATGTTCATTTCTGTCAGTTATTAGATAACACCATAAGTGATATCAGAGGGTATAGGTCTTTTGCTTTCCGATCGACCTCATGTTTTGTAATTATCTCCAGGCTCATCTATGGTGCCTCAAAGAGCAGTGCTTCATTGTTTTCCATGGCTTATATTACATTGTGTACATGGATAAATTCTTCTTGGTGCATTCCTCGGTTGATGGACATTTTCGTTGCTTCCAAGTGTTGCCTATGGTAAATATTGCTGGAATGCAGGATTGCCAGCCTGTGATTTTTGATTTTCCTTTTCTCAGTTGATAGACCCAGCAGTGGGTATGATTGATTGACTGGTATGGTAGCTCAACGTTTACCTTTTCAAGGCACCTCAATTGTGCTTTCATTAGTGGCTCTTACCACGTCCCCCTTAGAATCGAGGGTACGCATTTCTCCACAATCACGTCAGCATTTCTTGTTTGCAGCATTTTTGTTGATGGCCATTCTGACTGGTGTGAGCTGATAGGTGTTTGTAATTTGGGTTTACATGTCTGTAAAAATTCCTACAATTCATCATTTTTCCACGCCTTTTTCTTTTCTGTTAAAAGAAAAAAGAACAAAAGTGTGAGTATAATATACCTCTTCAAATTTTCTTTTTGGAAGGTTGCACTCTAGAATTTTTTGGTCGATTTTCGACCTCAGTATTTTTTGGAGGGCAGGTGTCATTTACAGACCTGCAATTGGTGAATATTTAGTGACCTTTTGCAGTGGGTTTAAAGCTGCTGTGGTGGGAAACGGCCACAAGGATGCAGCATTTCTCCATTCCCAAATCTGGGTACTAGGGCAGCAGAGCCGTTCTGGAAGTCGTTTGCCTAGGTTGTAAATTTGAATGGAATGTGCCAGGAAAACCCCCCATAAGTTTATGTCTCATTACTCCTAGTTCGTTGTTTTAATTTTTTCAATTGGGGTAATGGTTAGAATGTTGCTTGTCCAAGGTGTACACACTCTGGTTCATCTACATATTCTATATACCTATTTATGTAGAGATCCTCTTCCCGTGTAAATTATTACAGAGTGTTCCGTAAACCTTCCTTGCTATATGGTCGGTCTTTTTGATATATGTATATAATATGTATTTGTATACATATGGTAACGCTAATCTTCATTTATCCATTCCCCCCACCTTTCCTTTTAGATAAGCATAGGTTTTTTTATAATAAGTCTGTGATTGACTTTCTCTGTGGAAATATGTTCATTTGTGTCAGTTATTAGATAACGCCTATAAGTGATATCATAGGATATAGGACTTTTGCTTTCCGACTTACCTCATGTTCTGTGATTATCTCCAAGATCATCTATGGTGCCTCAAAGAGCAGTGTTTCATTGTTTTCCATGGCTAGTATTCATTGTGTACATGGACCACTTCTTCTTTATCCTTTCATCTGTTGATGGACATTTTGGTTGCTTCACTGTCTTGTCTATTGTGAATAAGGCTGCAGTGCAACTTTTGCAGCCCGGGTCTTCATTCTGGTCTTCTCAGGTGAGAGGCCCATTGGTGCGCCTGCTGGATTGAATGGTACCTCAATTTTTCCTTTTCAACGCAGCTCCTTTCTGTTCTCATTATTAGCGTTTAACCCTTTTGCATCTCACCAGCAGCTAGAGGGTACACAGTTCTCTAAAACCTCTTCAGCATTTATTGTTTGTAGACTTTTTGCCAATGGTCAGTCGACTGGTGTGAGTTGAAAACTTTTTGTAGATTAGATTGCATGAGTCTAATACTTCCTGAGGTGGAGCTTTATCCATTTTCCTTTCTTTAAAAAGAGAGTGAGTAAAACTTACCTCTTCATACTATCTTCTTGAAAATTTTGCCTGTTTTGAATTTTTTGTATCCATTCCCTACCTCAGCACAATTTTGAGGGCAGGTGTCCTTTACAGCCCTGAGTCCTTGTGAATGGTAAGTGACCATTAGCTGTGGGTTAAAAGCTGCTCTTGCGGGAATCGGCCACAAGGCGGGCAGCATTTCTCCTTTACCAAATCTGGTTACTAGGGCAACAGAGCCTTACTGGAAGTGGTGTTCTAGGTTGTAAATTAGAATGGAATGTGCGAGGAAAAAGCCCTTTAAGTTTATGTCTCATTACTTCTTGTTGGTATTTTAAACTTAATTTTTATTTCTTATCACAGCAAACTTGATTACAATGTTTTGTTTGTTCTAGGTGTGCAAGATGTGGTTCTTTCACACATATGCATATATCTATTCTTCTTCGGATCCTTTTCCCATGTAGGTTATGACACAATGTTGAGTAGTCTTCTCTTGGTATTGCGTAGGTCTTTGGTGATTATATATTTCACATGTGTTTGTATCTCTCTGTTAACCTCAATATGGTAATGTATCCAATCCTCACACCTTTCCATTTGGTGAACCATAAGTTTTTTTAATGAATCTATGATAGTGTTTCTCTGTGGAAATATCTTTGTTTGTATCATTTTTTAGGTAACACCTATATGTGATATGATAGGATATGTGTCTTTCGCTTTCTCACTTACTCCAACTTGCATGATTACTTCTAGACTCATCTATGGTGCTGCAAATGGCATTGTTTCATTTTTTCACTAGCTCCTCTTGCATCTGTACAGGTAGCAGTTCTTCTTTGTCCACCCATCTGTCGGTGGACTTTTTGGTTACTTCCATATCTTGGCTATTGTAATACTATGCAGTGTAGATTTGCGTGCCTGTGTCCTTCCAATTCTCTCTTCTTCGTTTATAGGTCTAGGCATAGGTCTGCTAGATCATATGGTAGCTCAATGGTTACCTTTTTTTTTTTTTTTTTTTTTTTTTAAACAGAGATTTTCTCTCTTTTTTTTTTTTATAATTGATTGATTGATTGATTGATTGCTATGTTGGGTCTTCGTTTCTGTGCGAGGGCTTTCTCTAGTTGCTGCAAGTGGGGGCCACTCTTCATCGCGGTGCGCGGGCCTCTCACTATCCTGGCCTCTCTTGTTGCGGAGCACAGGCTCCAGACGCGCAGGCTCAGTAGTTGTGGCTCACGGGCCTAGTTGCTCCGCGGCATGTGGGATCTTCCCAGACCGGGGCTCGAACCCGTGTCCCCTGCATTAGCAAGCAGATTCTCAACCACTGCGCCACCAGGGAAGCCCTCAATGGTTACCTTTTAAAGGCACCTCTATTCTGTTCTCCTTAGTGGCTCTTTCCAGGTTACGTCCCACTTAAAGTGGAGGGTATGTATTTCTTCCTAGCACCTTCAGCATTTATTCTTTGTAGTTTTTGCTGATGGTTATTCTGAGTGGTGTGAGCTGATACCTCTTTGTGGTTGAATTTGCATGTGTCTCATAATGTGTTGAAATTGAGCTTTAAGACATGTCCTTTTAATTTTTCCAGCTGTGATTAGAGCTTATTTCTTCAAAGTGTTTTCTTAAAGTATGTGTCACCATTTGAAATATTTTGGCCATTATCTCCCTCAAGACATTTTGAGGGCAGGTTTCATTTACAGCCCTGAAGTACTTGTTCATATGAAGTGACCATTAGCTCAGGCTTTAAACCTGCTTTTGCAGGTAATGGCCAGAGAGCGGCAGCCTTTCTACGTTCCCCATGCTGGTACTAGGGAAACAGACCTACCGGCCAGTGGTGTTCTTCGGTTATAAATTAGAGTGCAATGTGCCCGGATAAACCCACAAATGTTGATGTCTCCTTGCTTTTGTTTGTTTTTAATTTAATTTATATTTATTATTAGAGTAATATTCCATTGTGTACGTGGACCACTTCTTCTTGGTGCATTCCTCGGTTGATGGACATTTTCATTGCTTCCAAGTGCTGGCTATGGTAAATATTGCTGGCGTACAGGTTTGCCAGCCTGTGATTTTTGATTCTCATTTTCTCAGGTGATAGGCCAAGCAGTGGTTGTGATTGATTGACTGGTAGCTCAATGTTTCTCTTTTCAAAGCACCTACGTTGTGTTTTCATTAGTGGCTCTTTACATGCCCCCCCTTACAACCGAGGGTACGCATTTCTCCACACTCCCTTCACCGTTTAGTTTTGGCAGCATTTTTCCTAATGGCCATTCTGATTGCTGTGAGCTGATAGGTTTTTGTAATATGGGTATGCATGACATTAAAATTTTTAAATTCATCATATTCCTACGCCTTTTTCTTTTCTCTTAAAAGAAAAAAACCGTAAGTATAATAGAGCTCTTGAAATTGACTTCTTCGAAGGTTGCCCTCTTTTGAATTTTTTGGTCGATTTTTGACCCCAGAAATTTTTTGGAGGGCAGGTGTCATTGACAGAACTGCAAGTTGGTGAAAATTTAGTGACCTTTTGCAGTGGGTTCAAAGCTGCTGTTGTGGGAAACGTCCACAAGGAGGTAGCTTTTCTCCATTCCCCAATCTGGGTACTAGGGCAGCAGAGCCTTTCTGGAAGTCATTGTCCTAGGTTATAAATTAGAATGGAATTTGCCAGGAGAAATCCCCATAAGTTTATGTCTCATTACTTCTTCTTGGTTTTTAAAATTTCTTTAATCTGGGTAAAGTTTAGAATATTGTTTGTCCTAGGTGTACACCATCTGGTCCATTTGTACATTATGTATGTCTATTAATGTACAGATCCTCTTCCCATGTAAAATATTACAGTGTTCCATCGACCTCCCTTGCTATATGTTCGGTCTTTTTGATACATGTATATAATATGTATTTGTATATGTATAGTAACACTAATCCTCATTTCTCAATTTCCCCCCTCCTTTCCTTTTAGATGAGCATAGTTTGTTTTGTTTTCTAAGCCTGTGAGTGTCTTTCTCTTTGGAAATATGTTCATCTGTGTCAGTTATTAGATAATGCCATAAGTGATTATATAGGCTATAGGTCTTTTGCTTTCCGACCTACTTCATGTTTTGTGATTATCTCCAGGCTCATCTGTGGTGCCTCAAAGAGCAGCGCTTCAGTGTTTTCCATGGCTAATATTCCATTGTGTACATGGACCACTTCTTCTTGGTGCACTCCTCTGTTGATGGACATTTTCCTTGCTTCCAAGTGTTGCCTATGGTAAATATTGCTGGAGGGCAGGATTGCCAGCCTGTGATTTGTGATTTTCATTTTCTCAGGTGATAGACCCAGCAGTGGTTATGATTGATTGACTGGTATGGTAGCTCAACGTTTACCTTTTCAAGGCACCTCAATTGTGCTTTCATTAGTGGCTCTTACCACGTCCCCCTTAGAATCGAGGGTATGCACTTCTCCACAATCACGTCAGCATTTCTTGTTTGCAGCATTTTTGTTGATGGCCATTCTGACTGGTGTGAGCTGATAGGTGTTTGTAATTTGGGTTTACATGTCTGTAAAAATTCCTACAATTCATCATTTTTCCACGCCTTTTTCTTTTCTGTTAAAAGAAAAAAGAACAAAAGTGTGAGTATAATATACCTCTTCAAATTTTCTTTTTGGAAGGTTGCACTCTAGAATTTTTTGGTCGATTTTCGACCTCAGTATTTTTTGGAGGGCAGGTGTCATTTACAGACCTGCAATTGGTGAATATTTAGTGACCTTTTGCAGTGGGTTTAAAGCTGCTGTGGTGGGAAACGGCCACAAGGATGCAGCATTTCTCCATTCCCAAATCTGGGTACTAGGGCAGCAGAGCCGTTCTGGAAGTCGTTTGCCTAGGTTGTAAATTTGAATGGAATGTGCCAGGAAAACCCCCCATAAGTTTATGTCTCATTACTCCTATTTCATTGTTTTAATTTTTTCAATTGGGGTAATGGTTAGAATGTTGCTTGTCCAAGGTGTACACACTCTGGTTCATCTACAAATTCTATATACCTATTTATGTAGAGATCCTCTTCCCCTGTAAATTATTACAGAGTGTTCCGTAAACCTTCCTTGCTATATGGTCGGTCTTTTTGATATATGTATATAATATGTATTTGTATACATATGGTAACGCTAATCTTCATTTATCCATTCCCCCCACCTTTCCTTTTAGATAAGCGTAGGTTTTTTTTAATAAGTCTGTGATTGACTTTCTCTGTGGAAATATGTTCATTTGTGTCAGTTATTAGATAACGCCTATAAGTGATATCATAGGATATAGGACTTTTGCTTTCCGACTTACCTCATGTTCTGTGATTATCTCCAAGATCATCTATGGTGCCTCAAAGAGCAGTGTTTCATTGTTTTCCATGGCTAGTATTCATTGTGTACATGGACCACTTCTTCTTTATCCTTTCATCTGTTGATGGACATTTTGGTTGCTTCACTGTCTTGTCTATTGTGAATAAGGCTGCAGTGCAGCTTTTGCAGCCCGGGTCTTCTTCATTCTGGTCTTCTCAGGTGAGAGGCCCATTGGTGCGCCTGCTGGATTGAATGGTACCTCAATTTTTCCTTTTCAACGCAGCTCCTTTCTGTTCTCATTATTAGCGTTTAACCCTTTTGCATCTCACCAGCAGCTAGAGGGTACACAGTTCTCTAAAACCTCTTCAGCATTTATTGTTTGTAGACTTTTTGCCAATGGTCAGTCGACTGGTGTGAGTTGAAAACTTTTTGTAGATTAGATTGCATGAGTCTAATACTTCCTGAGGTGGAGCTTTTATCCATTTTCCTTTCTTTAAAAAGAGAGTGAGTAAAACTTACCTCTTCATACTATCTTCTTGAAAATTTGGCCTGTTTTGAATTTTTTGTATCCATTCCCTACCTCAGCACAATTTTGAGGGCAGGTGTCCTTTACAGCCCTGAGTCCTTGTGAATGGTAAGTGACCATTAGCTGTGGGTTAAAAGCTGCTCTTGCGGGAATCGGCCACAAGGCGGCAGCATTTCTCCTTTACCAAATCTGGTTACTAGGGCAACAGAGCCTTACTGGAAGTGGTGTTCTAGGTTGTAAATTAGAATGGAATGTGCGAGGCAAAAGCCCTTTAAGTTTATGTCTCATTACTTCTTGTTGGTATTTTGAATTTAATTTTTATTTCTTATCACAGCAAACTTGATTACAATGTTTTGTTTTTTCTAGGTGTGCAAGATGTGGTTCTTTCACACATATGCATATATCTATTCTTCTTCAGATCCTTTTCCCATGTAGGTTATGACACAATGTTGAGTAGTCTTCTCTTGGTATTGCGTAGGTCTTTGGGGATTATATATTTCACATGTGTTTGTATCTCTCTGTTAACCTCAATATGGTAATGTATCCAATCCTCACACCTTTCCATTTGGTGAACCATAAGTTTTTTTAATGAATCTATGATAGTGTTTCTCTGTGGAAATATCTTTGTTTGTATCATTTTTTAGGTGACACCTATATGTGATATGATAGGATATCTGTCTTTCGCTTTCTCACTTACTCCAACTTGCATGATTACTTCTAGACTCATCTATGGTGCTGCAAATGGCATTGTTTCATTTTTTCACTAGCTCCTCTTCCATCTGTACAGGTAGCAGTTCTTCTTTGCCCACCCATCTGTCGGTGGACTTTTTGGTTACTTCCATATCTTGGCTATTGTAATACTATGCAGTGTAGATTTGCGTGCCTGTGTCCTTCCAATTCTCTCTTCTTAGTTTATAGGCCCAGGAATAGGTCTGCTGGATCATATGGTAGCTCAATGGTTACCTTTTAAAGGCACCTCTATTCTGTTCTCCTTAGTGGCTCTTTCCAGGTTACGTCCCACTTAAAGTAGAGGGTATGCATTTCTTCCCGGCACCTTCATCATTTATTCTTTGTAGTTTTTGCTGATGGTTATTCTGAGTGGTGTGAGCTGATACCTCTTTGTGGTTGAATTTGCATGTGTCTCATAATGTGTTGAAATTGAGCTTTAAGACATGTCCTTTTTATTTTTCCAGCTGTGATTAGAGCTTATTTCTTCAAAGTGTTTTCTTAAAGTATGTGTCACCATTTGAAATATTTTGGCCATTATCTCCCTCAAGACATTTTGAGGGCAGATTTCATTTACAGACCTGCAGTACTTGTTCATATGAAGTGACCATTAGCTCAGGCTTTAAACCTGCTTTTGCAGGTAATGGCCAGAGAGCGGCAGCCTTTCTACGTTCCCCATGCTGGTACTAGGGAAACAGACCTACCGGCCAGTGGTGTTCTTCGGTTATAAATTAGACTGCAATGTGCCCGGATAAACCCACAAATGTTGATGACTCCTTGCTTTTGTTTGTTTTTAATTTAATTTATATTTATTATTAGAGTAATATTCCATTGTGTACGTGGACCACTTCTTCTTGGTGCATTCCTCGGTTGATGGACATTTTCATTGCTTCCAAGTGCTGGCTATGGTAAATATTGCTGGCGTACAGGTTTGCCAGCCTGTGATTTTTGATTCTCATTTTCTCAGGTGATAGGCCAAGCAGTGGTTGTGATTGATTGACTGGTAGCTCAATGTTTCCCTTTTCAAAGCACCTACATTGTGTTTGCATTAGTGGCTCTTTACATGTCCCCCCTTACAAACGAGGGTACGCATTTCTCCACACTCCCTTCACCGTTTATATTTTGCAGCATTTTTCCTAAAGGCCATTCTGATTGCTGTGAGCTGATAGGTTTTTGTAATATGGGTATGCATGACATTAAAATTTTTAAAATTCATCATATTCCTACGCCTTTTTCTTTTCTCTTAAAAGAAAAAACCGTAAGTACAATAGAGCTCTTGAAATTGACTTCTTCGAAGGTTGCCCTCTTTTGAATTTTTTGGTCGATTTTTGACCCCAGAAATTTTTTGGAGGGCAGGTGTCATTGACAGAACTGCAAGTTGGTGAAAATTTAGTGACCTTTTGCAGTGGGTTCAAAGCTGCTGTTGTGGGAAACGTCAACAAGGAGGTAGCTTTTCTCCATTCCCCAATCTGGGTACTAGGGCAGCAGAGCCTTTCTGGAAGTCATTGTCCTAGGTTATAAATTAGAATGGAATTTGCCAGGAGAAATCCCCATAAGTTTATGTCTCATTACTTCTTCTTGGTTTTTAAATTTTTTTTAATCTGGGTAAAGTTTAGAATATTGTTTGTCCTAGGTGTACACCATCTGGTCCATTTGTACATTATGTATGTCTATTAATGTACAGATCCTCTTCCCATGTAAAATATTACAGTGTTCCATCGACCTCCCTTGCTATATGTTCGGTCTTTTTGATACATGTATATAATATGTATTTGTATATGTATAGTAACACTAATCCTCATTTCTCAATTTCCCCCCTCCTTTCCTTTTAGATGAGCATAGTTTGTTTTGTTTTCTAAGCCTGTGAGTGTCTTTCTCTTTGGAAATATGTTCATCTGTGTCAGTTATTAGATAATGCCATAAGTGATTATATAGGCTATAGGTCTTTTGCTTTCCGACCTACTTCATGTTTTGTGATTATCTCCAGGCTCATCTGTGGTGCCTCAAAGAGCAGCGCTTCAGTGTTTTCCATGGCTAATATTCCATTGTGTACATGGACCACTTCTTCTTGGTGCACTCCTCTGTTGATGGACATTTTCCTTGCTTCCAAGTGTTGCCTATGGTAAATATTGCTGGAGGGCAGGATTGCCAGCCTGTGATTTGTGATTTTCATTTTCTCAGGTGATAGACCCAGCAGTGGTTATGATTGATTGACTGGTATGGTAGCTCAACGTTTACCTTTTCAAGGCACCTCAATTGTGCTTTCATTAGTGGCTCTTACCACGTCCCCCTTAGAATCGAGGGTACGCACTTCTCCACAATCACGTCAGCATTTCTTGTTTGCAGCATTTTTGTTGATGGCCATTCTGACTGGTGTGAGCTGATAGGTGTTTGTAATTTGGGTTTACATGTCTGTAAAAATTCCTACAATTCATCATTTTTCCACGCCTTTTTCTTTTCTGTTAAAAGAAAAAAGAACAAAAGTGTGAGTATAATATACCTCTTCAAATTTTCTTTTTGGAAGGTTGCACTCTAGAATTTTTTGGTCGATTTTCGACCTCAGTATTTTTTGGAGGGCAGGTGTCATTTACAGACCTGCAATTGGTGAATATTTAGTGACCTTTTGCAGTGGGTTTAAAGCTGCTGTGGTGGGAAACGGCCACAAGGATGCAGCATTTCTCCATTCCCAAATCTGGGTACTAGGGCAGCAGAGCCGTTCTGGAAGTCGTTTGCCTAGGTTGTAAATTTGAATGGAATGTGCCAGGAAACCCCCCCATAAGTTTATGTCTCATTACTCCTAGTTCGTTGTTTTAATTTTTTCAATTGGGGTAATGGTTAGAATGTTGCTTGTCCAAGGTGTACACACTCTGGTTCATCTACATATTCTATATACCTATTTATGTAGAGATCCTCTTCCCCTGTAAATTATTACAGAGTGTTCCGTAAACCTTCCTTGCTATATGGTCGGTCTTTTTGATATATGTATATAATATGTATTTGTATACATATGGTAACGCTAATCTTCATTTATCCATTCCCCCCACCTTTCCTTTTAGATAAGCATAGGTTTTTTTTTAATAAGTCTGTGATTGACTTTCTCTGTGGAAATATGTTCATTTGTGTCAGTTATTAGATAACGCCTATAAGTGATATCATAGGATATAGGACTTTTGCTTTCCGACTTACCTCATGTTCTGTGATTATCTCCAAGATCATCTATGGTGCCTCAAAGAGCAGTGTTTCATTGTTTTCCATGGCTAGTATTCATTGTGTACATGGACCACTTCTTCTTTATCCTTTCATCTGTTGATGGACATTTTGGTTGCTTCACTGTCTTGGCTATGGTGAATAAGGCTGCAGTGCAGCTTTTGCAGCCCGGGTCTTCTTCATTCTGGTCTTCTCAGGTGAGAGGCCCATTGGTGCGCCTGCTGGATTGAATGGTACCTCAATTTTTCCTTTTCAACGCAGCTCCTTTCTGTTCTCATTATTAGCGTTTAACCCTTTTGCATCTCACCAGCAGCTAGAGGGTACACAGTTCTCTAAAACCTCTTCAGCATTTATTGTTTGTAGACTTTTTGCCAATGGTCAGTCGACTGGTGTGAGTTGAAAACTTTTTGTAGATTAGATTGCATGAGTCTAATACTTCCTGAGGTGGAGCTTTTATCCATTTTCCTTTCTTTAAAAAGAGAGTGAGTAAAACTTACCTCTTCATACTATCTTCTTGAAAATTTGGCCTGTTTTGAATTTTTTGTATCCATTCCCTACCTCAGCACAATTTTGAGGGCAGGTGTCCTTTACAGCCCTGAGTCCTTGTGAATGGTAAGTGACCATTAGCTGTGGGTTAAAAGCTGCTCTTGCGGGAATCGGCCACAAGGCGGCAGCATTTCTCCTTTACCAAATCTGGTTACTAGGGCAACAGAGCCTTACTGGAAGTGGTGTTCTAGGTTGTAAATTAGAATGGAATGTGCGAGGAAAAAGCCCTTTAAGTTTATGTCTCATTACTTCTTGTTGGTATTTTGAATTTAATTTTTATTTCTTATCACAGCAAACTTGATTACAATGTTTTGTTTGTTCTAGGTGTGCAAGATGTGGTTCTTTCACACACATGCATATATCTATTCTTCTTCGGATCCTTTTCCCATGTAGGTAATGACACAATGTTGAGTAGACTTCTCTTGGTATTGCGTAGGTCTTTGGTGATTATATATTTCACATGTGTTTGTATCTCTCTGTTAACCTCAATATGGTAATGTATCCAATCCTCACACCTTTCCATTTGGTGAACCATAAGTTTTTTTAATGAATCTATGATAGTGTTTCTCTGTGGAAATATCTTTGTTTGTATCATTTTTTAGGTAACACCTATATGTGATATGATAGGATATGTGTCTTTCGCTTTCTCACTTACTCCAAGTTGCGTGATTACTTCTAGACTCATCTATGGTGCTGCAAATGGCATTGTTTCATTTTTTCACTAGCTCCTATTCCATCTGTACAGGTAGCAGTTCTTCTTTGTCCACCCATCTGTCGGTGGACTTTTTGGTTACTTCCATATCTTGGCTATTGTAATACTATGCAATGTAGATTTGCGTGCCTGTGTCCTTCCAATTCTCTCTTCTTAGTTTATAGGCCCAGGAATAGGTCTGCTGGATCATATGGTAGCTCAATGGTTACCTTTTAAAGGCACCTCTATTCTGTTCTCCTTAGTGGCTCTTTCCAGGTTACGTCCCACTTAAAGTAGAGGGTATGCATTTCTTCCTGGCACCTTCAGCATTTATTCTTTGCAGTTTTTGCTGATGGTTATTCTGAGTGGTGTGAGCTGATACCTCTTTGTGGTTGAATTTGCATGTGTCTCATAATGTGTTGAAATTGAGCTTTAAGACATGTCCTTTTTATTTTTCCAGCTGTGATTAGAGCTTATTTCTTCAAAGTGTTTTCTTAAAGTATGTGTCACCATTTGAAATATTTTGGCCATTATCTCCCTCAAGACATTTTGAGGGCAGATTTCATTTACAGACCTGCAGTACTTGTTCATATGAAGTGACCATTAGCTCAGGCTTTAAACCTGCTTTTGCAGGTAATGGCCAGAGAGCGGCAGCCTTTCTACGTTCCCCATGCTGGTACTAGGGAAACAGACCTACCGGCCAGTGGTGTTCTTCGGTTATAAATTAGACTGCAATGTGCCCGGATAAACCCACAAATGTTGATGACTCCTTGCTTTTGTTTGTTTTTAATTTAATTTATATTTATTATTAGAGTAATATTCCATTGTGTACGTGGACCACTTCTTCTTGGTGCATTCCTCGGTTGATGGACATTTTCATTGCTTCCAAGTGCTGGCTATGGTAAATATTGCTGGCGTACAGGTTTGCCAGCCTGTGATTTTTGATTCTCATTTTCTCAGGTGATAGGCCAAGCAGTGGTTGTGATTGATTGACTGGTAGCTCAATGTTTCTCTTTTCAAAGCACCTACGTTGTGTTTTCATTAGTGGCTCTTTACATGCCCCCCCTTACAACCGAGGGTACGCATTTCTCCACACTCCCTTCACCGTTTAGTTTTGGCAGCATTTTTCCTAATGGCCATTCTGATTGCTGTGAGCTGATAGGTTTTTGTAATATGGGTATGCATGACATTAAAATTTTTAAATTCATCATATTCCTACGCCTTTTTCTTTTCTCTTAAAAGAAAAAAACCGTAAGTATAATAGAGCTCTTGAAATTGACTTCTTCGAAGGTTGCCCTCTTTTGAATTTTTTGGTCGATTTTTGACCCCAGAAATTTTTTGGAGGGCAGGTGTCATTGACAGAACTGCAAGTTGGTGAAAATTTAGTGACCTTTTGCAGTGGGTTCAAAGCTGCTGTTGTGGGAAACGTCCACAAGGAGGTAGCTTTTCTCCATTCCCCAATCTGGGTACTAGGGCAGCAGAGCCTTTCTGGAAGTCATTGTCCTAGGTTATAAATTAGAATGGAATTTGCCAGGAGAAATCCCCATAAGTTTATGTCTCATTACTTCTTCTTGGTTTTTAAAATTTCTTTAATCTGGGTAAAGTTTAGAATATTGTTTGTCCTAGGTGTACACCATCTGGTCCATTTGTACATTATGTATGTCTATTAATGTACAGATCCTCTTCCCATGTAAAATATTACAGTGTTCCATCGACCTCCCTTGCTATATGTTCGGTCTTTTTGATACATGTATATAATATGTATTTGTATATGTATAGTAACACTAATCCTCATTTCTCAATTTCCCCCCTCCTTTCCTTTTAGATGAGCATAGTTTGTTTTGTTTTCTAAGCCTGTGAGTGTCTTTCTCTTTGGAAATATGTTCATCTGTGTCAGTTATTAGATAATGCCATAAGTGATTATATAGGCTATAGGTCTTTTGCTTTCCGACCTACTTCATGTTTTGTGATTATCTCCAGGCTCATCTGTGGTGCCTCAAAGAGCAGCGCTTCAGTGTTTTCCATGGCTAATATTCCATTGTGTACATGGACCACTTCTTCTTGGTGCACTCCTCTGTTGATGGACATTTTCCTTGCTTCCAAGTGTTGCCTATGGTAAATATTGCTGGAGGGCAGGATTGCCAGCCTGTGATTTGTGATTTTCATTTTCTCAGGTGATAGACCCAGCAGTGGTTATGATTGATTGACTGGTATGGTAGCTCAACGTTTACCTTTTCAAGGCACCTCAATTGTGCTTTCATTAGTGGCTCTTACCACGTCCCCCTTAGAATCGAGGGTATGCACTTCTCCACAATCACGTCAGCATTTCTTGTTTGCAGCATTTTTGTTGATGGCCATTCTGACTGGTGTGAGCTGATAGGTGTTTGTAATTTGGGTTTACATGTCTGTAAAAATTCCTACAATTCATCATTTTTCCACGCCTTTTTCTTTTCTGTTAAAAGAAAAAAGAACAAAAGTGTGAGTATAATATACCTCTTCAAATTTTCTTTTTGGAAGGTTGCACTCTAGAATTTTTTGGTCGATTTTCGACCTCAGTATTTTTTGGAGGGCAGGTGTCATTTACAGACCTGCAATTGGTGAATATTTAGTGACCTTTTGCAGTGGGTTTAAAGCTGCTGTGGTGGGAAACGGCCACAAGGATGCAGCATTTCTCCATTCCCAAATCTGGGTACTAGGGCAGCAGAGCCGTTCTGGAAGTCGTTTGCCTAGGTTGTAAATTTGAATGGAATGTGCCAGGAAAACCCCCCATAAGTTTATGTCTCATTACTCCTATTTCATTGTTTTAATTTTTTCAATTGGGGTAATGGTTAGAATGTTGCTTGTCCAAGGTGTACACACTCTGGTTCATCTACAAATTCTATATACCTATTTATGTAGAGATCCTCTTCCCCTGTAAATTATTACAGAGTGTTCCGTAAACCTTCCTTGCTATATGGTCGGTCTTTTTGATATATGTATATAATATGTATTTGTATACATATGGTAACGCTAATCTTCATTTATCCATTCCCCCCACCTTTCCTTTTAGATAAGCGTAGGTTTTTTTTAATAAGTCTGTGATTGACTTTCTCTGTGGAAATATGTTCATTTGTGTCAGTTATTAGATAACGCCTATAAGTGATATCATAGGATATAGGACTTTTGCTTTCCGACTTACCTCATGTTCTGTGATTATCTCCAAGATCATCTATGGTGCCTCAAAGAGCAGTGTTTCATTGTTTTCCATGGCTAGTATTCATTGTGTACATGGACCACTTCTTCTTTATCCTTTCATCTGTTGATGGACATTTTGGTTGCTTCACTGTCTTGTCTATTGTGAATAAGGCTGCAGTGCAGCTTTTGCAGCCCGGGTCTTCTTCATTCTGGTCTTCTCAGGTGAGAGGCCCATTGGTGCGCCTGCTGGATTGAATGGTACCTCAATTTTTCCTTTTCAACGCAGCTCCTTTCTGTTCTCATTATTAGCGTTTAACCCTTTTGCATCTCACCAGCAGCTAGAGGGTACACAGTTCTCTAAAACCTCTTCAGCATTTATTGTTTGTAGACTTTTTGCCAATGGTCAGTCGACTGGTGTGAGTTGAAAACTTTTTGTAGATTAGATTGCATGAGTCTAATACTTCCTGAGGTGGAGCTTTTATCCATTTTCCTTTCTTTAAAAAGAGAGTGAGTAAAACTTACCTCTTCATACTATCTTCTTGAAAATTTGGCCTGTTTTGAATTTTTTGTATCCATTCCCTACCTCAGCACAATTTTGAGGGCAGGTGTCCTTTACAGCCCTGAGTCCTTGTGAATGGTAAGTGACCATTAGCTGTGGGTTAAAAGCTGCTCTTGCGGGAATCGGCCACAAGGCGGCAGCATTTCTCCTTTACCAAATCTGGTTACTAGGGCAACAGAGCCTTACTGGAAGTGGTGTTCTAGGTTGTAAATTAGAATGGAATGTGCGAGGCAAAAGCCCTTTAAGTTTATGTCTCATTACTTCTTGTTGGTATTTTGAATTTAATTTTTATTTCTTATCACAGCAAACTTGATTACAATGTTTTGTTTTTTCTAGGTGTGCAAGATGTGGTTCTTTCACACATATGCATATATCTATTCTTCTTCGGATCCTTTTCCCATGTAGGTTATGACACAATGTTGAGTAGTCTTCTCTTGGTATTGCGTAGGTCTTTGGTGATTATATATTTCACATGTGTTTGTATCTCTCTGTTAACCTCAATATGGTAATGTATCCAATCCTCACACCTTTCCATTTGGTGAACCATAAGTTTTTTTAATGAATCTATGATAGTGTTTCTCTGTGGAAATATCTTTGTTTGTATCATTTTTTAGGTGACACCTATATGTGATATGATAGGATATCTGTCTTTCGCTTTCTCACTTACTCCAACTTGCATGATTACTTCTAGACTCATCTATGGTGCTGCAAATGGCATTGTTTCATTTTTTCACTAGCTCCTCTTCCATCTGTACAGGTAGCAGTTCTTCTTTGCCCACCCATCTGTCGGTGGACTTTTTGGTTACTTCCATATCTTGGCTATTGTAATACTATGCAGTGTAGATTTGCGTGCCTGTGTCCTTCCAATTCTCTCTTCTTAGTTTATAGGCCCAGGAATAGGTCTGCTGGATCATATGGTAGCTCAATGGTTACCTTTTAAAGGCACCTCTATTCTGTTCTCCTTAGTGGCTCTTTCCAGGTTACGTCCCACTTAAAGTAGAGGGTATGCATTTCTTCCCGGCACCTTCATCATTTATTCTTTGTAGTTTTTGCTGATGGTTATTCTGAGTGGTGTGAGCTGATACCTCTTTGTGGTTGAATTTGCATGTGTCTCATAATGTGTTGAAATTGAGCTTTAAGACATGTCCTTTTTATTTTTCCAGCTGTGATTAGAGCTTATTTCTTCAAAGTGTTTTCTTAAAGTATGTGTCACCATTTGAAATATTTTGGCCATTATCTCCCTCAAGACATTTTGAGGGCAGATTTCATTTACAGACCTGCAGTACTTGTTCATATGAAGTGACCATTAGCTCAGGCTTTAAACCTGCTTTTGCAGGTAATGGCCAGAGAGCGGCAGCCTTTCTACGTTCCCCATGCTGGTACTAGGGAAACAGACCTACCGGCCAGTGGTGTTCTTCGGTTATAAATTAGACTGCAATGTGCCCGGATAAACCCACAAATGTTGATGACTCCTTGCTTTTGTTTGTTTTTAATTTAATTTATATTTATTATTAGAGTAATATTCCATTGTGTACGTGGACCACTTCTTCTTGGTGCATTCCTCGGTTGATGGACATTTTCATTGCTTCCAAGTGCTGGCTATGGTAAATATTGCTGGCGTACAGGTTTGCCAGCCTGTGATTTTTGATTCTCATTTTCTCAGGTGATAGGCCAAGCAGTGGTTGTGATTGATTGACTGGTAGCTCAATGTTTCCCTTTTCAAAGCACCTACATTGTGTTTGCATTAGTGGCTCTTTACATGTCCCCCCTTACAAACGAGGGTACGCATTTCTCCACACTCCCTTCACCGTTTATATTTTGCAGCATTTTTCCTAAAGGCCATTCTGATTGCTGTGAGCTGATAGGTTTTTGTAATATGGGTATGCATGACATTAAAATTTTTAAAATTCATCATATTCCTACGCCTTTTTCTTTTCTCTTAAAAGAAAAAACCGTAAGTACAATAGAGCTCTTGAAATTGACTTCTTCGAAGGTTGCCCTCTTTTGAATTTTTTGGTCGATTTTTGACCCCAGAAATTTTTTGGAGGGCAGGTGTCATTGACAGAACTGCAAGTTGGTGAAAATTTAGTGACCTTTTGCAGTGGGTTCAAAGCTGCTGTTGTGGGAAACGTCCACAAGGAGGTAGCTTTTCTCCATTCCCCAATCTGGGTACTAGGGCAGCAGAGCCTTTCTGGAAGTCATTGTCCTAGGTTATAAATTAGAATGGAATTTGCCAGGAGAAATCCCCATAAGTTTATGTCTCATTACTTCTTCTTGGTTTTTAAATTTTTTTTAATCTGGGTAAAGTTTAGAATATTGTTTGTCCTAGGTGTACACCATCTGGTCCATTTGTACATTATGTATGTCTATTAATGTACAGATCCTCTTCCCATGTAAAATATTACAGTGTTCCATCGACCTCCCTTGCTATATGTTCGGTCTTTTTGATACATGTATATAATATGTATTTGTATATGTATAGTAACACTAATCCTCATTTCTCAATTTCCCCCCTCCTTTCCTTTTAGATGAGCATAGTTTGTTTTGTTTTCTAAGCCTGTGAGTGTCTTTCTCTTTGGAAATATGTTCATCTGTGTCAGTTATTAGATAATGCCATAAGTGATTATATAGGCTATAGGTCTTTTGCTTTCCGACCTACTTCATGTTTTGTGATTATCTCCAGGCTCATCTGTGGTGCCTCAAAGAGCAGCGCTTCAGTGTTTTCCATGGCTAATATTCCATTGTGTACATGGACCACTTCTTCTTGGTGCACTCCTCTGTTGATGGACATTTTCCTTGCTTCCAAGTGTTGCCTATGGTAAATATTGCTGGAGGGCAGGATTGCCAGCCTGTGATTTGTGATTTTCATTTTCTCAGGTGATAGACCCAGCAGTGGTTATGATTGATTGACTGGTATGGTAGCTCAACGTTTACCTTTTCAAGGCACCTCAATTGTGCTTTCATTAGTGGCTCTTACCACGTCCCCCTTAGAATCGAGGGTACGCACTTCTCCACAATCACGTCAGCATTTCTTGTTTGCAGCATTTTTGTTGATGGCCATTCTGACTGGTGTGAGCTGATAGGTGTTTGTAATTTGGGTTTACATGTCTGTAAAAATTCCTACAATTCATCATTTTTCCACGCCTTTTTCTTTTCTGTTAAAAGAAAAAAGAACAAAAGTGTGAGTATAATATACCTCTTCAAATTTTCTTTTTGGAAGGTTGCACTCTAGAATTTTTTGGTCGATTTTCGACCTCAGTATTTTTTGGAGGGCAGGTGTCATTTACAGACCTGCAATTGGTGAATATTTAGTGACCTTTTGCAGTGGGTTTAAAGCTGCTGTGGTGGGAAACGGCCACAAGGATGCAGCATTTCTCCATTCCCAAATCTGGGTACTAGGGCAGCAGAGCCGTTCTGGAAGTCGTTTGCCTAGGTTGTAAATTTGAATGGAATGTGCCAGGAAACCCCCCCATAAGTTTATGTCTCATTACTCCTAGTTCGTTGTTTTAATTTTTTCAATTGGGGTAATGGTTAGAATGTTGCTTGTCCAAGGTGTACACACTCTGGTTCATCTACATATTCTATATACCTATTTATGTAGAGATCCTCTTCCCCTGTAAATTATTACAGAGTGTTCCGTAAACCTTCCTTGCTATATGGTCGGTCTTTTTGATATATGTATATAATATGTATTTGTATACATATGGTAACGCTAATCTTCATTTATCCATTCCCCCCACCTTTCCTTTTAGATAAGCATAGGTTTTTTTTTAATAAGTCTGTGATTGACTTTCTCTGTGGAAATATGTTCATTTGTGTCAGTTATTAGATAACGCCTATAAGTGATATCATAGGATATAGGACTTTTGCTTTCCGACTTACCTCATGTTCTGTGATTATCTCCAAGATCATCTATGGTGCCTCAAAGAGCAGTGTTTCATTGTTTTCCATGGCTAGTATTCATTGTGTACATGGACCACTTCTTCTTTATCCTTTCATCTGTTGATGGACATTTTGGTTGCTTCACTGTCTTGGCTATGGTGAATAAGGCTGCAGTGCAGCTTTTGCAGCCCGGGTCTTCTTCATTCTGGTCTTCTCAGGTGAGAGGCCCATTGGTGCGTCTGCTGGATTGAATGGTACCTCAATTTTTCCTTTTCAACGCAGCTCCTTTCTGTTCTCATTATTAGCGTTTAACCCTTTTGCATCTCACCAGCAGCTAGAGGGTACACAGTTCTCTAAAACCTCTTCAGCATTTATTGTTTGTAGACTTTTTGCCAATGGTCAGTCGACTGGTGTGAGTTGAAAACTTTTTGTAGATTAGATTGCATGAGTCTAATACTTCCTGAGGTGGAGCTTTTATCCATTTTCCTTTCTTTAAAAAGAGAGTGAGTAAAACTTACCTCTTCATACTATCTTCTTGAAAATTTGGCCTGTTTTGAATTTTTTGTATCCATTCCCTACCTCAGCACAATTTTGAGGGCAGGTGTCCTTTACAGCCCTGAGTCCTTGTGAATGGTAAGTGACCATTAGCTGTGGGTTAAAAGCTGCTCTTGCGGGAATCGGCCACAAGGCGGCAGCATTTCTCCTTTACCAAATCTGGTTACTAGGGCAACAGAGCCTTACTGGAAGTGGTGTTCTAGGTTGTAAATTAGAATGGAATGTGCGAGGAAAAAGCCCTTTAAGTTTATGTCTCATTACTTCTTGTTGGTATTTTGAATTTAATTTTTATTTCTTATCACAGCAAACTTGATTACAATGTTTTGTTTGTTCTAGGTGTGCAAGATGTGGTTCTTTCACACACATGCATATATCTATTCTTCTTCGGATCCTTTTCCCATGTAGGTAATGACACAATGTTGAGTAGACTTCTCTTGGTATTGCGTAGGTCTTTGGTGATTATATATTTCACATGTGTTTGTATCTCTCTGTTAACCTCAATATGGTAATGTATCCAATCCTCACACCTTTCCATTTGGTGAACCATAAGTTTTTTTAATGAATCTATGATAGTGTTTCTCTGTGGAAATATCTTTGTTTGTATCATTTTTTAGGTAACACCTATATGTGATATGATAGGATATGTGTCTTTCGCTTTCTCACTTACTCCAAGTTGCGTGATTACTTCTAGACTCATCTATGGTGCTGCAAATGGCATTGTTTCATTTTTTCACTAGCTCCTATTCCATCTGTACAGGTAGCAGTTCTTCTTTGTCCACCCATCTGTCGGTGGACTTTTTGGTTACTTCCATATCTTGGCTATTGTAATACTATGCAATGTAGATTTGCGTGCCTGTGTCCTTCCAATTCTCTCTTCTTAGTTTATAGGCCCAGGAATAGGTCTGCTGGATCATATGGTAGCTCAATGGTTACCTTTTAAAGGCACCTCTATTCTGTTCTCCTTAGTGGCTCTTTCCAGGTTACGTCCCACTTAAAGTAGAGGGTATGCATTTCTTCCTGGCACCTTCAGCATTTATTCTTTGCAGTTTTTGCTGATGGTTATTCTGAGTGGTGTGAGCTGATACCTCTTTGTGGTTGAATTTGCATGTGTCTCATAATGTGTTGAAATTGAGCTTTAAGACATGTCCTTTTTATTTTTCCAGCTGTGATTAGAGCTTATTTCTTCAAAGTGTTTTCTTAAAGTATGTGTCACCATTTGAAATATTTTGGCCATTATCTCCCTCAAGACATTTTGAGGGCAGATTTCATTTACAGACCTGCAGTACTTGTTCATATGAAGTGACCATTAGCTCAGGCTTTAAACCTGCTTTTGCAGGTAATGGCCAGAGAGCGGCAGCCTTTCTACGTTCCCCATGCTGGTACTAGGGAAACAGACCTACCGGCCAGTGGTGTTCTTCGGTTATAAATTAGACTGCAATGTGCCCGGATAAACCCACAAATGTTGATGACTCCTTGCTTTTGTTTGTTTTTAATTTAATTTATATTTATTATTAGAGTAATATTCCATTGTGTACGTGGACCACTTCTTCTTGGTGCATTCCTCGGTTGATGGACATTTTCATTGCTTCCAAGTGCTGGCTATGGTAAATATTGCTGGCGTACAGGTTTGCCAGCCTGTGATTTTTGATTCTCATTTTCTCAGGTGATAGGCCAAGCAGTGGTTGTGATTGATTGACTGGTAGCTCAATGTTTCCCTTTTCAAGGCACCTACATTGTGTTTGCATTAGTGGCTCTTTACATGTCCCCCCTTACAAACGAGGGTACGCATTTCTCCACACTCCCTTCACCGTTTATATTTTGCAGCATTTTTCCTAAAGGCCATTCTGATTGCTGTGAGCTGATAGATTTTTGTAATATGGGTATGCATGACATTAAAATTTTTAAAATTCATCATATTCCTACGCCTTTTTCTTTTCTCTTAAAAGAAAAAACCGTAAGTACAATAGAGCTCTTGAAATTGACTTCTTCGAAGGTTGCCCTCTTTTGAATTTTTTGGTCGATTTTTGACCCCAGAAATTTTTTGGAGGGCAGGTGTCATTGACAGAACTGCAAGTTGGTGAAAATTTAGTGACCTTTTGCAGTGGGCTCAAAGCTGCTGTTGTGGGAAACGTCCACAAGGAGGTAGCTTTTCTCCATTCCCCAATCTGGGTACTAGGGCAGCAGAGCCTTTCTGGAAGTCATTGTCCTAGGTTATAAATTAGAATGGAATTTGCCAGGAGAAATCCCCATAAGTTTATGTCTCATTACTTCTTCTTGGTTTTTAAAATTTTTTTAATCTGGGTAAAGTTTAGAATATTGTTTGTCCTAGGTGTACACCATCTGGTCCATTTGTACATTATGTATGTCTATTAATGTACAGATCCTCTTCCCATGTAAAATATTACAGTGTTCCATCGACCTCCCTTGCTATATGTTCGGTCTTTTTGATACATGTATATAATATGTATTTGTATATGTATAGTAACACTAATCCTCATTTCTCAATTTCCCCCCTCCTTTCCTTTTAGATGAGCATAGTTTGTTTTGTTTTCTAAGCCTGTGAGTGTCTTTCTCTTTGGAAATATGTTCATCTGTGTCAGTTATTAGATAATGCCATAAGTGATTATATAGGCTATAGGTCTTTTGCTTTCCGACCTACTTCATGTTTTGTGATTATCTCCAGGCTCATCTGTGGTGCCTCAAAGAGCAGCGCTTCAGTGTTTTCCATGGCTAATATTCCATTGTGTACATGGACCACTTCTTCTTGGTGCACTCCTCTGTTGATGGACATTTTCCTTGCTTCCAAGTGTTGCCTATGGTAAATATTGCTGGAGGGCAGGATTGCCAGCCTGTGATTTGTGATTTTCATTTTCTCAGGTGATAGACCCAGCAGTGGTTATGATTGATTGACTGGTATGGTAGCTCAACGTTTACCTTTTCAAGGCACCTCAATTGTGCTTTCATTAGTGGCTCTTACCACGTCCCCCTTAGAATCGAGGGTATGCACTTCTCCACAATCACGTCAGCATTTCTTGTTTGCAGCATTTTTGTTGATGGCCATTCTGACTGGTGTGAGCTGATAGGTGTTTGTAATTTGGGTTTACATGTCTGTAAAAATTCCTACAATTCATCATTTTTCCACGCCTTTTTCTTTTCTGTTAAAAGAAAAAAGAACAAAAGTGTGAGTATAATATACCTCTTCAAATTTTCTTTTTGGAAGGTTGCACTCTAGAATTTTTTGGTCGATTTTCGACCTCAGTATTTTTTGGAGGGCAGGTGTCATTTACAGACCTGCAATTGGTGAATATTTAGTGACCTTTTGCAGTGGGTTTAAAGCTGCTGTGGTGGGAAACGGCCACAAGGATGCAGCATTTCTCCATTCCCAAATCTGGGTACTAGGGCAGCAGAGCCGTTCTGGAAGTCGTTTGCCTAGGTTGTAAACTTGAATGGAATGTGCCAGGAAAACCCCCCATAAGTTTATGTCTCATTACTCCTAGTTCGTTGTTTTAATTTTTTCAATTGGGGTAATGGTTAGAATGTTGCTTGTCCAAGGTGTACACACTCTGGTTCATCTACATATTCTATATACCTATTTATGTAGAGATCCTCTTCCCCTGTAAATTATTACAGAGTGTTCCGTAAACCTTCCTTGCTATATGGTCGGTCTTTTTGATATATGTATATAATATGTATTTGTATACATATGGTAACGCTAATCTTCATTTATCCATTCCCCCCACCTTTCCTTTTAGATAAGCATAGGTTTTTTTTAATAAGTCTGTGATTGACTTTCTCTGTGGAAATATGTTCATTTGTGTCAGTTATTAGATAACGCCTATAAGTGATATCATAGGATATAGGACTTTTGCTTTCCGACTTACCTCATGTTCTGTGATTATCTCCAAGATCATCTATGGTGCCTCAAAGAGCAGTGTTTCATTGTTTTCCATGGCTAGTATTCATTGTGTACATGGACCACTTCTTCTTTATCCTTTCATCTGTTGATGGACATTTTGGTTGCTTCACTGTCTTGGCTATGGTGAATAAGGCTGCAGTGCAGCTTTTGCAGCCCGGGTCTTCTTCATTCTGGTCTTCTCAGGTGAGAGGCCCATTGGTGCGTCTGCTGGATTGAATGGTACCTCAATTTTTCCTTTTCAACGCAGCTCCTTTCTGTTCTCATTATTAGCGTTTAACCCTTTTGCATCTCACCAGCAGCTAGAGGGTACACAGTTCTCTAAAACCTCTTCAGCATTTATTGTTTGTAGACTTTTTGCCAATGGTCAGTCGACTGGTGTGAGTTGAAAACTTTTTGTAGATTAGATTGCATGAGTCTAATACTTCCTGAGGTGGAGCTTTTATCCATTTTCCTTTCTTTAAAAAGAGAGTGAGTAAAACTTACCTCTTCATACTATCTTCTTGAAAATTTTGCCTGTTTTGAATTTTTTGTATCCATTCCCTACCTCAGCACAATTTTGAGGGCAGGTGTCCTTTACAGCCCTGAGTCCTTGTGAATGGTAAGTGACCATTAGCTGTGGGTTAAAAGCTGCTCTTGCGGGAATCGGCCACAAGGCGGCAGCATTTCTCCTTTACCAAATCTGGTTACTAGGGCAACAGAGCCTTACTGGAAGTGGTGTTCTAGGTTGTAAATTAGAATGGAATGTGCGAGGAAAAAGCCCTTTAAGTTTATGTCTCATTACTTCTTGTTGGTATTTTGAATTTAATTTTTATTTCTTATCACAGCAAACTTGATTACAATGTTTTGTTTGTTCTAGGTGTGCAAGATGTGGTTCTTTCACACACATGCATATATCTATTCTTTTTCGGATCCTTTTCCCATGTAGGTTATGACACAATGTTGAGTAGACTTCTCTTGGTATTGCGTAGGTCTTTGGTGATTATATATTTCACATGTGTTTGTATCTCTCTGTTAACCTCAATATGGTAATGTATCCAATCCTCACACCTTTCCATTTGGTGAACCATAAGTTTTTTTAATGAATCTATGATAGTGTTTCTCTGTGGAAATATCTTTGTTTGTATCATTTTTTAGGTGACACCTATATGTGATATGATAGGATATCTGTCTTTCGCTTTCTCACTTACTCCAACTTGCGTGATTACTTCTAGAATCATCTATGGTGCTGCAAATGGCATTGTTTCATTTTTTCACTAGCTCCTCTTCCAACTGTACAGGTAGCAGTTCTTCTTTGCCCACCCATCTGTCGGTGGACTTTTTGGTTACTTCCATATCTTGGCTATTGTAATACTATGCAGTGTAGATTTGCGTGCCTGTGTCCTTCCAATTCTCTCTTCTTAGTTTATAGGCCCAGGAATAGGTCTGCTGGATCATATGGTAGCTCAATGGTTACCTTTTAAAGGCACCTCTATTCTGTTCTCCTTAGTGGCTCTTTCCAGGTTACGTCCCACTTAAAGTAGAGGGTATGCATTTCTTCCCGGCACCTTCATCATTTATTCTTTGTAGTTTTTGCTGATGGTTATTCTGAGTGGTGTGAGCTGATACCTCTTTGTGGTTGAATTTGCATGTGTCTCATAATGTGTTGAAATTGAGCTTTAAGACATGTCCTTTTAATTTTTCCAGCTGTGATTAGAGCTTATTTCTTCAAAGTGTTTTCTTAAAGTATGTGTCACCATTTGAAATATTTTGGCCATTATCTCCCTCAAGACATTTTGAGGGCAGATTTCATTTACAGACCTGCAGTACTTGTTCATATGAAGTGACCATTAGCTCAGGCTTTAAACCTGCTTTTGCAGGTAATGGCCAGAGAGCGGCAGCCTTTCTACGTTCCCCATGCTGGTACTAGGGAAACAGACCTACCGGCCAGTGGTGTTCTTCGGTTATAAATTAGACTGCAATGTGCCCGGATAAACCCACAAATGTTGATGACTCCTTGCTTTTGTTTGTTTTTAATTTAATTTATATTTATTATTAGAGTAATATTCCATTGTGTACGTGGACCACTTCTTCTTGGTGCATTCCTCGGTTGATGGACATTTTCATTGCTTCCAAGTGCTGGCTATGGTAAATATTGCTGGCGTACAGGTTTGCCAGCCTGTGATTTTTGATTCTCATTTTCTCAGGTGATAGGCCAAGCAGTGGTTGTGATTGATTGACTGGTAGCTCAATGTTTCCCTTTTCAAAGCACCTACATTGTGTTTGCATTAGTGGCTCTTTACATGTCCCCCCTTACAAACGAGGGTACGCATTTCTCCACACTCCCTTCACCGTTTATATTTTGCAGCATTTTTCCTAAAGGCCATTCTGATTGCTGTGAGCTGATAGGTTTTTGTAATATGGGTATGCATGACATTAAAATTTTTAAAATTCATCATATTCCTACGCCTTTTTCTTTTCTCTTAAAAGAAAAAACCGTAAGTACAATAGAGCTCTTGAAATTGACTTCTTCGAAGGTTGCCCTCTTTTGAATTTTTTGGTCGATTTTTGACCCCAGAAATTTTTTGGAGGGCAGGTGTCATTGACAGAACTGCAAGTTGGTGAAAATTTAGTGACCTTTTGCAGTGGGTTCAAAGCTGCTGTTGTGGGAAACGTCCACAAGGAGGTAGCTTTTCTCCATTCCCCAATCTGGGTACTAGGGCAGCAGAGCCTTTCTGGAAGTCATTGTCCTAGGTTATAAATTAGAATGGAATTTGCCAGGAGAAATCCCCATAAGTTTATGTCTCATTACTTCTTCTTGGTTTTTAAATTTTTTTTAATCTGGGTAAAGTTTAGAATATTGTTTGTCCTAGGTGTACACCATCTGGTCCATTTGTACATTATGTATGTCTATTAATGTACAGATCCTCTTCCCATGTAAAATATTACAGTGTTCCATCGACCTCCCTTGCTATATGTTCGGTCTTTTTGATACATGTATATAATATGTATTTGTATATGTATAGTAACACTAATCCTCATTTCTCAATTTCCCCCCTCCTTTCCTTTTAGATGAGCATAGTTTGTTTTGTTTTCTAAGCCTGTGAGTGTCTTTCTCTTTGGAAATATGTTCATCTGTGTCAGTTATTAGATAATGCCATAAGTGATTATATAGGCTATAGGTCTTTTGCTTTCCGACCTACTTCATGTTTTGTGATTATCTCCAGGCTCATCTGTGGTGCCTCAAAGAGCAGCGCTTCAGTGTTTTCCATGGCTAATATTCCATTGTGTACATGGACCACTTCTTCTTGGTGCACTCCTCTGTTGATGGACATTTTCCTTGCTTCCAAGTGTTGCCTATGGTAAATATTGCTGGAGGGCAGGATTGCCAGCCTGTGATTTGTGATTTTCATTTTCTCAGGTGATAGACCCAGCAGTGGTTATGATTGATTGACTGGTATGGTAGCTCAACGTTTACCTTTTCAAGGCACCTCAATTGTGCTTTCATTAGTGGCTCTTACCACGTCCCCCTTAGAATCGAGGGTACGCACTTCTCCACAATCACGTCAGCATTTCTTGTTTGCAGCATTTTTGTTGATGGCCATTCTGACTGGTGTGAGCTGATAGGTGTTTGTAATTTGGGTTTACATGTCTGTAAAAATTCCTACAATTCATCATTTTTCCACGCCTTTTTCTTTTCTGTTAAAAGAAAAAAGAACAAAAGTGTGAGTATAATATACCTCTTCAAATTTTCTTTTTGGAAGGTTGCACTCTAGAATTTTTTGGTCGATTTTCGACCTCAGTATTTTTTGGAGGGCAGGTGTCATTTACAGACCTGCAATTGGTGAATATTTAGTGACCTTTTGCAGTGGGTTTAAAGCTGCTGTGGTGGGAAACGGCCACAAGGATGCAGCATTTCTCCATTCCCAAATCTGGGTACTAGGGCAGCAGAGCCGTTCTGGAAGTCGTTTGCCTAGGTTGTAAATTTGAATGGAATGTGCCAGGAAAACCCCCCATAAGTTTATGTCTCATTACTCCTAGTTCGTTGTTTTAATTTTTTCAATTGGGGTAATGGTTAGAATGTTGCTTGTCCAAGGTGTACACACTCTGGTTCATCTACATATTCTATATACCTATTTATGTAGAGATCCTCTTCCCCTGTAAATTATTACAGAGTGTTCCGTAAACCTTCCTTGCTATATGGTCGGTCTTTTTGATATATGTATATAATATGTATTTGTATACATATGGTAACGCTAATCTTCATTTATCCATTCCCCCCACCTTTCCTTTTAGATAAGCATAGGTTTTTTTTTTAATAAGTCTGTGATTGACTTTCTCTGTGGAAATATGTTCATTTGTGTCAGTTATTAGATAACGCCTATAAGTGATATCATAGGATATAGGACTTTTGCTTTCCGACTTACCTCATGTTCTGTGATTATCTCCAAGATCATCTATGGTGCCTCAAAGAGCAGTGTTTCATTGTTTTCCATGGCTAGTATTCATTGTGTACATGGACCACTTCTTCTTTATCCTTTCATCTGTTGATGGACATTTTGGTTGCTTCACTGTCTTGGCTATGGTGAATAAGGCTGCAGTGCAGCTTTTGCAGCCCGGGTCTTCTTCATTCTGGTCTTCTCAGGTGAGAGGCCCATTGGTGCGCCTGCTGGATTGAATGGTACCTCAATTTTTCCTTTTCAACGCAGCTCCTTTCTGTTCTCATTATTAGCGTTTAACCCTTTTGCATCTCACCAGCAGCTAGAGGGTACACAGTTCTCTAAAACCTCTTCAGCATTTATTGTTTGTAGACTTTTTGCCAATGGTCAGTCGACTGGTGTGAGTTGAAAACTTTTTGTAGATTAGATTGCATGAGTCTAATACTTCCTGAGGTGGAGCTTTTATCCATTTTCCTTTCTTTAAAAAGAGAGTGAGTAAAACTTACCTCTTCATACTATCTTCTTGAAAATTTGGCCTGTTTTGAATTTTTTGTATCCATTCCCTACCTCAGCACAATTTTGAGGGCAGGTGTCCTTTACAGCCCTGAGTCCTTGTGAATGGTAAGTGACCATTAGCTGTGGGTTAAAAGCTGCTCTTGCGGGAATCGGCCACAAGGCGGCAGCATTTCTCCTTTACCAAATCTGGTTACTAGGGCAACAGAGCCTTACTGGAAGTGGTGTTCTAGGTTGTAAATTAGAATGGAATGTGCGAGGAAAAAGCCCTTTAAGTTTATGTCTCATTACTTCTTGTTGGTATTTTGAATTTAATTTTTATTTCTTATCACAGCAAACTTGATTACAATGTTTTGTTTGTTCTAGGTGTGCAAGATGTGGTTCTTTCACACACATGCATATATCTATTCTTCTTCGGATCCTTTTCCCATGTAGGTAATGACACAATGTTGAGTAGACTTCTCTTGGTATTGCGTAGGTCTTTGGTGATTATATATTTCACATGTGTTTGTATCTCTCTGTTAACCTCAATATGGTAATGTATCCAATCCTCACACCTTTCCATTTGGTGAACCATAAGTTTTTTTAATGAATCTATGATAGTGTTTCTCTGTGGAAATATCTTTGTTTGTATCATTTTTTAGGTAACACCTATATGTGATATGATAGGATATGTGTCTTTCGCTTTCTCACTTACTCCAAGTTGCGTGATTACTTCTAGACTCATCTATGGTGCTGCAAATGGCATTGTTTCATTTTTTCACTAGCTCCTATTCCATCTGTACAGGTAGCAGTTCTTCTTTGTCCACCCATCTGTCGGTGGACTTTTTGGTTACTTCCATATCTTGGCTATTGTAATACTATGCAATGTAGATTTGCGTGCCTGTGTCCTTCCAATTCTCTCTTCTTAGTTTATAGGCCCAGGAATAGGTCTGCTGGATCATATGGTAGCTCAATGGTTACCTTTTAAAGGCACCTCTATTCTGTTCTCCTTAGTGGCTCTTTCCAGGTTACGTCCCACTTAAAGTAGAGGGTATGCATTTCTTCCCGGCACCTTCAGCATTTATTCTTTGCAGTTTTTGCTGATGGTTATTCTGAGTGGTGTGAGCTGATACCTCTTTGTGGTTGAATTTGCATGTGTCTCATAATGTGTTGAAATTGAGCTTTAAGACATGTCCTTTTTATTTTTCCAGCTGTGATTAGAGCTTATTTCTTCAAAGTGTTTTCTTAAAGTATGTGTCACCATTTGAAATATTTTGGCCATTATCTCCCTCAAGACATTTTGAGGGCAGATTTCATTTACAGACCTGCAGTACTTGTTCATATGAAGTGACCATTAGCTCAGGCTTTAAACCTGCTTTTGCAGGTAATGGCCAGAGAGCGGCAGCCTTTCTACGTTCCCCATGCTGGTACTAGGGAAACAGACCTACCGGCCAGTGGTGTTCTTCGGTTATAAATTAGACTGCAATGTGCCCGGATAAACCCACAAATGTTGATGACTCCTTGCTTTTGTTTGTTTTTAATTTAATTTATATTTATTATTAGAGTAATATTCCATTGTGTACGTGGACCACTTCTTCTTGGTGCATTCCTCGGTTGATGGACATTTTCATTGCTTCCAAGTGCTGGCTATGGTAAATATTGCTGGCGTACAGGTTTGCCAGCCTGTGATTTTTGATTCTCATTTTCTCAGGTGATAGGCCAAGCAGTGGTTGTGATTGATTGACTGGTAGCTCAATGTTTCCCTTTTCAAGGCACCTACATTGTGTTTGCATTAGTGGCTCTTTACATGTCCCCCCTTACAAACGAGGGTACGCATTTCTCCACACTTCCTTCACCGTTTATATTTTGCAGCATTTTTCCTAAAGGCCATTCTGATTGCTGTGAGTTGATAGGTTTTTGTAATATGGGTATGCATGACATTAAAATTTTTAAAATTCATCATATTCCTACGCCTTTTTCTTTTCTCTTAAAAGAAAAAACCGTAAGTACAATAGAGCTCTTGAAATTGACTTCTTCGAAGGTTGCCCTCTTTTGAATTTTTTGGTCGATTTTTGACCCCAGAAATTTTTTGGAGGGCAGGTGTCATTGACAGAACTGCAAGTTGGTGAAAATTTAGTGACCTTTTGCAGTGGGCTCAAAGCTGCTGTTGTGGGAAACGTCCACAAGGAGGTAGCTTTTCTCCATTCCCCAATCTGGGTACTAGGGCAGCAGAGCCTTTCTGGAAGTCATTGTCCTAGGTTATAAATTAGAATGGAATTTGCCAGGAGAAATCCCCATAAGTTTATGTCTCATTACTTCTTCTTGGTTTTTAAAATTTTTTTAATCTGGGTAAAGTTTAGAATATTGTTTGTCCTAGGTGTACACCATCTGGTCCATTTGTACATTATGTATGTCTATTAATGTACAGATCCTCTTCCCATGTAAAATATTACAGTGTTCCATCGACCTCCCTTGCTATATGTTCGGTCTTTTTGATACATGTATATAATATGTATTTGTATATGTATAGTAACACTAATCCTCATTTCTCAATTTCCCCCCTCCTTTCCTTTTAGATGAGCATAGTTTGTTTTGTTTTCTAAGCCTGTGAGTGTCTTTCTCTTTGGAAATATGTTCATCTGTGTCAGTTATTAGATAATGCCATAAGTGATTATATAGGCTATAGGTCTTTTGCTTTCCGACCTACTTCATGTTTTGTGATTATCTCCAGGCTCATCTGTGGTGCCTCAAAGAGCAGCGCTTCAGTGTTTTCCATGGCTAATATTCCATTGTGTACATGGACCACTTCTTCTTGGTGCACTCCTCTGTTGATGGACATTTTCCTTGCTTCCAAGTGTTGCCTATGGTAAATATTGCTGGAGGGCAGGATTGCCAGCCTGTGATTTGTGATTTTCATTTTCTCAGGTGATAGACCCAGCAGTGGTTATGATTGATTGACTGGTATGGTAGCTCAACGTTTACCTTTTCAAGGCACCTCAATTGTGCTTTCATTAGTGGCTCTTACCACGTCCCCCTTAGAATCGAGGGTACGCACTTCTCCACAATCAGGTCAGCATTTCTTGTTTGCAGCATTTTTGTTGATGGCCATTCTGACTGGTGTGAGCTGATAGGTGTTTGTAATTTGGGTTTACATGTCTGTAAAAATTCCTACAATTCATCATTTTTCCACGCCTTTTTCTTTTCTGTTAAAAGAAAAAAGAACAAAAGTGTGAGTATAATATACCTCTTCAAATTTTCTTTTTGGAAGGTTGCACTCTAGAATTTTTTGGTCGATTTTCGACCTCAGTATTTTTTGGAGGGCAGGTGTCATTTACAGACCTGCAATTGGTGAATATTTAGTGACCTTTTGCAGTGGGTTTAAAGCTGCTGTGGTGGGAAACGGCCACAAGGATGCAGCATTTCTCCATTCCCAAATCTGGGTACTAGGGCAGCACAGCCGTTCTGGAAGTCGTTTGCCTAGGTTGTAAATTTGAATGGAATGTGCCAGGAAAACCCCCCATAAGTTTATGTCTCATTACTCCTAGTTCGTTGTTTTAATTTTTTCAATTGGGGTAATGGTTAGAATGTTGCTTGTCCAAGGTGTACACACTCTGGTTCATCTACATATTCTATATACCTATTTATGTAGAGATCCTCTTCCCCTGTAAATTATTACAGAGTGTTCCGTAAACCTTCCTTGCTATATGGTCGGTCTTTTTGATATATGTATATAATATGTATTTGTATACATATGGTAACGCTAATCTTCATTTATCCATTCCCCCCACCTTTCCTTTTAGATAAGCATAGGTTTTTTTTTTAATAAGTCTGTGATTGACTTTCTCTGTGGAAATATGTTCATTTGTGTCAGTTATTAGATAACGCCTATAAGTGATATCATAGGATATAGGACTTTTGCTTTCCGACTTACCTCATGTTCTGTGATTATCTCCAAGATCATCTATGGTGCCTCAAAGAGCAGTGTTTCATTGTTTTCCATGGCTAGTATTCATTGTGTACATGGACCACTTCTTCTTTATCCTTTCATCTGTTGATGGACATTTTGGTTGCTTCACTGTCTTGTCTATTGTGAATAAGGCTGCAGTGCAGCTTTTGCAGCCTGGGTCTTCTTCATTCTGGTCTTCTCAGGTGAGAGGCCCATTGGTGCGCCTGCTGGATTGAATGGTACCTCAATTTTTCCTTTTCAACGCAGCTCCTTTCTGTTCTCATTATTAGCGTTTAACCCTTTTGCATCTCACCAGCAGCTAGAGGGTACACAGTTCTCTAAAACCTCTTCAGCATTTATTGTTTGTAGACTTTTTGCCAATGGTCAGTCGACTGGTGTGAGTTGAAAACTTTTTGTAGATTAGATTGCATGAGTCTAATACTTCCTGAGGTGGAGCTTTTATCCATTTTCCTTTCTTTAAAAAGAGAGTGAGTAAAACTTACCTCTTCATACTATCTTCTTGAAAATTTGGCCTGTTTTGAATTTTTTGTATCCATTCCCTACCTCAGCACAATTTTGAGGGCAGGTGTCCTTTACAGCCCTGAGTCCTTGTGAATGGTAAGTGACCATTAGCTGTGGGTTAAAAGCTGCTCTTGCGGGAATCGGCCACAAGGCGGCAGCATTTCTCCTTTACCAAATCTGGTTACTAGGGCAACAGAGCCTTACTGGAAGTGGTGTTCTAGGTTGTAAATTAGAATGGAATGTGCGAGGAAAAAGCCCTTTAAGTTTATGTCTCATTACTTCTTGTTGGTATTTTGAATTTAATTTTTATTTCTTATCACAGCAAACTTGATTACAATGTTTTGTTTGTTCTAGGTGTGCAAGATGTGGTTCTTTCACACACATGCATATATCTATTCTTCTTCGGATCCTTTTCCCATGTAGGTAATGACACAATGTTGAGTAGACTTCTCTTGGTATTGCGTAGGTCTTTGGTGATTATATATTTCACATGTGTTTGTATCTCTCTGTTAACCTCAATATGGTAATGTATCCAATCCTCACACCTTTCCATTTGGTGAACCATAAGTTTTTTTAATGAATCTATGATAGTGTTTCTCTGTGGAAATATCTTTGTTTGTATCATTTTTTAGGTAACACCTATATGTGATATGATAGGATATGTGTCTTTCGCTTTCTCACTTACTCCAAGTTGCGTGATTACTTCTAGACTCATCTATGGTGCTGCAAATGGCATTGTTTCATTTTTTCACTAGCTCCTATTCCATCTGTACAGGTAGCAGTTCTTCTTTGTCCACCCATCTGTCGGTGGACTTTTTGGTTACTTCCATATCTTGGCTATTGTAATACTATGCAATGTAGATTTGCGTGCCTGTGTCCTTCCAATTCTCTCTTCTTAGTTTATAGGCCCAGGAATAGGTCTGCTGGATCATATGGTAGCTCAATGGTTACCTTTTAAAGGCACCTCTATTCTGTTCTCCTTAGTGGCTCTTTCCAGGTTACGTCCCACTTAAAGTAGAGGGTATGCATTTCTTCCTGGCACCTTCAGCATTTATTCTTTGCAGTTTTTGCTGATGGTTATTCTGAGTGGTGTGAGCTGATACCTCTTTGTGGTTGAATTTGCATGTGTCTCATAATGTGTTGAAATTGAGCTTTAAGACATGTCCTTTTTATTTTTCCAGCTGTGATTAGAGCTTATTTCTTCAAAGTGTTTTCTTAAAGTATGTGTCACCATTTGAAATATTTTGGCCATTATCTCCCTCAAGACATTTTGAGGGCAGATTTCATTTACAGACCTGCAGTACTTGTTCATATGAAGTGACCATTACCTCAGGCTTTAAACCTGCTTTTGCAGGTAATGGCCAGAGAGCGGCAGCCTTTCTACGTTCCCCATGCTGGTACTAGGGAAACAGACCTACCGGCCAGTGGTGTTCTTCGGTTATAAATTAGACTGCAATGTGCCCGGATAAACCCACAAATGTTGATGACTCCTTGCTTTTGTTTGTTTTTAATTTAATTTATATTTATTATTAGAGTAATATTCCATTGTGTACGTGGACCACTTCTTCTTGGTGCATTCCTCGGTTGATGGACATTTTCATTGCTTCCAAGTGCTGGCTATGGTAAATATTGCTGGCGTACAGGTTTGCCAGCCTGTGATTTTTGATTCTCATTTTCTCAGGTGATAGGCCAAGCAGTGGTTGTGATTGATTGACTGGTAGCTCAATGTTTCCCTTTTCAAGGCACCTACATTGTGTTTGCATTAGTGGCTCTTTACATGTCCCCCCTTACAAACGAGGGTACGCATTTCTCCACACTCCCTTCACCGTTTATATTTTGCAGCATTTTTCCTAAAGGCCATTCTGATTGCTGTGAGCTGATAGATTTTTGTAATATGGGTATGCATGACATTAAAATTTTTAAAATTCATCATATTCCTACGCCTTTTTCTTTTCTCTTAAAAGAAAAAACCGTAAGTACAATAGAGCTCTTGAAATTGACTTCTTCGAAGGTTGCCCTCTTTTGAATTTTTTGGTCGATTTTTGACCCCAGAAATTTTTTGGAGGGCAGGTGTCATTGACAGAACTGCAAGTTGGTGAAAATTTAGTGACCTTTTGCAGTGGGCTCAAAGCTGCTGTTGTGGGAAACGTCCACAAGGAGGTAGCTTTTCTCCATTCCCCAATCTGGGTACTAGGGCAGCAGAGCCTTTCTGGAAGTCATTGTCCTAGGTTATAAATTAGAATGGAATTTGCCAGGAGAAATCCCCATAAGTTTATGTCTCATTACTTCTTCTTGGTTTTTAAAATTTTTTTAATCTGGGTAAAGTTTAGAATATTGTTTGTCCTAGGTGTACACCATCTGGTCCATTTGTACATTATGTATGTCTATTAATGTACAGATCCTCTTCCCATGTAAAATATTACAGTGTTCCATCGACCTCCCTTGCTATATGTTCGGTCTTTTTGATACATGTATATAATATGTATTTGTATATGTATAGTAACACTAATCCTCATTTCTCAATTTCCCCCCTCCTTTCCTTTTAGATGAGCATAGTTTGTTTTGTTTTCTAAGCCTGTGAGTGTCTTTCTCTTTGGAAATATGTTCATCTGTGTCAGTTATTAGATAATGCCATAAGTGATTATATAGGCTATAGGTCTTTTGCTTTCCGACCTACTTCATGTTTTGTGATTATCTCCAGGCTCATCTGTGGTGCCTCAAAGAGCAGCGCTTCAGTGTTTTCCATGGCTAATATTCCATTGTGTACATGGACCACTTCTTCTTGGTGCATTCCTCTGTTGATGGACATTTTCCTTGCTTCCAAGTGTTGCCTATGGTAAATATTGCTGGAGGGCAGGATTGCCAGCCTGTGATTTGTGATTTTCATTTTCTCAGGTGATAGACCCAGCAGTGGTTATGATTGATTGACTGGTATGGTAGCTCAACGTTTACCTTTTCAAGGCAACTCAATTGTGCTTTCATTAGTGGCTCTTACCACGTCCCCCTTAGAATCGAGGGTACGCATTTCTCCACAATCACGTCAGCATTTCTTGTTTGCAGCATTTTTGTTGATGGCCATTCTGACTGGTGTGAGCTGATAGGTTTTTGTAATTTGGGTTTACATGTCTGTAAAAATTCCTACAATTCATCATTTTTCCACGCCTTTTTCTTTTCTGTTAAAAGAAAAAAGAACAAAAGTGTGAGTATAATATACCTCTTCAAATTTTCTTTTTGGAAGGTTGCACTCTAGAATTTTTTGGTCGATTTTCGACCTCAGTATTTTTTGGAGGGCAGGTGTCATTTACAGACCTGCAATTGGTGAATATTTAGTGACCTTTTGCAGTGGGTTTAAAGCTGCTGTGGTGGGAAACGGCCACAAGGATGCAGCATTTCTCCATTCCCAAATCTGGGTACTAGGGCAGCAGAGCCGTTCTGGAAGTCGTTTGCCTAGGTTGTAAATTTGAATGGAATGTGCCAGGAAAACCCCCCATAAGTTTATGTCTCATTACTCCTAGTTCGTTGTTTTAATTTTTTCAATTGGGGTAATGGTTAGAATGTTGCTTGTCCAAGGTGTACACACTCTGGTTCATCTACATATTCTATATACCTATTTATGTAGAGATCCTCTTCCCCTGTAAATTATTACAGAGTGTTCCGTAAACCTTCCTTGCTATATGGTCGGTCTTTTTGATATATGTATATAATATGTATTTGTATACATATGGTAACGCTAATCTTCATTTATCCATTCCCCCCACCTTTCCTTTTAGATAAGCATAGGTTTTTTTTTAATAAGTCTGTGATTGACTTTCTCTGTGGAAATATGTTCATTTGTGTCAGTTATTAGATAACGCCTATAAGTGATATCATAGGATATAGGACTTTTGCTTTCCGACTTACCTCATGTTCTGTGATTATCTCCAAGATCATCTATGGTGCCTCAAAGAGCAGTGTTTCATTGTTTTCCATGGCTAGTATTCATTGTGTACATGGACCACTTCTTCTTTATCCTTTCATCTGTTGATGGACATTTTGGTTGCTTCACTGTCTTGTCTATTGTGAATAAGGCTGCAGTGCAGCTTTTGCAGCCCGGGTCTTCTTCATTCTGGTCTTCTCAGGTGAGAGGCCCATTGGTGCGCCTGCTGGATTGAATGGTACCTCAATTTTTCCTTTTCAACGCAGCTCCTTTCTGTTCTCATTATTAGCGTTTAACCCTTTTGCATCTCACCAGCAGCTAGAGGGTACACAGTTCTCTAAAACCTCTTCAGCATTTATTGTTTGTAGACTTTTTGCCAATGGTCAGTCGACTGGTGTGAGTTGAAAACTTTTTGTAGATTAGATTGCATGAGTCTAATACTTCCTGAGGTGGAGCTTTTATCCATTTTCCTTTCTTTAAAAAGAGAGTGAGTAAAACTTACCTCTTCATACTATCTTCTTGAAAATTTGGCCTGTTTTGAATTTTTTGTATCCATTCCCTACCTCAGCACAATTTTGAGGGCAGGTGTCCTTTACAGCCCTGAGTCCTTGTGAATGGTAAGTGACCATTAGCTGTGGGTTAAAAGCTGCTCTTGCGGGAATCGGCCACAAGGCGGCAGCATTTCTCCTTTACCAAATCTGGTTACTAGGGCAACAGAGCCTTACTGGAAGTGGTGTTCTAGGTTGTAAATTAGAATGGAATGTGCGAGGAAAAAGCCCTTTAAGTTTATGTCTCATTACTTCTTGTTGGTATTTTGAATTTAATTTTTATTTCTTATCACAGCAAACTTGATTACAATGTTTTGTTTGTTCTAGGTGTGCAAGATGTGGTTCTTTCACACACATGCATATATCTATTCTTCTTCGGATCCTTTTCCCATGTAGGTAATGACACAATGTTGAGTAGACTTCTCTTGGTATTGCGTAGGTCTTTGGTGATTATATATTTCACATGTGTTTGTATCTCTCTGTTAACCTCAATATGGTAATGTATCCAATCCTCACACCTTTCCATTTGGTGAACCATAAGTTTTTTTAATGAATCTATGATAGTGTTTCTCTGTGGAAATATCTTTGTTTGTATCATTTTTTAGGTAACACCTATATGTGATATGATAGGATATGTGTCTTTCGCTTTCTCACTTACTCCAAGTTGCGTGATTACTTCTAGACTCATCTATGGTGCTGCAAATGGCATTGTTTCATTTTTTCACTAGCTCTTATTCCATCTGTACAGGTAGCAGTACTTCTTTGGCCACCCATCTGTCGGTGGACTTTTTGGTTACTTCCATATCTTGGCTATTGTAATACTATGCAATGTAGATTTGCGTGCCTGTGTCCTTCCAATTCTCTCTTCTTCGTTTATAGGTCTAGGCATAGGTCTGCTAGATCATATGGTAGCTCAATGGTTACCTTTTAAAGGCACCTCTATTCTGTTCTCCTTAGTGGCTCTTTCCAGGTTACGTCCCACTTAAAGTGGAGGGTATGTATTTCTTCCTAGCACCTTCAGCATTTATTCTTTGTAGTTTTTGCTGATGGTTATTCTGAGTGGTGTGAGCTGATACCTCTTTGTGGTTGAATTTGCATGTGTCTCATAATGTGTTGAAATTGAGCTTTAAGACATGTCCTTTTAATTTTTCCAGCTGTGATTAGAGCTTATTTCTTCAAAGTGTTTTCTTAAAGTATGTGTCACCATTTGAAATATTTTGGCCATTATCTCCCTCAAGACATTTTGAGGGCAGGTTTCATTTACAGCCCTGAAGTACTTGTTCATATGAAGTGACCATTAGCTCAGGCTTTAAACCTGCTTTTGCAGGTAATGGCCAGAGAGCGGCAGCCTTTCTACGTTCCCCATGCTGGTACTAGGGAAACAGACCTACCGGCCAGTGGTGTTCTTCGGTTATAAATTAGAGTGCAATGTGCCCGGATAAACCCACAAATGTTGATGTCTCCTTGCTTTTGTTTGTTTTTAATTTAATTTATATTTATTATTAGAGTAATATCCCATTGTGTACGTGGACCACTTCTTCTTGGTGCATTCCTCGGTTGATGGACATTTTCATTGCTTCCAAGTGCTGGCTATGGTAAATATTGCTGGCGTACAGGTTTGCCAGCCTGTGATTTTTGATTCTCATTTTCTCAGGTGATAGGCCAAGCAGTGGTTGTGATTGATTGACTGGTAGCTCAATGTTTCCCTTTTCAAAGCACCTACGTTGTGTTTTCATTAGTGGCTCTTTACATGCCCCCCCTTACAACCGAGGGTACGCATTTCTCCACACTCCCTTCACCGTTTATTTTTGGCAGCATTTTTCCTAATGGCCATTCTGATTGCTGTGAGCTGATAGGTTTTTGTAATATGGGTATGCATGACATTAAAATTTTTAAATTCATCATATTCCTACGCCTTTTTCTTTTCTCTTAAAAGAAAAAACCGTAAGTATAATAGAGCTCTTGAAATTGACTTCTTCGAAGGTTGCCCTCTTTTGAATTTTTTGGTCGATATTTGACCCCAGAAATTTTTTGGAGGGCAGGTGTCATTTACAGAACTGCAAGTTGGTGAAAATTTAGTGACCTTTTGCAGTGGGTTCAAAGCTGCTGTTGTGGGAAACGTCCACAAGGAGGTAGCTTTTCTCCATTCCCCAATCTGGGTACTAGGGCAGCAGAGCCTTTCTGGAAGTCATTGTCCTAGGTTATAAATTAGAATGGAATTTGCCAGGAGAAATCCCCATAAGTTTATGTCTCATTACTTCTTCTTGGTTTTTAAAATTTTTTTAATCTGGGTAAAGTTTAGAATATTGTTTGTCCTAGGTGTACACCATCTGGTCCATTTGTACATTATGTATGTCTATTAATGTACAGATCCTCTTCCCATGTAAAATATTACAGTGTTCCATCGACCTCCCTTGCTATATGTTCGGTCTTTTTGATACATGTATATAATATGTATTTGTATATGTATAGTAACACTAATCCTCATTTCTCAATTTCCCCCCTCCTTTCCTTTTAGATGAGCATAGTTTGTTTTGTTTTCTAAGCCTGTGAGTGTCTTTCTCTTTGGAAATATGTTCATCTGTGTCAGTTATTAGATAATGCCATAAGTGATTATATAGGCTATAGGTCTTTTGCTTTCCGACCTACTTCATGTTTTGTGATTATCTCCAGGCTCATCTGTGGTGCCTCAAAGAGCAGCGCTTCAGTGTTTTCCATGGCTAATATTCCATTGTGTACATGGACCACTTCTTCTTGGTGCATTCCTCTGTTGATGGACATTTTCCTTGCTTCCAAGTGTTGCCTATGGTAAATATTGCTGGAGGGCAGGATTGCCAGCCTGTGATTTGTGATTTTCATTTTCTCAGGTGATAGACCCAGCAGTGGTTATGATTGATTGACTGGTATGGTAGCTCAACGTTTACCTTTTCAAGGCAACTCAATTGTGCTTTCATTAGTGGCTCTTACCACGTCCCCCTTAGAATCGAGGGTACGCATTTCTCCACAATCACGTCAGCATTTCTTGTTTGCAGCATTTTTGTTGATGGCCATTCTGACTGGTGTGAGCTGATAGGTTTTTGTAATTTGGGTTTACATGTCTGTAAAAATTCCTACAATTCATCATTTTTCCACGCCTTTTTCTTTTCTGTTAAAAGAAAAAAGAACAAAAGTGTGAGTATAATATACCTCTTCAAATTTTCTTTTTGGAAGGTTGCACTCTAGAATTTTTTGGTCGATTTTCGACCTCAGTATTTTTTGGAGGGCAGGTGTCATTTACAGACCTGCAATTGGTGAATATTTAGTGACCTTTTGCAGTGGGTTTAAAGCTGCTGTGGTGGGAAACGGCCACAAGGATGCAGCATTTCTCCATTCCCAAATCTGGGTACTAGGGCAGCACAGCCGTTCTGGAAGTCGTTTGCCTAGGTTGTAAATTTGAATGGAATGTGCCAGGAAAACCCCCCATAAGTTTATGTCTCATTACTCCTAGTTCGTTGTTTTAATTTTTTCAATTGGGGTAATGGTTAGAATGTTGCTTGTCCAAGGTGTACACACTCTGGTTCATCTACATATTCTATATACCTATTTATGTAGAGATCCTCTTCCCCTGTAAATTATTACAGAGTGTTCCGTAAACCTTCCTTGCTATATGGTCGGTCTTTTTGATATATGTATATAATATGTATTTGTATACATATGGTAACGCTAATCTTCATTTATCCATTCCCCCCACCTTTCCTTTTAGATAAGCATAGGTTTTTTTTTTAATAAGTCTGTGATTGACTTTCTCTGTGGAAATATGTTCATTTGTGTCAGTTATTAGATAACGCCTATAAGTGATATCATAGGATATAGGACTTTTGCTTTCCGACTTACCTCATGTTCTGTGATTATCTCCAAGATCATCTATGGTGCCTCAAAGAGCAGTGTTTCATTGTTTTCCATGGCTAGTATTCATTGTGTACATGGACCACTTCTTCTTTATCCTTTCATCTGTTGATGGACATTTTGGTTGCTTCACTGTCTTGTCTATTGTGAATAAGGCTGCAGTGCAGCTTTTGCAGCCCGGGTCTTCTTCATTCTGGTCTTCTCAGGTGAGAGGCCCATTGGTGCGCCTGCTGGATTGAATGGTACCTCAATTTTTCCTTTTCAACGCAGCTCCTTTCTGTTCTCATTATTAGCGTTTAACCCTTTTGCATCTCACCAGCAGCTAGAGGGTACACAGTTCTCTAAAACCTCTTCAGCATTTATTGTTTGTAGACTTTTTGCCAATGGTCAGTCGACTGGTGTGAGTTGAAAACTTTTTGTAGATTAGATTGCATGAGTCTAATACTTCCTGAGGTGGAGCTTTTATCCATTTTCCTTTCTTTAAAAAGAGAGTGAGTAAAACTTACCTCTTCATACTATCTTCTTGAAAATTTGGCCTGTTTTGAATTTTTTGTATCCATTCCCTACCTCAGCACAATTTTGAGGGCAGGTGTCCTTTACAGCCCTGAGTCCTTGTGAATGGTAAGTGACCATTAGCTGTGGGTTAAAAGCTGCTCTTGCGGGAATCGGCCACAAGGCGGCAGCATTTCTCCTTTACCAAATCTGGTTACTAGGGCAACAGAGCCTTACTGGAAGTGGTGTTCTAGGTTGTAAATTAGAATGGAATGTGCGAGGAAAAAGCCCTTTAAGTTTATGTCTCATTACTTCTTGTTGGTATTTTGAATTTAATTTTTATTTCTTATCACAGCAAACTTGATTACAATGTTTTGTTTGTTCTAGGTGTGCAAGATGTGGTTCTTTCACACACATGCATATATCTATTCTTCTTCGGATCCTTTTCCCATGTAGGTAATGACACAATGTTGAGTAGACTTCTCTTGGTATTGCGTAGGTCTTTGGTGATTATATATTTCACATGTGTTTGTATCTCTCTGTTAACCTCAATATGGTAATGTATCCAATCCTCACACCTTTCCATTTGGTGAACCATAAGTTTTTTTAATGAATCTATGATAGTGTTTCTCTGTGGAAATATCTTTGTTTGTATCATTTTTTAGGTAACACCTATATGTGATATGATAGGATATGTGTCTTTCGCTTTCTCACTTACTCCAAGTTGCGTGATTACTTCTAGACTCATCTATGGTGCTGCAAATGGCATTGTTTCATTTTTTCACTAGCTCCTATTCCATCTGTACAGGTAGCAGTTCTTCTTTGTCCACCCATCTGTCGGTGGACTTTTTGGTTACTTCCATATCTTGGCTATTGTAATACTATGCAATGTAGATTTGCGTGCCTGTGTCCTTCCAATTCTCTCTTCTTAGTTTATAGGCCCAGGAATAGGTCTGCTGGATCATATGGTAGCTCAATGGTTACCTTTTAAAGGCACCTCTATTCTGTTCTCCTTAGTGGCTCTTTCCAGGTTACGTCCCACTTAAAGTAGAGGGTATGCATTTCTTCCTGGCACCTTCAGCATTTATTCTTTGCAGTTTTTGCTGATGGTTATTCTGAGTGGTGTGAGCTGATACCTCTTTGTGGTTGAATTTGCATGTGTCTCATAATGTGTTGAAATTGAGCTTTAAGACATGTCCTTTTTATTTTTCCAGCTGTGATTAGAGCTTATTTCTTCAAAGTGTTTTCTTAAAGTATGTGTCACCATTTGAAATATTTTGGCCATTATCTCCCTCAAGACATTTTGAGGGCAGATTTCATTTACAGACCTGCAGTACTTGTTCATATGAAGTGACCATTACCTCAGGCTTTAAACCTGCTTTTGCAGGTAATGGCCAGAGAGCGGCAGCCTTTCTACGTTCCCCATGCTGGTACTAGGGAAACAGACCTACCGGCCAGTGGTGTTCTTCGGTTATAAATTAGACTGCAATGTGCCCGGATAAACCCACAAATGTTGATGACTCCTTGCTTTTGTTTGTTTTTAATTTAATTTATATTTATTATTAGAGTAATATTCCATTGTGTACGTGGACCACTTCTTCTTGGTGCATTCCTCGGTTGATGGACATTTTCATTGCTTCCAAGTGCTGGCTATGGTAAATATTGCTGGCGTACAGGTTTGCCAGCCTGTGATTTTTGATTCTCATTTTCTCAGGTGATAGGCCAAGCAGTGGTTGTGATTGATTGACTGGTAGCTCAATGTTTCCCTTTTCAAGGCACCTACATTGTGTTTGCATTAGTGGCTCTTTACATGTCCCCCCTTACAAACGAGGGTACGCATTTCTCCACACTCCCTTCACCGTTTATATTTTGCAGCATTTTTCCTAAAGGCCATTCTGATTGCTGTGAGCTGATAGATTTTTGTAATATGGGTATGCATGACATTAAAATTTTTAAAATTCATCATATTCCTACGCCTTTTTCTTTTCTCTTAAAAGAAAAAACCGTAAGTACAATAGAGCTCTTGAAATTGACTTCTTCGAAGGTTGCCCTCTTTTGAATTTTTTGGTCGATTTTTGACCCCAGAAATTTTTTGGAGGGCAGGTGTCATTGACAGAACTGCAAGTTGGTGAAAATTTAGTGACCTTTTGCAGTGGGCTCAAAGCTGCTGTTGTGGGAAACGTCCACAAGGAGGTAGCTTTTCTCCATTCCCCAATCTGGGTACTAGGGCAGCAGAGCCTTTCTGGAAGTCATTGTCCTAGGTTATAAATTAGAATGGAATTTGCCAGGAGAAATCCCCATAAGTTTATGTCTCATTACTTCTTCTTGGTTTTTAAAATTTTTTTAATCTGGGTAAAGTTTAGAATATTGTTTGTCCTAGGTGTACACCATCTGGTCCATTTGTACATTATGTATGTCTATTAATGTACAGATCCTCTTCCCATGTAAAATATTACAGTGTTCCATCGACCTCCCTTGCTATATGTTCGGTCTTTTTGATACATGTATATAATATGTATTTGTATATGTATAGTAACACTAATCCTCATTTCTCAATTTCCCCCCTCCTTTCCTTTTAGATGAGCATAGTTTGTTTTGTTTTCTAAGCCTGTGAGTGTCTTTCTCTTTGGAAATATGTTCATCTGTGTCAGTTATTAGATAATGCCATAAGTGATTATATAGGCTATAGGTCTTTTGCTTTCCGACCTACTTCATGTTTTGTGATTATCTCCAGGCTCATCTGTGGTGCCTCAAAGAGCAGCGCTTCAGTGTTTTCCATGGCTAATATTCCATTGTGTACATGGACCACTTCTTCTTGGTGCATTCCTCTGTTGATGGACATTTTCCTTGCTTCCAAGTGTTGCCTATGGTAAATATTGCTGGAGGGCAGGATTGCCAGCCTGTGATTTGTGATTTTCATTTTCTCAGGTGATAGACCCAGCAGTGGTTATGATTGATTGACTGGTATGGTAGCTCAACGTTTACCTTTTCAAGGCAACTCAATTGTGCTTTCATTAGTGGCTCTTACCACGTCCCCCTTAGAATCGAGGGTACGCATTTCTCCACAATCACGTCAGCATTTCTTGTTTGCAGCATTTTTGTTGATGGCCATTCTGACTGGTGTGAGCTGATAGGTTTTTGTAATTTGGGTTTACATGTCTGTAAAAATTCCTACAATTCATCATTTTTCCACGCCTTTTTCTTTTCTGTTAAAAGAAAAAAGAACAAAAGTGTGAGTATAATATACCTCTTCAAATTTTCTTTTTGGAAGGTTGCACTCTAGAATTTTTTGGTCGATTTTCGACCTCAGTATTTTTTGGAGGGCAGGTGTCATTTACAGACCTGCAATTGGTGAATATTTAGTGACCTTTTGCAGTGGGTTTAAAGCTGCTGTGGTGGGAAACGGCCACAAGGATGCAGCATTTCTCCATTCCCAAATCTGGGTACTAGGGCAGCAGAGCCGTTCTGGAAGTCGTTTGCCTAGGTTGTAAATTTGAATGGAATGTGCCAGGAAAACCCCCCATAAGTTTATGTCTCATTACTCCTAGTTCGTTGTTTTAATTTTTTCAATTGGGGTAATGGTTAGAATGTTGCTTGTCCAAGGTGTACACACTCTGGTTCATCTACATATTCTATATACCTATTTATGTAGAGATCCTCTTCCCCTGTAAATTATTACAGAGTGTTCCGTAAACCTTCCTTGCTATATGGTCGGTCTTTTTGATATATGTATATAATATGTATTTGTATACATATGGTAACGCTAATCTTCATTTATCCATTCCCCCCACCTTTCCTTTTAGATAAGCATAGGTTTTTTTTTAATAAGTCTGTGATTGACTTTCTCTGTGGAAATATGTTCATTTGTGTCAGTTATTAGATAACGCCTATAAGTGATATCATAGGATATAGGACTTTTGCTTTCCGACTTACCTCATGTTCTGTGATTATCTCCAAGATCATCTATGGTGCCTCAAAGAGCAGTGTTTCATTGTTTTCCATGGCTAGTATTCATTGTGTACATGGACCACTTCTTCTTTATCCTTTCATCTGTTGATGGACATTTTGGTTGCTTCACTGTCTTGTCTATTGTGAATAAGGCTGCAGTGCAGCTTTTGCAGCCCGGGTCTTCTTCATTCTGGTCTTCTCAGGTGAGAGGCCCATTGGTGCGCCTGCTGGATTGAATGGTACCTCAATTTTTCCTTTTCAACGCAGCTCCTTTCTGTTCTCATTATTAGCGTTTAACCCTTTTGCATCTCACCAGCAGCTAGAGGGTACACAGTTCTCTAAAACCTCTTCAGCATTTATTGTTTGTAGACTTTTTGCCAATGGTCAGTCGACTGGTGTGAGTTGAAAACTTTTTGTAGATTAGATTGCATGAGTCTAATACTTCCTGAGGTGGAGCTTTTATCCATTTTCCTTTCTTTAAAAAGAGAGTGAGTAAAACTTACCTCTTCATACTATCTTCTTGAAAATTTGGCCTGTTTTGAATTTTTTGTATCCATTCCCTACCTCAGCACAATTTTGAGGGCAGGTGTCCTTTACAGCCCTGAGTCCTTGTGAATGGTAAGTGACCATTAGCTGTGGGTTAAAAGCTGCTCTTGCGGGAATCGGCCACAAGGCGGCAGCATTTCTCCTTTACCAAATCTGGTTACTAGGGCAACAGAGCCTTACTGGAAGTGGTGTTCTAGGTTGTAAATTAGAATGGAATGTGCGAGGAAAAAGCCCTTTAAGTTTATGTCTCATTACTTCTTGTTGGTATTTTGAATTTAATTTTTATTTCTTATCACAGCAAACTTGATTACAATGTTTTGTTTGTTCTAGGTGTGCAAGATGTGGTTCTTTCACACACATGCATATATCTATTCTTCTTCGGATCCTTTTCCCATGTAGGTAATGACACAATGTTGAGTAGACTTCTCTTGGTATTGCGTAGGTCTTTGGTGATTATATATTTCACATGTGTTTGTATCTCTCTGTTAACCTCAATATGGTAATGTATCCAATCCTCACACCTTTCCATTTGGTGAACCATAAGTTTTTTTAATGAATCTATGATAGTGTTTCTCTGTGGAAATATCTTTGTTTGTATCATTTTTTAGGTAACACCTATATGTGATATGATAGGATATGTGTCTTTCGCTTTCTCACTTACTCCAAGTTGCGTGATTACTTCTAGACTCATCTATGGTGCTGCAAATGGCATTGTTTCATTTTTTCACTAGCTCTTATTCCATCTGTACAGGTAGCAGTACTTCTTTGGCCACCCATCTGTCGGTGGACTTTTTGGTTACTTCCATATCTTGGCTATTGTAATACTATGCAATGTAGATTTGCGTGCCTGTGTCCTTCCAATTCTCTCTTCTTCGTTTATAGGTCTAGGCATAGGTCTGCTAGATCATATGGTAGCTCAATGGTTACCTTTTAAAGGCACCTCTATTCTGTTCTCCTTAGTGGCTCTTTCCAGGTTACGTCCCACTTAAAGTGGAGGGTATGTATTTCTTCCTAGCACCTTCAGCATTTATTCTTTGTAGTTTTTGCTGATGGTTATTCTGAGTGGTGTGAGCTGATACCTCTTTGTGGTTGAATTTGCATGTGTCTCATAATGTGTTGAAATTGAGCTTTAAGACATGTCCTTTTAATTTTTCCAGCTGTGATTAGAGCTTATTTCTTCAAAGTGTTTTCTTAAAGTATGTGTCACCATTTGAAATATTTTGGCCATTATCTCCCTCAAGACATTTTGAGGGCAGGTTTCATTTACAGCCCTGAAGTACTTGTTCATATGAAGTGACCATTAGCTCAGGCTTTAAACCTGCTTTTGCAGGTAATGGCCAGAGAGCGGCAGCCTTTCTACGTTCCCCATGCTGGTACTAGGGAAACAGACCTACCGGCCAGTGGTGTTCTTCGGTTATAAATTAGAGTGCAATGTGCCCGGATAAACCCACAAATGTTGATGTCTCCTTGCTTTTGTTTGTTTTTAATTTAATTTATATTTATTATTAGAGTAATATCCCATTGTGTACGTGGACCACTTCTTCTTGGTGCATTCCTCGGTTGATGGACATTTTCATTGCTTCCAAGTGCTGGCTATGGTAAATATTGCTGGCGTACAGGTTTGCCAGCCTGTGATTTTTGATTCTCATTTTCTCAGGTGATAGGCCAAGCAGTGGTTGTGATTGATTGACTGGTAGCTCAATGTTTCCCTTTTCAAAGCACCTACGTTGTGTTTTCATTAGTGGCTCTTTACATGCCCCCCCTTACAACCGAGGGTACGCATTTCTCCACACTCCCTTCACCGTTTATTTTTGGCAGCATTTTTCCTAATGGCCATTCTGATTGCTGTGAGCTGATAGGTTTTTGTAATATGGGTATGCATGACATTAAAATTTTTAAATTCATCATATTCCTACGCCTTTTTCTTTTCTCTTAAAAGAAAAAACCGTAAGTATAATAGAGCTCTTGAAATTGACTTCTTCGAAGGTTGCCCTCTTTTGAATTTTTTGGTCGATATTTGACCCCAGAAATTTTTTGGAGGGCAGGTGTCATTTACAGAACTGCAAGTTGGTGAAAATTTAGTGACCTTTTGCAGTGGGTTCAAAGCTGCTGTTGTGGGAAACGTCCACAAGGAGGTAGCTTTTCTCCATTCCCCAATCTGGGTACTAGGGCAGCAGAGCCTTTCTGGAAGTCATTGTCCTAGGTTATAAATTAGAATGGAATTTGCCAGGAGAAATCCCCATAAGTTTATGTCTCATTACTTCTTCTTGGTTTTTAAAATTTTTTTAATCTGGGTAAAGTTTAGAATATTGTTTGTCCTAGGTGTACACCATCTGGTCCATTTGTACATTATGTATGTCTATTAATGTACAGATCCTCTTCCCATGTAAAATATTACAGTGTTCCATCGACCTCCCTTGCTATATGTTCGGTCTTTTTGATACATGTATATAATATGTATTTGTATATGTATAGTAACACTAATCCTCATTTCTCAATTTCCCCCCTCCTTTCCTTTTAGATGAGCATAGTTTGTTTTGTTTTCTAAGCCTGTGAGTGTCTTTCTCTTTGGAAATATGTTCATCTGTGTCAGTTATTAGATAATGCCATAAGTGATTATATAGGCTATAGGTCTTTTGCTTTCCGACCTACTTCATGTTTTGTGATTATCTCCAGGCTCATCTGTGGTGCCTCAAAGAGCAGCGCTTCAGTGTTTTCCATGGCTAATATTCCATTGTGTACATGGACCACTTCTTCTTGGTGCATTCCTCTGTTGATGGACATTTTCCTTGCTTCCAAGTGTTGCCTATGGTAAATATTGCTGGAGGGCAGGATTGCCAGCCTGTGATTTGTGATTTTCATTTTCTCAGGTGATAGACCCAGCAGTGGTTATGATTGATTGACTGGTATGGTAGCTCAACGTTTACCTTTTCAAGGCAACTCAATTGTGCTTTCATTAGTGGCTCTTACCACGTCCCCCTTAGAATCGAGGGTACGCATTTCTCCACAATCACGTCAGCATTTCTTGTTTGCAGCATTTTTGTTGATGGCCATTCTGACTGGTGTGAGCTGATAGGTTTTTGTAATTTGGGTTTACATGTCTGTAAAAATTCCTACAATTCATCATTTTTCCACGCCTTTTTCTTTTCTGTTAAAAGAAAAAAGAACAAAAGTGTGAGTATAATATACCTCTTCAAATTTTCTTTTTGGAAGGTTGCACTCTAGAATTTTTTGGTCGATTTTCGACCTCAGTATTTTTTGGAGGGCAGGTGTCATTTACAGACCTGCAATTGGTGAATATTTAGTGACCTTTTGCAGTGGGTTTAAAGCTGCTGTGGTGGGAAACGGCCACAAGGATGCAGCATTTCTCCATTCCCAAATCTGGGTACTAGGGCAGCACAGCCGTTCTGGAAGTCGTTTGCCTAGGTTGTAAATTTGAATGGAATGTGCCAGGAAAACCCCCCATAAGTTTATGTCTCATTACTCCTAGTTCGTTGTTTTAATTTTTTCAATTGGGGTAATGGTTAGAATGTTGCTTGTCCAAGGTGTACACACTCTGGTTCATCTACATATTCTATATACCTATTTATGTAGAGATCCTCTTCCCCTGTAAATTATTACAGAGTGTTCCGTAAACCTTCCTTGCTATATGGTCGGTCTTTTTGATATATGTATATAATATGTATTTGTATACATATGGTAACGCTAATCTTCATTTATCCATTCCCCCCACCTTTCCTTTTAGATAAGCATAGGTTTTTTTTTTAATAAGTCTGTGATTGACTTTCTCTGTGGAAATATGTTCATTTGTGTCAGTTATTAGATAACGCCTATAAGTGATATCATAGGATATAGGACTTTTGCTTTCCGACTTACCTCATGTTCTGTGATTATCTCCAAGATCATCTATGGTGCCTCAAAGAGCAGTGTTTCATTGTTTTCCATGGCTAGTATTCATTGTGTACATGGACCACTTCTTCTTTATCCTTTCATCTGTTGATGGACATTTTGGTTGCTTCACTGTCTTGTCTATTGTGAATAAGGCTGCAGTGCAGCTTTTGCAGCCCGGGTCTTCTTCATTCTGGTCTTCTCAGGTGAGAGGCCCATTGGTGCGCCTGCTGGATTGAATGGTACCTCAATTTTTCCTTTTCAACGCAGCTCCTTTCTGTTCTCATTATTAGCGTTTAACCCTTTTGCATCTCACCAGCAGCTAGAGGGTACACAGTTCTCTAAAACCTCTTCAGCATTTATTGTTTGTAGACTTTTTGCCAATGGTCAGTCGACTGGTGTGAGTTGAAAACTTTTTGTAGATTAGATTGCATGAGTCTAATACTTCCTGAGGTGGAGCTTTTATCCATTTTCCTTTCTTTAAAAAGAGAGTGAGTAAAACTTACCTCTTCATACTATCTTCTTGAAAATTTGGCCTGTTTTGAATTTTTTGTATCCATTCCCTACCTCAGCACAATTTTGAGGGCAGGTGTCCTTTACAGCCCTGAGTCCTTGTGAATGGTAAGTGACCATTAGCTGTGGGTTAAAAGCTGCTCTTGCGGGAATCGGCCACAAGGCGGCAGCATTTCTCCTTTACCAAATCTGGTTACTAGGGCAACAGAGCCTTACTGGAAGTGGTGTTCTAGGTTGTAAATTAGAATGGAATGTGCGAGGAAAAAGCCCTTTAAGTTTATGTCTCATTACTTCTTGTTGGTATTTTGAATTTAATTTTTATTTCTTATCACAGCAAACTTGATTACAATGTTTTGTTTGTTCTAGGTGTGCAAGATGTGGTTCTTTCACACACATGCATATATCTATTCTTCTTCGGATCCTTTTCCCATGTAGGTAATGACACAATGTTGAGTAGACTTCTCTTGGTATTGCGTAGGTCTTTGGTGATTATATATTTCACATGTGTTTGTATCTCTCTGTTAACCTCAATATGGTAATGTATCCAATCCTCACACCTTTCCATTTGGTGAACCATAAGTTTTTTTAATGAATCTATGATAGTGTTTCTCTGTGGAAATATCTTTGTTTGTATCATTTTTTAGGTAACACCTATATGTGATATGATAGGATATGTGTCTTTCGCTTTCTCACTTACTCCAAGTTGCGTGATTACTTCTAGACTCATCTATGGTGCTGCAAATGGCATTGTTTCATTTTTTCACTAGCTCTTATTCCATCTGTACAGGTAGCAGTACTTCTTTGGCCACCCATCTGTCGGTGGACTTTTTGGTTACTTCCATATCTTGGCTATTGTAATACTATGCAATGTAGATTTGCGTGCCTGTGTCCTTCCAATTCTCTCTTCTTCGTTTATAGGTCTAGGCATAGGTCTGCTAGATCATATGGTAGCTCAATGGTTACCTTTTAAAGGCACCTCTATTCTGTTCTCCTTAGTGGCTCTTTCCAGGTTACGTCCCACTTAAAGTGGAGGGTATGTATTTCTTCCTAGCACCTTCAGCATTTATTCTTTGTAGTTTTTGCTGATGGTTATTCTGAGTGGTGTGAGCTGATACCTCTTTGTGGTTGAATTTGCATGTGTCTCATAATGTGTTGAAATTGAGCTTTAAGACATGTCCTTTTAATTTTTCCAGCTGTGATTAGAGCTTATTTCTTCAAAGTGTTTTCTTAAAGTATGTGTCACCATTTGAAATATTTTGGCCATTATCTCCCTCAAGACATTTTGAGGGCAGGTTTCATTTACAGCCCTGAAGTACTTGTTCATATGAAGTGACCATTAGCTCAGGCTTTAAACCTGCTTTTGCAGGTAATGGCCAGAGAGCGGCAGCCTTTCTACGTTCCCCATGCTGGTACTAGGGAAACAGACCTACCGGCCAGTGGTGTTCTTCGGTTATAAATTAGAGTGCAATGTGCCCGGATAAACCCACAAATGTTGATGTCTCCTTGCTTTTGTTTGTTTTTAATTTAATTTATATTTATTATTAGAGTAATATCCCATTGTGTACGTGGACCACTTCTTCTTGGTGCATTCCTCGGTTGATGGACATTTTCATTGCTTCCAAGTGCTGGCTATGGTAAATATTGCTGGCGTACAGGTTTGCCAGCCTGTGATTTTTGATTCTCATTTTCTCAGGTGATAGGCCAAGCAGTGGTTGTGATTGATTGACTGGTAGCTCAATGTTTCCCTTTTCAAAGCACCTACGTTGTGTTTTCATTAGTGGCTCTTTACATGCCCCCCCTTACAACCGAGGGTACGCATTTCTCCACACTCCCTTCACCGTTTATTTTTGGCAGCATTTTTCCTAATGGCCATTCTGATTGCTGTGAGCTGATAGGTTTTTGTAATATGGGTATGCATGACATTAAAATTTTTAAATTCATCATATTCCTACGCCTTTTTCTTTTCTCTTAAAAGAAAAAACCGTAAGTATAATAGAGCTCTTGAAATTGACTTCTTCGAAGGTTGCCCTCTTTTGAATTTTTTGGTCGATATTTGACCCCAGAAATTTTTTGGAGGGCAGGTGTCATTTACAGAACTGCAAGTTGGTGAAAATTTAGTGACCTTTTGCAGTGGGTTCAAAGCTGCTGTTGTGGGAAACGTCCACAAGGAGGTAGCTTTTCTCCATTCCCCAATCTGGGTACTAGGGCAGCAGAGCCTTTCTGGAAGTCATTGTCCTAGGTTATAAATTAGAATGGAATTTGCCAGGAGAAATCCCCATAAGTTTATGTCTCATTACTTCTTCTTGGTTTTTAAAATTTTTTTAATCTGGGTAAAGTTTAGAATATTGTTTGTCCTAGGTGTACACCATCTGGTCCATTTGTACATTATGTATGTCTATTAATGTACAGATCCTCTTCCCATGTAAAATATTACAGTGTTCCATCGACCTCCCTTGCTATATGTTCGGTCTTTTTGATACATGTATATAATATGTATTTGTATATGTATAGTAACACTAATCCTCATTTCTCAATTTCCCCCCTCCTTTCCTTTTAGATGAGCATAGTTTGTTTTGTTTTCTAAGCCTGTGAGTGTCTTTCTCTTTGGAAATATGTTCATCTGTGTCAGTTATTAGATAATGCCATAAGTGATTATATAGGCTATAGGTCTTTTGCTTTCCGACCTACTTCATGTTTTGTGATTATCTCCAGGCTCATCTGTGGTGCCTCAAAGAGCAGCGCTTCAGTGTTTTCCATGGCTAATATTCCATTGTGTACATGGACCACTTCTTCTTGGTGCATTCCTCTGTTGATGGACATTTTCCTTGCTTCCAAGTGTTGCCTATGGTAAATATTGCTGGAGGGCAGGATTGCCAGCCTGTGATTTGTGATTTTCATTTTCTCAGGTGATAGACCCAGCAGTGGTTATGATTGATTGACTGGTATGGTAGCTCAACGTTTACCTTTTCAAGGCAACTCAATTGTGCTTTCATTAGTGGCTCTTACCACGTCCCCCTTAGAATCGAGGGTACGCATTTCTCCACAATCACGTCAGCATTTCTTGTTTGCAGCATTTTTGTTGATGGCCATTCTGACTGGTGTGAGCTGATAGGTTTTTGTAATTTGGGTTTACATGTCTGTAAAAATTCCTACAATTCATCATTTTTCCACGCCTTTTTCTTTTCTGTTAAAAGAAAAAAGAACAAAAGTGTGAGTATAATATACCTCTTCAAATTTTCTTTTTGGAAGGTTGCACTCTAGAATTTTTTGGTCGATTTTCGACCTCAGTATTTTTTGGAGGGCAGGTGTCATTTACAGACCTGCAATTGGTGAATATTTAGTGACCTTTTGCAGTGGGTTTAAAGCTGCTGTGGTGGGAAACGGCCACAAGGATGCAGCATTTCTCCATTCCCAAATCTGGGTACTAGGGCAGCAGAGCCGTTCTGGAAGTCGTTTGCCTAGGTTGTAAATTTGAATGGAATGTGCCAGGAAAACCCCCCATAAGTTTATGTCTCATTACTCCTAGTTCGTTGTTTTAATTTTTTCAATTGGGGTAATGGTTAGAATGTTGCTTGTCCAAGGTGTACACACTCTGGTTCATCTACATATTCTATATACCTATTTATGTAGAGATCCTCTTCCCCTGTAAATTATTACAGAGTGTTCCGTAAACCTTCCTTGCTATATGGTCGGTCTTTTTGATATATGTATATAATATGTATTTGTATACATATGGTAACGCTAATCTTCATTTATCCATTCCCCCCACCTTTCCTTTTAGATAAGCATAGGTTTTTTTTTTAATAAGTCTGTGATTGACTTTCTCTGTGGAAATATGTTCATTTGTGTCAGTTATTAGATAACGCCTATAAGTGATATCATAGGATATAGGACTTTTGCTTTCCGACTTACCTCATGTTCTGTGATTATCTCCAAGATCATCTATGGTGCCTCAAAGAGCAGTGTTTCATTGTTTTCCATGGCTAGTATTCATTGTGTACATGGACCACTTCTTCTTTATCCTTTCATCTGTTGATGGACATTTTGGTTGCTTCACTGTCTTGTCTATTGTGAATAAGGCTGCAGTGCAGCTTTTGCAGCCCGGGTCTTCTTCATTCTGGTCTTCTCAGGTGAGAGGCCCATTGGTGCGCCTGCTGGATTGAATGGTACCTCAATTTTTCCTTTTCAACGCAGCTCCTTTCTGTTCTCATTATTAGCGTTTAACCCTTTTGCATCTCACCAGCAGCTAGAGGGTACACAGTTCTCTAAAACCTCTTCAGCATTTATTGTTTGTAGACTTTTTGCCAATGGTCAGTCGACTGGTGTGAGTTGAAAACTTTTTGTAGATTAGATTGCATGAGTCTAATACTTCCTGAGGTGGAGCTTTTATCCATTTTCCTTTCTTTAAAAAGAGAGTGAGTAAAACTTACCTCTTCATACTATCTTCTTGAAAATTTGGCCTGTTTTGAATTTTTTGTATCCATTCCCTACCTCAGCACAATTTTGAGGGCAGGTGTCCTTTACAGCCCTGAGTCCTTGTGAATGGTAAGTGACCATTAGCTGTGGGTTAAAAGCTGCTCTTGCGGGAATCGGCCACAAGGCGGCAGCATTTCTCCTTTACCAAATCTGGTTACTAGGGCAACAGAGCCTTACTGGAAGTGGTGTTCTAGGTTGTAAATTAGAATGGAATGTGCGAGGAAAAAGCCCTTTAAGTTTATGTCTCATTACTTCTTGTTGGTATTTTGAATTTAATTTTTATTTCTTATCACAGCAAACTTGATTACAATGTTTTGTTTGTTCTAGGTGTGCAAGATGTGGTTCTTTCACACACATGCATATATCTATTCTTCTTCGGATCCTTTTCCCATGTAGGTAATGACACAATGTTGAGTAGACTTCTCTTGGTATTGCGTAGGTCTTTGGTGATTATATATTTCACATGTGTTTGTATCTCTCTGTTAACCTCAATATGGTAATGTATCCAATCCTCACACCTTTCCATTTGGTGAACCATAAGTTTTTTTAATGAATCTATGATAGTGTTTCTCTGTGGAAATATCTTTGTTTGTATCATTTTTTAGGTAACACCTATATGTGATATGATAGGATATGTGTCTTTCGCTTTCTCACTTACTCCAAGTTGCGTGATTACTTCTAGACTCATCTATGGTGCTGCAAATGGCATTGTTTCATTTTTTCACTAGCTCCTATTCCATCTGTACAGGTAGCAGTTCTTCTTTGTCCACCCATCTGTCGGTGGACTTTTTGGTTACTTCCATATCTTGGCTATTGTAATACTATGCAATGTAGATTTGCGTGCCTGTGTCCTTCCAATTCTCTCTTCTTAGTTTATAGGCCCAGGAATAGGTCTGCTGGATCATATGGTAGCTCAATGGTTACCTTTTAAAGGCACCTCTATTCTGTTCTCCTTAGTGGCTCTTTCCAGGTTACGTCCCACTTAAAGTAGAGGGTATGCATTTCTTCCTGGCACCTTCAGCATTTATTCTTTGCAGTTTTTGCTGATGGTTATTCTGAGTGGTGTGAGCTGATACCTCTTTGTGGTTGAATTTGCATGTGTCTCATAATGTGTTGAAATTGAGCTTTAAGACATGTCCTTTTTATTTTTCCAGCTGTGATTAGAGCTTATTTCTTCAAAGTGTTTTCTTAAAGTATGTGTCACCATTTGAAATATTTTGGCCATTATCTCCCTCAAGACATTTTGAGGGCAGATTTCATTTACAGACCTGCAGTACTTGTTCATATGAAGTGACCATTAGCTCAGGCTTTAAACCTGCTTTTGCAGGTAATGGCCAGAGAGCGGCAGCCTTTCTACGTTCCCCATGCTGGTACTAGGGAAACAGACCTACCGGCCAGTGGTGTTCTTCGGTTATAAATTAGACTGCAATGTGCCCAGATAAACCCACAAATGTTGATGACTCCTTGCTTTTGTTTGTTTTTAATTTAATTTATATTTATTATTAGAGTAATATTCCATTGTGTACGTGGACCACTTCTTCTTGGTGCATTCCTCGGTTGATGGACATTTTCATTGCTTCCAAGTGCTGGCTATGGTAAATATTGCTGGCGTACAGGTTTGCCAGCCTGTGATTTTTGATTCTCATTTTCTCAGGTGATAGGCCAAGCAGTGGTTGTGATTGATTGACTGGTAGCTCAATGTTTCCCTTTTCAAGGCACCTACATTGTGTTTGCATTAGTGGCTCTTTACATGTCCCCCCTTACAAACGAGGGTACGCATTTCTCCACACTCCCTTCACCGTTTATATTTTGCAGCATTTTTCCTAAAGGCCATTCTGATTGCTGTGAGCTGATAGATTTTTGTAATATGGGTATGCATGACATTAAAATTTTTAAAATTCATCATATTCCTACGCCTTTTTCTTTTCTCTTAAAAGAAAAAACCGTAAGTACAATAGAGCTCTTGAAATTGACTTCTTCGAAGGTTGCCCTCTTTTGAATTTTTTGGTCGATTTTTGACCCCAGAAATTTTTTGGAGGGCAGGTGTCATTGACAGAACTGCAAGTTGGTGAAAATTTAGTGACCTTTTGCAGTGGGTTCAAAGCTGCTGTTGTGGGAAACGTCCACAAGGAGGTAGCTTTTCTCCATTCCCCAATCTGGTTACTAGGGCAGCAGAGCCTTTCTGGAAGTCATTGTCCTAGGTTATAAATTAGAATGGAATTTGCCAGGAGAAATCCCCATAAGTTTATGTCTCATTACTTCTTCTTGGTTTTTAAAATTTTTTTAATCTGGGTAAAGTTTAGAATATTGTTTGTCCTAGGTGTACACCATCTGGTCCATTTGTACATTATGTATGTCTATTAATGTACAGATCCTCTTCCCATGTAAAATATTACAGTGTTCCATCGACCTCCCTTGCTATATGTTCGGTCTTTTTGATACATGTATATAATATGTATTTGTATATGTATAGTAACACTAATCCTCATTTCTCAATTTCCCCCCTCCTTTCCTTTTAGATGAGCATAGTTTGTTTTGTTTTCTAAGCCTGTGAGTGTCTTTCTCTTTGGAAATATGTTCATCTGTGTCAGTTATTAGATAATGCCATAAGTGATTATATAGGCTATAGGTCTTTTGCTTTCCGACCTACTTCATGTTTTGTGATTATCTCCAGGCTCATCTGTGGTGCCTCAAAGAGCAGCGCTTCAGTGTTTTCCATGGCTAATATTCCATTGTGTACATGGACCACTTCTTCTTGGTGCATTCCTCTGTTGATGGACATTTTCCTTGCTTCCAAGTGTTGCCTATGGTAAATATTGCTGGAGGGCAGGATTGCCAGCCTGTGATTTGTGATTTTCATTTTCTCAGGTGATAGACCCAGCAGTGGTTATGATTGATTGACTGGTATGGTAGCTCAACGTTTACCTTTTCAAGGCAACTCAATTGTGCTTTCATTAGTGGCTCTTACCACGTCCCCCTTAGAATCGAGGGTACGCATTTCTCCACAATCACGTCAGCATTTCTTGTTTGCAGCATTTTTGTTGATGGCCATTCTGACTGGTGTGAGCTGATAGGTTTTTGTAATTTGGGTTTACATGTCTGTAAAAATTCCTACAATTCATCATTTTTCCACGCCTTTTTCTTTTCTGTTAAAAGAAAAAAGAACAAAAGTGTGAGTATAATATACCTCTTCAAATTTTCTTTTTGGAAGGTTGCACTCTAGAATTTTTTGGTCGATTTTCGACCTCAGTATTTTTTGGAGGGCAGGTGTCATTTACAGACCTGCAATTGGTGAATATTTAGTGACCTTTTGCAGTGGGTTTAAAGCTGCTGTGGTGGGAAACGGCCACAAGGATGCAGCATTTCTCCATTCCCAAATCTGGGTACTAGGGCAGCAGAGCCGTTCTGGAAGTCGTTTGCCTAGGTTGTAAATTTGAATGGAATGTGCCAGGAAAACCCCCCATAAGTTTATGTCTCATTACTCCTAGTTCGTTGTTTTAATTTTTTCAATTGGGGTAATGGTTAGAATGTTGCTTGTCCAAGGTGTACACACTCTGGTTCATCTACATATTCTATATACCTATTTATGTAGAGATCCTCTTCCCCTGTAAATTATTACAGAGTGTTCCGTAAACCTTCCTTGCTATATGGTCGGTCTTTTTGATATATGTATATAATATGTATTTGTATACATATGGTAACGCTAATCTTCATTTATCCATTCCCCCCACCTTTCCTTTTAGATAAGCATAGGTTTTTTTTTAATAAGTCTGTGATTGACTTTCTCTGTGGAAATATGTTCATTTGTGTCAGTTATTAGATAACGCCTATAAGTGATATCATAGGATATAGGACTTTTGCTTTCCGACTTACCTCATGTTCTGTGATTATCTCCAAGATCATCTATGGTGCCTCAAAGAGCAGTGTTTCATTGTTTTCCATGGCTAGTATTCATTGTGTACATGGACCACTTCTTCTTTATCCTTTCATCTGTTGATGGACATTTTGGTTGCTTCACTGTCTTGGCTATGGTGAATAAGGCTGCAGTGCAGCTTTTGCAGCCCGGGTCTTCTTCATTCTGGTCTTCTCAGGTGAGAGGCCCATTGGTGCGCCTGCTGGATTGAATGGTACCTCAATTTTTCCTTTTCAACGCAGCTCCTTTCTGTTCTCATTATTAGCGTTTAACCCTTTTGCATCTCACCAGCAGCTAGAGGGTACACAGTTCTCTAAAACCTCTTCAGCATTTATTGTTTGTAGACTTTTTGCCAATGGTCAGTCGACTGGTGTGAGTTGAAAACTTTTTGTAGATTAGATTGCATGAGTCTAATACTTCCTGAGGTGGAGCTTTTATCCATTTTCCTTTCTTTAAAAAGAGAGTGAGTAAAACTTACCTCTTCATACTATCTTCTTGAAAATTTGGCCTGTTTTGAATTTTTTGTATCCATTCCCTACCTCAGCACAATTTTGAGGGCAGGTGTCCTTTACAGCCCTGAGTCCTTGTGAATGGTAAGTGACCATTAGCTGTGGGTTAAAAGCTGCTCTTGCGGGAATCGGCCACAAGGCGGCAGCATTTCTCCTTTACCAAATCTGGTTTCTAGGGCAACAGAGCCTTACTGGAAGTGGTGTTCTAGGTTGTAAATTAGAATGGAATGTGCGAGGAAAAAGCCCTTTAAGTTTATGTCTCATTACTTCTTGTTGGTATTTTGAACTTAATTTTTATTTCTTATCACAGCAAACTTGATTACAATGTTTTGTTTGTTCTAGGTGTGCAAGATGTGGTTCTTTCACACACATGCATATATCTATTCTTCTTCGGATCCTTTTCCCATGTAGGTAATGACACAATGTTGAGTAGACTTCTCTTGGTATTGCGTAGGTCTTTGGTGATTATATATTTCACATGTGTTTGTATCTCTCTGTTAACCTCAATATGGTAATGTATCCAATCCTCACACCTTTCCATTTGGTGAACCATAAGTTTTTTTAATGAATCTATGATAGTGTTTCTCTGTGGAAATATCTTTGTTTGTATCATTTTTTAGGTAACACCTATATGTGATATGATAGGATATGTGTCTTTCGCTTTCTCACTTACTCCAAGTTGCGTGATTACTTCTAGACTCATCTATGGTGCTGCAAATGGCATTGTTTCATTTTTTCACTAGCTCTTATTCCATCTGTACAGGTAGCAGTACTTCTTTGACCACCCATCTGTCGGTGGACTTTTTGGTTACTTCCATATCTTGGCTATTGTAATACTATGCAATGTAGATTTGCGTGCCTGTGTCCTTCCAATTCTCTCTTCTTCGTTTATAGGTCTAGGCATAGGTCTGCTAGATCATATGGTAGCTCAATGGTTACCTTTTAAAGGCACCTCTATTCTGTTCTCCTTAGTGGCTCTTTCCAGGTTACGTCCCACTTAAAGTGGAGGGTATGTATTTCTTCCTAGCACCTTCAGCATTTATTCTTTGTAGTTTTTGCTGATGGTTATTCTGAGTGGTGTGAGCTGATACCTCTTTGTGGTTGAATTTGCATGTGTCTCATAATGTGTTGAAATTGAGCTTTAAGACATGTCCTTTTAATTTTTCCAGCTGTGATTAGAGCTTATTTCTTCAAAGTGTTTTCTTAAAGTATGTGTCACCATTTGAAATATTTTGGCCATTATCTCCCTCAAGACATTTTGAGGGCAGGTTTCATTTACAGCCCTGAAGTACTTGTTCATATGAAGTGACCATTAGCTCAGGCTTTAAACCTGCTTTTGCAGGTAATGGCCAGAGAGCGGCAGCCTTTCTACGTTCCCCATGCTGGTACTAGGGAAACAGACCTACCGGCCAGTGGTGTTCTTCGGTTATAAATTAGAGTGCAATGTGCCCGGATAAACCCACAAATGTTGATGTCTCCTTGCTTTTGTTTGTTTTTAATTTAATTTATATTTATTATTAGAGTAATATTCCATTGTGTACGTGGACCACTTCTTCTTGGTGCATTCCTCGGTTGATGGACATTTTCATTGCTTCCAAGTGCTGGCTATGGTAAATATTGCTGGCGTACAGGTTTGCCAGCCTGTGATTTTTGATTCTCATTTTCTCAGGTGATAGGCCAAGCAGTGGTTGTGATTGATTGACTGGTAGCTCAATGTTTCCCTTTTCAAAGCACCTACGTTGTGTTTTCATTAGTGGCTCTTTACATGCCCCCCCTTACAACCGAGGGTACGCATTTCTCCACACTCCCTTCACCGTTTATTTTTGGCAGCATTTTTCCTAATGGCCATTCTGATTGCTGTGAGCTGATAGGTTTTTGTAATATGGGTATGCATGACATTAAAATTTTTAAATTCATCATATTCCTACGCCTTTTTCTTTTCTCTTAAAAGAAAAAACCGTAAGTATAATAGAGCTCTTGAAATTGAGTTCTTCGAAGGTTGCCCTCTTTTGAATTTTTTGGTCGATATTTGACCCCAGAAATTTTTTGGAGGGCAGGTGTCATTTACAGAACTGCAAGTTGGTGAAAATTTAGTGACCTTTTGCAGTGGGTTCAAAGCTGCTGTTGTGGGAAACGTCCACAAGGAGGTAGCTTTTCTCCATTCCCCAATCTGGGTACTAGGGCAGCAGAGCCTTTCTGGAAGTCATTGTCCTAGGTTATAAATTAGAATGGAATTTGCCAGGAGAAATCCCCATAAGTTTATGTCTCATTACTTCTTCTTGGTTTTTAAAATTTTTTTAATCTGGGTAAAGTTTAGAATATTGTTTGTCCTAGGTGTACACCATCTGGTCCATTTGTACATTATGTATGTCTATTAATGTACAGATCCTCTTCCCATGTAAAATATTACAGTGTTCCATCGACCTCCCTTGCTATATGTTCGGTCTTTTTGATACATGTATATAATATGTATTTGTATATGTATAGTAACACTAATCCTCATTTCTCAATTTCCCCCCTCCTTTCCTTTTAGATGAGCATAGTTTGTTTTGTTTTCTAAGCCTGTGAGTGTCTTTCTCTTTGGAAATATGTTCATCTGTGTCAGTTATTAGATAATGCCATAAGTGATTATATAGGCTATAGGTCTTTTGCTTTCCGACCTACTTCATGTTTTGTGATTATCTCCAGGCTCATCTGTGGTGCCTCAAAGAGCAGCGCTTCAGTGTTTTCCATGGCTAATATTCCATTGTGTACATGGACCACTTCTTCTTGGTGCATTCCTCTGTTGATGGACATTTTCCTTGCTTCCAAGTGTTGCCTATGGTAAATATTGCTGGAGGGCAGGATTGCCAGCCTGTGATTTTTGATTTTCATTTTCTCAGGTGATAGACCCAGCAGTGGTTATGATTGATTGACTGGTATGGTAGCTCAACGTTTACCTTTTCAAGGCAACTCAATTGTGCTTTCATTAGTGGCTCTTACCACGTCCCCCTTAGAATCGAGGGTACGCATTTCTCCACAATCACGTCAGCATTTCTTGTTTGCAGCATTTTTGTTGATGGCCATTCTGACTGGTGTGAGCTGATAGGTTTTTGTAATTTGGGTTTACATGTCTGTAAAAATTCCTACAATTCATCATTTTTCCACGCCTTTTTCTTTTCTGTTAAAAGAAAAAAGAACAAAAGTGTGAGTATAATATACCTCTTCAAATTTTCTTTTTGGAAGGTTGCACTCTAGAATTTTTTGGTCGATTTTCGACCTCAGTATTTTTTGGAGGGCAGGTGTCATTTACAGACCTGCAATTGGTGAATATTTAGTGACCTTTTGCAGTGGGTTTAAAGCTGCTGTGGTGGGAAACGGCCACAAGGATGCAGCATTTCTCCATTCCCAAATCTGGGTACTAGGGCAGCAGAGCCGTTCTGGAAGTCGTTTGCCTAGGTTGTAAATTTGAATGGAATGTGCCAGGAAAACCCCCCATAAGTTTATGTCTCATTACTCCTAGTTCGTTGTTTTAATTTTTTCAATTGGGGTAATGGTTAGAATGTTGCTTGTCCAAGGTGTACACACTCTGGTTCATCTACATATTCTATATACCTATTTATGTAGAGATCCTCTTCCCCTGTAAATTATTACAGAGTGTTCCGTAAACCTTCCTTGCTATATGGTCGGTCTTTTTGATATATGTATATAATATGTATTTGTATACATATGGTAACGCTAATCTTCATTTATCCATTCCCCCCACCTTTCCTTTTAGATAAGCATAGGTTTTTTTTTAATAAGTCTGTGATTGACTTTCTCTGTGGAAATATGTTCATTTGTGTCAGTTATTAGATAACGCCTATAAGTGATATCATAGGATATAGGACTTTTGCTTTCCGACTTACCTCATGTTCTGTGATTATCTCCAAGATCATCTATGGTGCCTCAAAGAGCAGTGTTTCATTGTTTTCCATGGATAGTATTCATTGTGTACATGGACCACTTCTTCTTTATCCTTTCATCTGTTGATGGACATTTTGGTTGCTTCACTGTCTTGGCTATGGTGAATAAGGCTGCAGTGCAGCTTTTGCAGCCCGGGTCTTCTTCATTCTGGTCTTCTCAGGTGAGAGGCCCATTGGTGCGTCTGCTGGATTGAATGGTACCTCAATTTTTCCTTTTCAACGCAGCTCCTTTCTGTTCTCATTATTAGCGTTTAACCCTTTTGCATCTCACCAGCAGCTAGAGGGTACACAGTTCTCTAAAACCTCTTCAGCATTTATTGTTTGTAGACTTTTTGCCAATGGTCAGTCGACTGGTGTGAGTTGAAAACTTTTTGTAGATTAGATTGCATGAGTCTAATACTTCCTGAGGTGGAGCTTTTATCCATTTTCCTTTCTTTAAAAAGAGAGTGAGTAAAACTTACCTCTTCATACTATCTTCTTGAAAATTTGGCCTGTTTTGAATTTTTTGTATCCATTCCCTACCTCAGCACAATTTTGAGGGCAGGTGTCCTTTACAGCCCTGAGTCCTTGTGAATGGTAAGTGACCATTAGCTGTGGGTTAAAAGCTGCTCTTGCGGGAATCGGCCACAAGGCGGCAGCATTTCTCCTTTACCAAATCTGGTTACTAGGGCAACAGAGCCTTACTGGAAGTGGTGTTTTAGGTGGTAAATTAGAATGGAATGTGCGAGGAAAAAGCCCTTTAAGTTTATGTCTCATTACTTCTTGTTGGTATTTTGAATTTAATTTTTATTTCTTATCACAGCAAACTTGATTACAATGTTTTGTTTGTTCTAGGTGTGCAAGATGTGGTTCTTTCACACACATGCATATATCTATTCTTCTTCGGATCCTTTTCCCATGTAGGTAATGACACAATGTTGAGTAGACTTCTCTTGGTATTGCGTAGGTCTTTGGTGATTATATATTTCACATGTGTTTGTATCTCTCTGTTAACCTCAATATGGTAATGTATCCAATCCTCACACCTTTCCATTTGGTGAACCATAAGTTTTTTTAATGAATCTATGATAGTGTTTCTCTGTGGAAATATCTTTGTTTGTATCATTTTTTAGGTAACACCTATATGTGATATGATAGGATATGTGTCTTTCGCTTTCTCACTTACTCCAAGTTGCGTGATTACTTCTAGACTCATCTATGGTGCTGCAAATGGCATTGTTTCATTTTTTCACTAGCTCTTATTCCATCTGTACAGGTAGCAGTACTTCTTTGACCACCCATCTGTCGGTGGACTTTTTGGTTACTTCCATATCTTGGCTATTGTAATACTATGCAATGTAGATTTGCGTGCCTGTGTCCTTCCAATTCTCTCTTCTTCGTTTATAGGTCTAGGCATAGGTCTGCTAGATCATATGGTAGCTCAATGGTTACCTTTTAAAGGCACCTCTATTCTGTTCTCCTTAGTGGCTCTTTCCAGGTTACGTCCCACTTAAAGTGGAGGGTATGTATTTCTTCCTAGCACCTTCAGCATTTATTCTTTGTAGTTTTTGCTGATGGTTATTCTGAGTGGTGTGAGCTGATACCTCTTTGTGGTTGAATTTGCATGTGTCTCATAATGTGTTGAAATTGAGCTTTAAGACATGTCCTTTTAATTTTTCCAGCTGTGATTAGAGCTTATTTCTTCAAAGTGTTTTCTTAAAGTATGTGTCACCATTTGAAATATTTTGGCCATTATCTCCCTCAAGACATTTTGAGGGCAGGTTTCATTTACAGCCCTGAAGTACTTGTTCATATGAAGTGACCATTAGCTCAGGCTTTAAACCTGCTTTTGCAGGTAATGGCCAGAGAGCGGCAGCCTTTCTACGTTCCCCATGCTGGTACTAGGGAAACAGACCTACCGGCCAGTGGTGTTCTTCGGTTATAAATTAGAGTGCAATGTGCCCGGATAAACCCACAAATGTTGATGACTCCTTGCTTTTGTTTGTTTTTAATTTAATTTATATTTATTATTAGAGTAATATCCCATTGTGTACGTGGACCACTTCTTCTTGGTGCATTCCTCGGTTGATGGACATTTTCATTGCTTCCAAGTGCTGGCTATGGTAAATATTGCTGGCGTACAGGTTTGCCAGCCTGTGATTTTTGATCCTCATTTTCTCAGGTGATAGGCCAAGCAGTGGTTGTGATTGATTGACTGGTAGCTCAATGTTTCCCTTTTCAAAGCACCTACGTTGTGTTTTCATTAGTGGCTCTTTACATGCCCCCCCTTACAACCGAGGGTACGCATTTCTCCACACTCCCTTCACCGTTTATTTTTGGCAGCATTTTTCCTAATGGCCATTCTGATTGCTGTGAGCTGATAGGTTTTTGTAATATGGGTATGCATGACATTAAAATTTTTAAATTCATCATATTCCTACGCCTTTTTCTTTTCTCTTAAAAGAAAAAACCGTAAGTATAATAGAGCTCTTGAAATTGACTTCTTCGAAGGTTGCCCTCTTTTGAATTTTTTGGTCGATTTTTCACCCCAGAAATTTTTTGGAGGGCAGGTGTCATTTACAGAACTGCAAGTTGGTGAAAATTTAGTGACCTTTTGCAGTGGGTTCAAAGCTGCTGTTGTGGGAAACGTCCACAAGGAGGTAGCTTTTCTCCATTCCCCAATCTGGGTACTAGGGCAGCAGAGCCCTTCTGGAAGTCATTGTCCTAGGTTATAAATTAGAATGGAATTTGCCAGGAGAAATCCCCATAAGTTTATGTCTCATTACTTCTTCTTGGTTTTTAAAATTTTTTTAATCTGGGTAAAGTTTAGAATATTGTTTGTCCTAGGTGTACACCATCTGGTCCATTTGTACATTATGTATGTCTATTAATGTACAGATCCTCTTCCCATGTAAAATATTACAGTGTTCCATCGACCTCCCTTGCTATATGTTCGGTCTTTTTGATACATGTATATAATATGTATTTGTATATGTATAGTAACACTAATCCTCATTTCTCAATTTCCCCCCTCCTTTCCTTTTAGATGAGCATAGTTTGTTTTGTTTTCTAAGCCTGTGAGTGTCTTTCTCTTTGGAAATATGTTCATCTGTGTCAGTTATTAGATAATGCCATAAGTGATTATATAGGCTATAGGTCTTTTGCTTTCCGACCTACTTCATGTTTTGTGATTATCTCCAGGCTCATCTGTGGTGCCTCAAAGAGCAGCGCTTCAGTGTTTTCCATGGCTAATATTCCATTGTGTACATGGACCACTTCTTCTTGGTGCATTCCTCTGTTGATGGACATTTTCCTTGCTTCCAAGTGTTGCCTATGGTAAATATTGCTGGAGGGCAGGATTGCCAGCCTGTGATTTGTGATTTTCATTTTCTCAGGTGATAGACCCAGCAGTGGTTATGATTGATTGACTGGTATGGTAGCTCAACGTTTACCTTTTCAAGGCAACTCAATTGTGCTTTCATTAGTGGCTCTTACCACGTCCCCCTTAGAATCGAGGGTACGCATTTCTCCACAATCACGTCAGCATTTCTTGTTTGCAGCATTTTTGTTGATGGCCATTCTGACTGGTGTGAGCTGATAGGTTTTTGTAATTTGGGTTTACATGTCTGTAAAAATTCCTACAATTCATCATTTTTCCACGCCTTTTTCTTTTCTGTTAAAAGAAAAAAGAACAAAAGTGTGAGTATAATATACCTCTTCAAATTTTCTTTTTGGAAGGTTGCACTCTAGAATTTTTTGGTCGATTTTCGACCTCAGTATTTTTTGGAGGGCAGGTGTCATTTACAGACCTGCAATTGGTGAATATTTAGTGACCTTTTGCAGTGGGTTTAAAGCTGCTGTGGTGGGAAACGGCCACAAGGATGCAGCATTTCTCCATTCCCAAATCTGGGTACTAGGGCAGCAGAGCCGTTCTGGAAGTCGTTTGCCTAGGTTGTAAATTTGAATGGAATGTGCCAGGAAAACCCCCCATAAGTTTATGTCTCATTACTCCTAGTTCGTTGTTTTAATTTTTTCAATTGGGGTAATGGTTAGAATGTTGCTTGTCCAAGGTGTACACACTCTGGTTCATCTACATATTCTATATACCTATTTATGTAGAGATCCTCTTCCCCTGTAAATTATTACAGAGTGTTCCGTAAACCTTCCTTGCTATATGGTCGGTCTTTTTGATATATGTATATAATATGTATTTGTATACATATGGTAACGCTAATCTTCATTTATCCATTCCCCCCACCTTTCCTTTTAGATAAGCATAGGTTTTTTTTTAATAAGTCTGTGATTGACTTTCTCTGTGGAAATATGTTCATTTGTGTCAGTTATTAGATAACGCCTATAAGTGATATCATAGGATATAGGACTTTTGCTTTCCGACTTACCTCATGTTCTGTGATTATCTCCAAGATCATCTATGGTGCCTCAAAGAGCAGTGTTTCATTGTTTTCCATGGCTAGTATTCATTGTGTACATGGACCACTTCTTCTTTATCCTTTCATCTGTTGATGGACATTTTGGTTGCTTCACTGTCTTGGCTATGGTGAATAAGGCTGCAGTGCAGCTTTTGCAGCCCGGGTCTTCTTCATTCTGGTCTTCTCAGGTGAGAGGCCCATTGGTGCGCCTGCTGGATTGAATGGTACCTCAATTTTTCCTTTTCAACGCAGCTCCTTTCTGTTCTCATTATTAGCGTTTAACCCTTTTGCATCTCACCAGCAGCTAGAGGGTACACAGTTCTCTAAAACCTCTTCAGCATTTATTGTTTGTAGACTTTTTGCCAATGGTCAGTCGACTGGTGTGAGTTGAAAACTTTTTGTAGATTAGATTGCATGAGTCTAATACTTCCTGAGGTGGAGCTTTTATCCATTTTCCTTTCTTTAAAAAGAGAGTGAGTAAAACTTACCTCTTCATACTATCTTCTTGAAAATTTGGCCTGTTTTGAATTTTTTGTATCCATTCCCTACCTCAGCACAATTTTGAGGGCAGGTGTCCTTTACAGCCCTGAGTCCTTGTGAATGGTAAGTGACCATTAGCTGTGGGTTAAAAGCTGCTCTTGCGGGAATCGGCCACAAGGCGGCAGCATTTCTCCTTTACCAAATCTGGTTACTAGGGCAACAGAGCCTTACTGGAAGTGGTGTTCTAGGTTGTAAATTAGAATGGAATGTGCGAGGAAAAAGCCCTTTAAGTTTATGTCTCATTACTTCTTGTTGGTATTTTGAATTTAATTTTTATTTCTTATCACAGCAAACTTGATTACAATGTTTTGTTTGTTCTAGGTGTGCAAGATGTGGTTCTTTCACACACATGCATATATCTATTCTTCTTCGGATCCTTTTCCCATGTAGGTAATGACACAATGTTGAGTAGACTTCTCTTGGTATTGCGTAGGTCTTTGGTGATTATATATTTCACATGTGTTTGTATCTCTCTGTTAACCTCAATATGGTAATGTATCCAATCCTCACACCTTTCCATTTGGTGAACCATAAGTTTTTTTAATGAATCTATGATAGTGTTTCTCTGTGGAAATATCTTTGTTTGTATCATTTTTTAGGTAACACCTATATGTGATATGATAGGATATGTGTCTTTCGCTTTCTCACTTACTCCAAGTTGCGTGATTACTTCTAGACTCATCTATGGTGCTGCAAATGGCATTGTTTCATTTTTTCACTAGCTCTTATTCCATCTGTACAGGTAGCAGTACTTCTTTGACCACCCATCTGTCGGTGGACTTTTTGGTTACTTCCATATCTTGGCTATTGTAATACTATGCAATGTAGATTTGCGTGCCTGTGTCCTTCCAATTCTCTCTTCTTCGTTTATAGGTCTAGGCATAGGTCTGCTAGATCATATGGTAGCTCAATGGTTACCTTTTAAAGGCACCTCTATTCTGTTCTCCTTAGTGGCTCTTTCCAGGTTACGTCCCACTTAAAGTGGAGGGTATGTATTTCTTCCTAGCACCTTCAGCATTTATTCTTTGTAGTTTTTGCTGATGGTTATTCTGAGTGGTGTGAGCTGATACCTCTTTGTGGTTGAATTTGCATGTGTCTCATAATGTGTTGAAATTGAGCTTTAAGACATGTCCTTTTAATTTTTCCAGCTGTGATTAGAGCTTATTTCTTCAAAGTGTTTTCTTAAAGTATGTGTCACCATTTGAAATATTTTGGCCATTATCTCCCTCAAGACATTTTGAGGGCAGGTTTCATTTACAGCCCTGAAGTACTTGTTCATATGAAGTGACCATTAGCTCAGGCTTTAAACCTGCTTTTGCAGGTAATGGCCAGAGAGCGGCAGCCTTTCTACGTTCCCCATGCTGGTACTAGGGAAACAGACCTACCGGCCAGTGGTGTTCTTCGGTTATAAATTAGAGTGCAATGTGCCCGGATAAACCCACAAATGTTGATGACTCCTTGCTTTTGTTTGTTTTTAATTTAATTTATATTTATTATTAGAGTAATATCCCATTGTGTACGTGGACCACTTCTTCTTGGTGCATTCCTCGGTTGATGGACATTTTCATTGCTTCCAAGTGCTGGCTATGGTAAATATTGCTGGCGTACAGGTTTGCCAGCCTGTGATTTTTGATCCTCATTTTCTCAGGTGATAGGCCAAGCAGTGGTTGTGATTGATTGACTGGTAGCTCAATGTTTCCCTTTTCAAAGCACCTACGTTGTGTTTTCATTAGTGGCTCTTTACATGCCCCCCCTTACAACCGAGGGTACGCATTTCTCCACACTCCCTTCACCGTTTATTTTTGGCAGCATTTTTCCTAATGGCCATTCTGATTGCTGTGAGCTGATAGGTTTTTGTAATATGGGTATGCATGACATTAAAATTTTTAAATTCATCATATTCCTACGCCTTTTTCTTTTCTCTTAAAAGAAAAAACCGTAAGTATAATAGAGCTCTTGAAATTGACTTCTTCGAAGGTTGCCCTCTTTTGAATTTTTTGGTCGATTTTTCACCCCAGAAATTTTTTGGAGGGCAGGTGTCATTTACAGAACTGCAAGTTGGTGAAAATTTAGTGACCTTTTGCAGTGGGTTCAAAGCTGCTGTTGTGGGAAACGTCCACAAGGAGGTAGCTTTTCTCCATTCCCCAATCTGGGTACTAGGGCAGCAGAGCCCTTCTGGAAGTCATTGTCCTAGGTTATAAATTAGAATGGAATTTGCCAGGAGAAATCCCCATAAGTTTATGTCTCATTACTTCTTCTTGGTTTTTAAAATTTTTTTAATCTGGGTAAAGTTTAGAATATTGTTTGTCCTAGGTGTACACCATCTGGTCCATTTGTACATTATGTATGTCTATTAATGTACAGATCCTCTTCCCATGTAAAATATTACAGTGTTCCATCGACCTCCCTTGCTATATGTTCGGTCTTTTTGATACATGTATATAATATGTATTTGTATATGTATAGTAACACTAATCCTCATTTCTCAATTTCCCCCCTCCTTTCCTTTTAGATGAGCATAGTTTGTTTTGTTTTCTAAGCCTGTGAGTGTCTTTCTCTTTGGAAATATGTTCATCTGTGTCAGTTATTAGATAATGCCATAAGTGATTATATAGGCTATAGGTCTTTTGCTTTCCGACCTACTTCATGTTTTGTGATTATCTCCAGGCTCATCTGTGGTGCCTCAAAGAGCAGCGCTTCAGTGTTTTCCATGGCTAATATTCCATTGTGTACATGGACCACTTCTTCTTGGTGCATTCCTCTGTTGATGGACATTTTCCTTGCTTCCAAGTGTTGCCTATGGTAAATATTGCTGGAGGGCAGGATTGCCAGCCTGTGATTTGTGATTTTCATTTTCTCAGGTGATAGACCCAGCAGTGGTTATGATTGATTGACTGGTATGGTAGCTCAACGTTTACCTTTTCAAGGCAACTCAATTGTGCTTTCATTAGTGGCTCTTACCACGTCCCCCTTAGAATCGAGGGTACGCATTTCTCCACAATCACGTCAGCATTTCTTGTTTGCAGCATTTTTGTTGATGGCCATTCTGACTGGTGTGAGCTGATAGGTTTTTGTAATTTGGGTTTACATGTCTGTAAAAATTCCTACAATTCATCATTTTTCCACGCCTTTTTCTTTTCTGTTAAAAGAAAAAAGAACAAAAGTGTGAGTATAATATACCTCTTCAAATTTTCTTTTTGGAAGGTTGCACTCTAGAATTTTTTGGTCGATTTTCGACCTCAGTATTTTTTGGAGGGCAGGTGTCATTTACAGACCTGCAATTGGTGAATATTTAGTGACCTTTTGCAGTGGGTTTAAAGCTGCTGTGGTGGGAAACGGCCACAAGGATGCAGCATTTCTCCATTCCCAAATCTGGGTACTAGGGCAGCAGAGCCGTTCTGGAAGTCGTTTGCCTAGGTTGTAAATTTGAATGGAATGTGCCAGGAAAACCCCCCATAAGTTTATGTCTCATTACTCCTAGTTCGTTGTTTTAATTTTTTCAATTGGGGTAATGGTTAGAATGTTGCTTGTCCAAGGTGTACACACTCTGGTTCATCTACATATTCTATATACCTATTTATGTAGAGATCCTCTTCCCCTGTAAATTATTACAGAGTGTTCCGTAAACCTTCCTTGCTATATGGTCGGTCTTTTTGATATATGTATATAATATGTATTTGTATACATATGGTAACGCTAATCTTCATTTATCCATTCCCCCCACCTTTCCTTTTAGATAAGCATAGGTTTTTTTTTAATAAGTCTGTGATTGACTTTCTCTGTGGAAATATGTTCATTTGTGTCAGTTATTAGATAACGCCTATAAGTGATATCATAGGATATAGGACTTTTGCTTTCCGACTTACCTCATGTTCTGTGATTATCTCCAAGATCATCTATGGTGCCTCAAAGAGCAGTGTTTCATTGTTTTCCATGGCTAGTATTCATTGTGTACATGGACCACTTCTTCTTTATCCTTTCATCTGTTGATGGACATTTTGGTTGCTTCACTGTCTTGGCTATGGTGAATAAGGCTGCAGTGCAGCTTTTGCAGCCCGGGTCTTCTTCATTCTGGTCTTCTCAGGTGAGAGGCCCATTGGTGCGCCTGCTGGATTGAATGGTACCTCAATTTTTCCTTTTCAACGCAGCTCCTTTCTGTTCTCATTATTAGCGTTTAACCCTTTTGCATCTCACCAGCAGCTAGAGGGTACACAGTTCTCTAAAACCTCTTCAGCATTTATTGTTTGTAGACTTTTTGCCAATGGTCAGTCGACTGGTGTGAGTTGAAAACTTTTTGTAGATTAGATTGCATGAGTCTAATACTTCCTGAGGTGGAGCTTTTATCCATTTTCCTTTCTTTAAAAAGAGAGTGAGTAAAACTTACCTCTTCATACTATCTTCTTGAAAATTTGGCCTGTTTTGAATTTTTTGTATCCATTCCCTACCTCAGCACAATTTTGAGGGCAGGTGTCCTTTACAGCCCTGAGTCCTTGTGAATGGTAAGTGACCATTAGCTGTGGGTTAAAAGCTGCTCTTGCGGGAATCGGCCACAAGGCGGCAGCATTTCTCCTTTACCAAATCTGGTTACTAGGGCAACAGAGCCTTACTGGAAGTGGTGTTCTAGGTGGTAAATTAGAATGGAATGTGCGAGGAAAAAGCCCTTTAAGTTTATGTCTCATTACTTCTTGTTGGTATTTTGAATTTAATTTTTATTTCTTATCACAGCAAACTTGATTACAATGTTTTGTTTGTTCTAGGTGTGCAAGATGTGGTTCTTTCACACACATGCATATATCTATTCTTCTTCGGATCCTTTTCCCATGTAGGTAATGACACAACGTTGAGTAGACTTCTCTTGGTATTGCGTAGGTCTTTGGTGATTATATATTTCACATGTGTTTGTATCTCTCTGTTAACCTCAATATGGTAATGTATCCAATCCTCACACCTTTCCATTTGGTGGACCATAAGTTTTTTTAATGAATCTATGATAGTGTTTCTCTGTGGAAATATCTTTGTTTGTATCATTTTTTAGGTAACACCTATATGTGATATGATAGGATATGTGTCTTTCGCTTTCTCACTTACTCCAAGTTGCGTGATTACTTCTAGACTCATCTATGGTGCTGCAAATGGCATTGTTTCATTTTTTCACTAGCTCTTATTCCATCTGTACAGGTAGCAGTACTTCTTTGACCACCCATCTGTCGGTGGACTTTTTGGTTACTTCCATATCTTGGCTATTGTAATACTATGCAATGTAGATTTGCGTGCCTGTGTCCTTCCAATTCTCTCTTCTTCGTTTATAGGTCTAGGCATAGGTCTGCTAGATCATATGGTAGCTCAATGGTTACCTTTTAAAGGCACCTCTATTCTGTTCTCCTTAGTGGCTCTTTCCAGGTTACGTCCCACTTAAAGTGGAGGGTATGTATTTCTTCCTAGCACCTTCAGCATTTATTCTTTGTAGTTTTTGCTGATGGTTATTCTGAGTGGTGTGAGCTGATACCTCTTTGTGGTTGAATTTGCATGTGTCTCATAATGTGTTGAAATTGAGCTTTAAGACATGTCCTTTTAATTTTTCCAGCTGTGATTAGAGCTTATTTCTTCAAAGTGTTTTCTTAAAGTATGTGTCACCATTTGAAATATTTTGGCCATTATCTCCCTCAAGACATTTTGAGGGCAGGTTTCATTTACAGCCCTGAAGTACTTGTTCATATGAAGTGACCATTAGCTCAGGCTTTAAACCTGCTTTTGCAGGTAATGGCCAGAGAGCGGCAGCCTTTCTACGTTCCCCATGCTGGTACTAGGGAAACAGACCTACCGGCCAGTGGTGTTCTTCGGTTATAAATTAGAGTGCAATGTGCCCGGATAAACCCACAAATGTTGATGACTCCTTGCTTTTGTTTGTTTTTAATTTAATTTATATTTATTATTAGAGTAATATCCCATTGTGTACGTGGACCACTTCTTCTTGGTGCATTCCTCGGTTGATGGACATTTTCATTGCTTCCAAGTGCTGGCTATGGTAAATATTGCTGGCGTACAGGTTTGCCAGCCTGTGATTTTTGATCCTCATTTTCTCAGGTGATAGGCCAAGCAGTGGTTGTGATTGATTGACTGGTAGCTCAATGTTTCCCTTTTCAAAGCACCTACGTTGTGTTTTCATTAGTGGCTCTTTACATGCCCCCCCCTTACAACCGAGGGTACGCATTTCTCCACACTCCCTTCACCGTTTATTTTTGGCAGCATTTTTCCTAATGGCCATTCTGATTGCTGTGAGCTGATAGGTTTTTGTAATATGGGTATGCATGACATTAAAATTTTTAAATTCATCATATTCCTACGCCTTTTTCTTTTCTCTTAAAAGAAAAAACCGTAAGTATAATAGAGCTCTTGAAATTGACTTCTTCGAAGGTTGCCCTCTTTTGAATTTTTTGGTCGATTTTTCACCCCAGAAATTTTTTGGAGGGCAGGTGTCATTTACAGAACTGCAAGTTGGTGAAAATTTAGTGACCTTTTGCAGTGGGTTCAAAGCTGCTGTTGTGGGAAACGTCCACAAGGAGGTAGCTTTTCTCCATTCCCCAATCTGGGTACTAGGGCAGCAGAGCCCTTCTGGAAGTCATTGTCCTAGGTTATAAATTAGAATGGAATTTGCCAGGAGAAATCCCCATAAGTTTATGTCTCATTACTTCTTCTTGGTTTTTAAAATTTTTTTAATCTGGGTAAAGTTTAGAATATTGTTTGTCCTAGGTGTACACCATCTGGTCCATTTGTACATTATGTATGTCTATTAATGTACAGATCCTCTTCCCATGTAAAATATTACAGTGTTCCATCGACCTCCCTTGCTATATGTTCGGTCTTTTTGATACATGTATATAATATGTATTTGTATATGTATAGTAACACTAATCCTCATTTCTCAATTTCCCCCCTCCTTTCCTTTTAGATGAGCATAGTTTGTTTTGTTTTCTAAGCCTGTGAGTGTCTTTCTCTTTGGAAATATGTTCATCTGTGTCAGTTATTAGATAATGCCATAAGTGATTATATAGGCTATAGGTCTTTTGCTTTCCGACCTACTTCATGTTTTGTGATTATCTCCAGGCTCATCTGTGGTGCCTCAAAGAGCAGCGCTTCAGTGTTTTCCATGGCTAATATTCCATTGTGTACATGGACCACTTCTTCTTGGTGCATTCCTCTGTTGATGGACATTTTCCTTGCTTCCAAGTGTTGCCTATGGTAAATATTGCTGGAGGGCAGGATTGCCAGCCTGTGATTTGTGATTTTCATTTTCTCAGGTGATAGACCCAGCAGTGGTTATGATTGATTGACTGGTATGGTAGCTCAACGTTTACCTTTTCAAGGCAACTCAATTGTGCTTTCATTAGTGGCTCTTACCACGTCCCCCTTAGAATCGAGGGTACGCATTTCTCCACAATCACGTCAGCATTTCTTGTTTGCAGCATTTTTGTTGATGGCCATTCTGACTGGTGTGAGCTGATAGGTTTTTGTAATTTGGGTTTACATGTCTGTAAAAATTCCTACAATTCATCATTTTTCCACGCCTTTTTCTTTTCTGTTAAAAGAAAAAAGAACAAAAGTGTGAGTATAATATACCTCTTCAAATTTTCTTTTTGGAAGGTTGCACTCTAGAATTTTTTGGTCGATTTTCGACCTCAGTATTTTTTGGAGGGCAGGTGTCATTTACAGACCTGCAATTGGTGAATATTTAGTGACCTTTTGCAGTGGGTTTAAAGCTGCTGTGGTGGGAAACGGCCACAAGGATGCAGCATTTCTCCATTCCCAAATCTGGGTACTAGGGCAGCAGAGCCGTTCTGGAAGTCGTTTGCCTAGGTTGTAAATTTGAATGGAATGTGCCAGGAAAACCCCCCATAAGTTTATGTCTCATTACTCCTAGTTCGTTGTTTTAATTTTTTCAATTGGGGTAATGGTTAGAATGTTGCTTGTCCAAGGTGTACACACTCTGGTTCATCTACATATTCTATATACCTATTTATGTAGAGATCCTCTTCCCCTGTAAATTATTACAGAGTGTTCCGTAAACCTTCCTTGCTATATGGTCGGTCTTTTTGATATATGTATATAATATGTATTTGTATACATATGGTAACGCTAATCTTCATTTATCCATTCCCCCCACCTTTCCTTTTAGATAAGCATAGGTTTTTTTTTAATAAGTCTGTGATTGACTTTCTCTGTGGAAATATGTTCATTTGTGTCAGTTATTAGATAACGCCTATAAGTGATATCATAGGATATAGGACTTTTGCTTTCCGACTTACCTCATGTTCTGTGATTATCTCCAAGATCATCTATGGTGCCTCAAAGAGCAGTGTTTCATTGTTTTCCATGGCTAGTATTCATTGTGTACATGGACCACTTCTTCTTTATCCTTTCATCTGTTGATGGACATTTTGGTTGCTTCACTGTCTTGGCTATGGTGAATAAGGCTGCAGTGCAGCTTTTGCAGCCCGGGTCTTCTTCATTCTGGTCTTCTCAGGTGAGAGGCCCATTGGTGCGCCTGCTGGATTGAATGGTACCTCAATTTTTCCTTTTCAACGCAGCTCCTTTCTGTTCTCATTATTAGCGTTTAACCCTTTTGCATCTCACCAGCAGCTAGAGGGTACACAGTTCTCTAAAACCTCTTCAGCATTTATTGTTTGTAGACTTTTTGCCAATGGTCAGTCGACTGGTGTGAGTTGAAAACTTTTTGTAGATTAGATTGCATGAGTCTAATACTTCCTGAGGTGGAGCTTTTATCCATTTTCCTTTCTTTAAAAAGAGAGTGAGTAAAACTTACCTCTTCATACTATCTTCTTGAAAATTTGGCCTGTTTTGAATTTTTTGTATCCATTCCCTACCTCAGCACAATTTTGAGGGCAGGTGTCCTTTACAGCCCTGAGTCCTTGTGAATGGTAAGTGACCATTAGCTGTGGGTTAAAAGCTGCTCTTGCGGGAATCGGCCACAAGGCGGCAGCATTTCTCCTTTACCAAATCTGGTTACTAGGGCAACAGAGCCTTACTGGAAGTGGTGTTCTAGGTGGTAAATTAGAATGGAATGTGCGAGGAAAAAGCCCTTTAAGTTTATGTCTCATTACTTCTTGTTGGTATTTTGAATTTAATTTTTATTTCTTATCACAGCAAACTTGATTACAATGTTTTGTTTGTTCTAGGTGTGCAAGATGTGGTTCTTTCACACACATGCATATATCTATTCTTCTTCGGATCCTTTTCCCATGTAGGTAATGACACAACGTTGAGTAGACTTCTCTTGGTATTGCGTAGGTCTTTGGTGATTATATATTTCACATGTGTTTGTATCTCTCTGTTAACCTCAATATGGTAATGTATCCAATCCTCACACCTTTCCATTTGGTGGACCATAAGTTTTTTTAATGAATCTATGATAGTGTTTCTCTGTGGAAATATCTTTGTTTGTATCATTTTTTAGGTAACACCTATATGTGATATGATAGGATATGTGTCTTTCGCTTTCTCACTTACTCCAAGTTGCGTGATTACTTCTAGACTCATCTATGGTGCTGCAAATGGCATTGTTTCATTTTTTCACTAGCTCTTATTCCATCTGTACAGGTAGCAGTACTTCTTTGACCACCCATCTGTCGGTGGACTTTTTGGTTACTTCCATATCTTGGCTATTGTAATACTATGCAATGTAGATTTGCGTGCCTGTGTCCTTCCAATTCTCTCTTCTTCGTTTATAGGTCTAGGCATAGGTCTGCTAGATCATATGGTAGCTCAATGGTTACCTTTTAAAGGCACCTCTATTCTGTTCTCCTTAGTGGCTCTTTCCAGGTTACGTCCCACTTAAAGTGGAGGGTATGTATTTCTTCCTAGCACCTTCAGCATTTATTCTTTGTAGTTTTTGCTGATGGTTATTCTGAGTGGTGTGAGCTGATACCTCTTTGTGGTTGAATTTGCATGTGTCTCATAATGTGTTGAAATTGAGCTTTAAGACATGTCCTTTTAATTTTTCCAGCTGTGATTAGAGCTTATTTCTTCAAAGTGTTTTCTTAAAGTATGTGTCACCATTTGAAATATTTTGGCCATTATCTCCCTCAAGACATTTTGAGGGCAGGTTTCATTTACAGCCCTGAAGTACTTGTTCATATGAAGTGACCATTAGCTCAGGCTTTAAACCTGCTTTTGCAGGTAATGGCCAGAGAGCGGCAGCCTTTCTACGTTCCCCATGCTGGTACTAGGGAAACAGACCTACCGGCCAGTGGTGTTCTTCGGTTATAAATTAGAGTGCAATGTGCCCGGATAAACCCACAAATGTTGATGACTCCTTGCTTTTGTTTGTTTTTAATTTAATTTATATTTATTATTAGAGTAATATCCCATTGTGTACGTGGACCACTTCTTCTTGGTGCATTCCTCGGTTGATGGACATTTTCATTGCTTCCAAGTGCTGGCTATGGTAAATATTGCTGGCGTACAGGTTTGCCAGCCTGTGATTTTTGATTCTCATTTTCTCAGGTGATAGGCCAAGCAGTGGTTGTGATTGATTGACTGGTAGCTCAATGTTTCCCTTTTCAAAGCACCTACGTTGTGTTTTCATTAGTGGCTCTTTACATGCCCCCCCTTACAACCGAGGGTACGCATTTCTCCACACTCCCTTCACCGTTTATTTTTGGCAGCATTTTTCCTAATGGCCATTCTGATTGCTGTGAGCTGATAGGTTTTTGTAATATGGGTATGCATGACATTAAAATTTTTAAATTCATCATATTCCTACGCCTTTTTCTTTTCTCTTAAAAGAAAAAACCGTAAGTATAATAGAGCTCTTGAAATTGACTTCTTCGAAGGTTGCCCTCTTTTGAATTTTTTGGTCGATATTTGACCCCAGAAATTTTTTGGAGGGCAGGTGTCATTTACAGAACTGCAAGTTGGTGAAAATTTAGTGACCTTTTGCAGTGGGTTCAAAGCTGCTGTTGTGGGAAACGTCCACAAGGAGGTAGCTTTTCTCCATTCCCCAATCTGGGTACTAGGGCAGCAGAGCCCTTCTGGAAGTCATTGTCCTAGGTTATAAATTAGAATGGAATTTGCCAGGAGAAATCCCCATAAGTTTATGTCTCATTACTTCTTCTTGGTTTTTAAAATTTTTTTAATCTGGGTAAAGTTTAGAATATTGTTTGTCCTAGGTGTACACCATCTGGTCCATTTGTACATTATGTATGTCTATTAATGTACAGATCCTCTTCCCATGTAAAATATTACAGTGTTCCATCGACCTCCCTTGCTATATGTTCGGTCTTTTTGATACATGTATATAATATGTATTTGTATATGTATAGTAACACTAATCCTCATTTCTCAATTTCCCCCCTCCTTTCCTTTTAGATGAGCATAGTTTGTTTTGTTTTCTAAGCCTGTGAGTGTCTTTCTCTTTGGAAATATGTTCATCTGTGTCAGTTATTAGATAATGCCATAAGTGATTATATAGGCTATAGGTCTTTTGCTTTCCGACCTACTTCATGTTTTGTGATTATCTCCAGGCTCATCTGTGGTGCCTCAAAGAGCAGCGCTTCAGTGTTTTCCATGGCTAATATTCCATTGTGTACATGGACCACTTCTTCTTGGTGCATTCCTCTGTTGATGGACATTTTCCTTGCTTCCAAGTGTTGCCTATGGTAAATATTGCTGGAGGGCAGGATTGCCAGCCTGTGATTTGTGATTTTCATTTTCTCAGGTGATAGACCCAGCAGTGGTTATGATTGATTGACTGGTATGGTAGCTCAACGTTTACCTTTTCAAGGCAACTCAATTGTGCTTTCATTAGTGGCTCTTACCACGTCCCCCTTAGAATCGAGGGTACGCATTTCTCCACAATCACGTCAGCATTTCTTGTTTGCAGCATTTTTGTTGATGGCCATTCTGACTGGTGTGAGCTGATAGGTTTTTGTAATTTGGGTTTACATGTCTGTAAAAATTCCTACAATTCATCATTTTTCCACGCCTTTTTCTTTTCTGTTAAAAGAAAAAAGAACAAAAGTGTGAGTATAATATACCTCTTCAAATTTTCTTTTTGGAAGGTTGCACTCTAGAATTTTTTGGTCGATTTTCGACCTCAGTATTTTTTGGAGGGCAGGTGTCATTTACAGACCTGCAATTGGTGAATATTTAGTGACCTTTTGCAGTGGGTTTAAAGCTGCTGTGGTGGGAAACGGCCACAAGGATGCAGCATTTCTCCATTCCCAAATCTGGGTACTAGGGCAGCAGAGCCGTTCTGGAAGTCGTTTGCCTAGGTTGTAAATTTGAATGGAATGTGCCAGGAAAACCCCCCATAAGTTTATGTCTCATTACTCCTAGTTCGTTGTTTTAATTTTTTCAATTGGGGTAATGGTTAGAATGTTGCTTGTCCAAGGTGTACACACTCTGGTTCATCTACATATTCTATATACCTATTTATGTAGAGATCCTCTTCCCCTGTAAATTATTACAGAGTGTTCCGTAAACCTTCCTTGCTATATGGTCGGTCTTTTTGATATATGTATATAATATGTATTTGTATACATATGGTAACGCTAATCTTCATTTATCCATTCCCCCCACCTTTCCTTTTAGATAAGCATAGGTTTTTTTTTAATAAGTCTGTGATTGACTTTCTCTGTGGAAATATGTTCATTTGTGTCAGTTATTAGATAACGCCTATAAGTGATATCATAGGATATAGGACTTTTGCTTTCCGACTTACCTCATGTTCTGTGATTATCTCCAAGATCATCTATGGTGCCTCAAAGAGCAGTGTTTCATTGTTTTCCATGGCTAGTATTCATTGTGTACATGGACCACTTCTTCTTTATCCTTTCATCTGTTGATGGACATTTTGGTTGCTTCACTGTCTTGGCTATGGTGAATAAGGCTGCAGTGCAGCTTTTGCAGCCCGGGTCTTCTTCATTCTGGTCTTCTCAGGTGAGAGGCCCATTGGTGCGCCTGCTGGATTGAATGGTACCTCAATTTTTCCTTTTCAACGCAGCTCCTTTCTGTTCTCATTATTAGCGTTTAACCCTTTTGCATCTCACCAGCAGCTAGAGGGTACACAGTTCTCTAAAACCTCTTCAGCATTTATTGTTTGTAGACTTTTTGCCAATGGTCAGTCGACTGGTGTGAGTTGAAAACTTTTTGTAGATTAGATTGCATGAGTCTAATACTTCCTGAGGTGGAGCTTTTATCCATTTTCCTTTCTTTAAAAAGAGAGTGAGTAAAACTTACCTCTTCATACTATCTTCTTGAAAATTTGGCCTGTTTTGAATTTTTTGTATCCATTCCCTACCTCAGCACAATTTTGAGGGCAGGTGTCCTTTACAGCCCTGAGTCCTTGTGAATGGTAAGTGACCATTAGCTGTGGGTTAAAAGCCGCTCTTGCGGGAATCGGCCACAAGGCGGCAGCATTTCTCCTTTACCAAATCTGGTTACTAGGGCAACAGAGCCTTACTGGAAGTGGTGTTCTAGGTGGTAAATTAGAATGGAATGTGCGAGGAAAAAGCCCTTTAAGTTTATGTCTCATTACTTCTTGTTGGTATTTTGAATTTAATTTTTATTTCTTATCACAGCAAACTTGATTACAATGTTTTGTTTGTTCTAGGTGTGCAAGATGTGGTTCTTTCACACACATGCATATATCTATTCTTCTTCGGATCCTTTTCCCATGTAGGTAATGACACAACGTTGAGTAGACTTCTCTTGGTATTGCGTAGGTCTTTGGTGATTATATATTTCACATGTGTTTGTATCTCTCTGTTAACCTCAATATGGTAATGTATCCAATCCTCACACCTTTCCATTTGGTGGACCATAAGTTTTTTTAATGAATCTATGATAGTGTTTCTCTGTGGAAATATCTTTGTTTGTATCATTTTTTAGGTAACACCTATATGTGATATGATAGGATATGTGTCTTTCGCTTTCTCACTTACTCCAAGTTGCGTGATTACTTCTAGACTCATCTATGGTGCTGCAAATGGCATTGTTTCATTTATTCACTAGCTCTTATTCCATCTGTACAGGTAGCAGTACTTCTTTGACCACCCATCTGTCGGTGGACTTTTTGGTTACTTCCATATCTTGGCTATTGTAATACTATGCAATGTAGATTTGCGTGCCTGTGTCCTTCCAATTCTCTCTTCTTCGTTTATAGGTCTAGGCATAGGTCTGCTAGATCATATGGTAGCTCAATGGTTACCTTTTAAAGGCACCTCTATTCTGTTCTCCTTAGTGGCTCTTTCCAGGTTACGTCCCACTTAAAGTGGAGGGTATGTATTTCTTCCTAGCACCTTCAGCATTTATTCTTTGTAGTTTTTGCTGATGGTTATTCTGAGTGGTGTGAGCTGATACCTCTTTGTGGTTGAATTTGCATGTGTCTCATAATGTGTTGAAATTGAGCTTTAAGACATGTCCTTTTAATTTTTCCAGCTGTGATTAGAGCTTATTTCTTCAAAGTGTTTTCTTAAAGTATGTGTCACCATTTGAAATATTTTGGCCATTATCTCCCTCAAGACATTTTGAGGGCAGGTTTCATTTACAGCCCTGAAGTACTTGTTCATATGAAGTGACCATTAGCTCAGGCTTTAAACCTGCTTTTGCAGGTAATGGCCAGAGAGCGGCAGCCTTTCTACGTTCCCCATGCTGGTACTAGGGAAACAGACCTACCGGCCAGTGGTGTTCTTCGGTTATAAATTAGAGTGCAATGTGCCCGGATAAACCCACAAATGTTGATGACTCCTTGCTTTTGTTTGTTTTTAATTTAATTTATATTTATTATTAGAGTAATATCCCATTGTGTACGTGGACCACTTCTTCTTGGTGCATTCCTCGGTTGATGGACATTTTCATTGCTTCCAAGTGCTGGCTATGGTAAATATTGCTGGCGTACAGGTTTGCCAGCCTGTGATTTTTGATTCTCATTTTCTCAGGTGATAGGCCAAGCAGTGGTTGTGATTGATTGACTGGTAGCTCAATGTTTCCCTTTTCAAAGCACCTACGTTGTGTTTTCATTAGTGGCTCTTTACATGCCCCCCCTTACAACCGAGGGTACGCATTTCTCCACACTCCCTTCACCGTTTATTTTTGGCAGCATTTTTCCTAATGGCCATTCTGATTGCTGTGAGCTGATAGGTTTTTGTAATATGGGTATGCATGACATTAAAATTTTTAAATTCATCATATTCCTACGCCTTTTTCTTTTCTCTTAAAAGAAAAAACCATAAGTATAATAGAGCTCTTGAAATTGACTTCTTCGAAGGTTGCCCTCTTTTGAATTTTTTGGTCGATATTTGACCCCAGAAATTTTTTGGAGGGCAGGTGTCATTTACAGAACTGCAAGTTGGTGAAAATTTAGTGACCTTTTGCAGTGGGTTCAAAGCTGCTGTTGTGGGAAACGTCCACAAGGAGGTAACTTTTCTCCATTCCCCAATCTGGGTACTAGGGCAGCAGAGCCCTTCTGGAAGTCATTGTCCTAGGTTATAAATTAGAATGGAATTTGCCAGGAGAAATCCCCATAAGTTTATGTCTCATTACTTCTTCTTGGTTTTTAAAATTTTTTTAATCTGGGTAAAGTTTAGAATATTGTTTGTCCTAGGTGTACACCATCTGGTCCATTTGTACATTATGTATGTCTATTAATGTACAGATCCTCTTCCCATGTAAAATATTACAGTGTTCCATCGACCTCCCTTGCTATATGTTCGGTCTTTTTGATACATGTATATAATATGTATTTGTATATGTATAGTAACACTAATCCTCATTTCTCAATTTCCCCCCTCCTTTCCTTTTAGATGAGCATAGTTTGTTTTGTTTTCTAAGCCTGTGAGTGTCTTTCTCTTTGGAAATATGTTCATCTGTGTCAGTTATTAGATAATGCCATAAGTGATTATATAGGCTATAGGTCTTTTGCTTTCCGACCTACTTCATGTTTTGTGATTATCTCCAGGCTCATCTGTGGTGCCTCAAAGAGCAGCGCTTCAGTGTTTTCCATGGCTAATATTCCATTGTGTACATGGACCACTTCTTCTTGGTGCATTCCTCTGTTGATGGACATTTTCCTTGCTTCCAAGTGTTGCCTATGGTAAATATTGCTGGAGGGCAGGATTGCCAGCCTGTGATTTGTGATTTTCATTTTCTCAGGTGATAGACCCAGCAGTGGTTATGATTGATTGACTGGTATGGTAGCTCAACGTTTACCTTTTCAAGGCAACTCAATTGTGCTTTCATTAGTGGCTCTTACCACGTCCCCCTTAGAATCGAGGGTACGCATTTCTCCACAATCACGTCAGCATTTCTTGTTTGCAGCATTTTTGTTGATGGCCATTCTGACTGGTGTGAGCTGATAGGTTTTTGTAATTTGGGTTTACATGTCTGTAAAAATTCCTACAATTCATCATTTTTCCACGCCTTTTTCTTTTCTGTTAAAAGAAAAAAGAACAAAAGTGTGAGTATAATATACCTCTTCAAATTTTCTTTTTGGAAGGTTGCACTCTAGAATTTTTTGGTCGATTTTCGACCTCAGTATTTTTTGGAGGGCAGGTGTCATTTACAGACCTGCAATTGGTGAATATTTAGTGACCTTTTGCAGTGGGTTTAAAGCTGCTGTGGTGGGAAACGGCCACAAGGATGCAGCATTTCTCCATTCCCAAATCTGGGTACTAGGGCAGCACAGCCGTTCTGGAAGTCGTTTGCCTAGGTTGTAAATTTGAATGGAATGTGCCAGGAAAACCCCCCATAAGTTTATGTCTCATTACTCCTAGTTCGTTGTTTTAATTTTTTCAATTGGGGTAATGGTTAGAATGTTGCTTGTCCAAGGTGTACACACTCTGGTTCATCTACATATTCTATATACCTATTTATGTAGAGATCCTCTTCCCGTGTAAATTATTACAGAGTGTTCCGTAAACCTTCCTTGCTATATGGTCGGTCTTTTTGATATATGTATATAATATGTATTTGTATACATATGGTAACGCTAATCTTCATTTATCCATTCCCCCCACCTTTCCTTTTAGATAAGCATAGGTTTTTTTTTAATAAGTCTGTGATTGACTTTCTCTGTGGAAATATGTTCATTTGTGTCAGTTATTAGATAACGCCTATAAGTGATATCATAGGATATAGGACTTTTGCTTTCCGACTTACCTCATGTTCTGTGATTATCTCCAAGATCATCTATGGTGCCTCAAAGAGCAGTGTTTCATTGTTTTCCATGGCTAGTATTCATTGTGTACATGGACCACTTCTTCTTTATCCTTTCATCTGTTGATGGACATTTTGGTTGCTTCACTGTCTTGGCTATGGTGAATAAGGCTGCAGTGCAGCTTTTGCAGCCCGGGTCTTCTTCATTCTGGTCTTCTCAGGTGAGAGGCCCATTGGTGCGTCTGCTGGATTGAATGGTACCTCAATTTTTCCTTTTCAACGCAGCTCCTTTCTGTTCTCATTATTAGCGTTTAACCCTTTTGCATCTCACCAGCAGCTAGAGGGTACACAGTTCTCTAAAACCTCTTCAGCATTTATTGTTTGTAGACTTTTTGCCAATGGTCAGTCGACTGGTGTGAGTTGAAAACTTTTTGTAGATTAGATTGCATGAGTCTAATACTTCCTGAGGTGGAGCTTTTATCCATTTTCCTTTCTTTAAAAAGAGAGTGAGTAAAACTTACCTCTTCATACTATCTTCTTGAAAATTTGGCCTGTTTTGAATTTTTTGTATCCATTCCCTACCTCAGCACAATTTTGAGGGCAGGTGTCCTTTACAGCCCTGAGTCCTTGTGAATGGTAAGTGACCATTAGCTGTGGGTTAAAAGCTGCTCTTGCGGGAATCGGCCACAAGGCGGCAGCATTTCTCCTTTACCAAATCTGGTTTCTAGGGCAACAGAGCCTTACTGGAAGTGGTGTTCTAGGTTGTAAATTAGAATGGAATGTGCGAGGAAAAAGCCCTTTAAGTTTATGTCTCATTACTTCTTGTTGGTATTTTGAACTTAATTTTTATTTCTTATCACAGCAAACTTGATTACAATGTTTTGTTTGTTCTAGGTGTGCAAGATGTGGTTCTTTCACACACATGCATATATCTATTCTTCTTCGGATCCTTTTCCCATGTAGGTAATGACACAATGTTGAGTAGACTTCTCTTGGTATTGCGTAGGTCTTTGGTGATTATATATTTCACATGTGTTTGTATCTCTCTGTTAACCTCAATATGGTAATGTATCCAATCCTCACACCTTTCCATTTGGTGAACCATAAGTTTTTTTAATGAATCTATGATAGTGTTTCTCTGTGGAAATATCTTTGTTTGTATCATTTTTTAGGTAACACCTATATGTGATATGATAGGATATGTGTCTTTCGCTTTCTCACTTACTCCAAGTTGCGTGATTACTTCTAGACTCATCTATGGTGCTGCAAATGGCATTGTTTCATTTTTTCACTAGCTCCTATTCCATCTGTACAGGTAGCAGTTCTTCTTTGTCCACCCATCTGTCGGTGGACTTTTTGGTTACTTCCATATCTTGGCTATTGTAATACTATGCAATGTAGATTTGCGTGCCTGTGTCCTTCCAATTCTCTCTTCTTAGTTTATAGGCCCAGGAATAGGTCTGCTGGATCATATGGTAGCTCAATGGTTACCTTTTAAAGGCACCTCTATTCTGTTCTCCTTAGTGGCTCTTTCCAGGTTACGTCCCACTTAAAGTAGAGGGTATGCATTTCTTCCCGGCACCTTCAGCATTTATTCTTTGTAGTTTTTGCTGATGGTTATTCTGAGTGGTGTGAGCTGATACCTCTTTGTGGTTGAATTTGCATGTGTCTCATAATGTGTTGAAATTGAGCTTTAAGACATGTCCTTTTTATTTTTCCAGCTGTGATTAGAGCTTATTTCTTCAAAGTGTTTTCTTAAAGTATGTGTCACCATTTGAAATATTTTGGCCATTATCTCCCTCAAGACATTTTGAGGGCAGATTTCATTTACAGACCTGCAGTACTTGTTCATATGAAGTGACCATTAGCTCAGGCTTTAAACCTGCTTTTGCAGGTAATGGCCAGAGAGCGGCAGCCTTTCTACGTTCCCCATGCTGGTACTAGGGAAACAGACCTACCGGCCAGTGGTGTTCTTCGGTTATAAATTAGACTGCAATGTGCCCGGATAAACCCACAAATGTTGATGTCTCCTTGCTTTTGTTTGTTTTTAATTTAATTTATATTTATTATTAGAGTAATATTCCATTGTGTACGTGGACCACTTCTTCTTGGTGCATTCCTCGGTTGATGGACATTTTCATTGCTTCCAAGTGCTGGCTATGGTAAATATTGCTGGCGTACAGGTTTGCCAGCCTGTGATTTTTGATTCTCATTTTCTCAGGTGATAGGCCAAGCAGTGGTTGTGATTGATTAACTGGTAGCTCAATGTTTCCCTTTTCAAAGCACCTACATTGTGTTTGCATTAGTGGCTCTTTACATGTCCCCCCTTACAAACGAGGGTACGCATTTCTCCACACACCCTTCACCGTTTATATTTTGCAGCATTTTTCCTAAAGGCCATTCTGATTGCTGTGAGCTGATAGGTTTTTGTAATATGGGTATGCATGACATTAAAATTTTTAAAATTCATCATATTCCTACGCCTTTTTCTTTTCTCTTAAAAGAAAAAACCGTAAGTACAATAGAGCTCTTGAAATTGACTTCTTCGAAGGTTGCCCTCTTTTGAATTTTTTGGTAGATTTTTGACCCCAGAAATTTTTTGGAGGGCAGGTGTCATTGACAGAACTGCAAGTTGGTGAAAATTTAGTGACCTTTTGCAGTGGGTTCAAAGCTGCTGTTGTGGGAAACGTCAACAAGGAGGTAGCTTTTCTCCATTCCCCAATCTGGGTACTAGGGCAGCAGAGCCTTTCTGGAAGTCATTGTCCTAGGTTATAAATTAGAATGGAATTTGCCAGGAGAAATCCCCATAAGTTTATGTCTCATTACTTCTTCTTGGTTTTTAAAATTTTTTTAATCTGGGTAAAGTTTAGAATATTGTTTGTCCTAGGTGTACACCATCTGGTCCATTTGTACATTATGTATGTCTATTAATGTACAGATCCTCTTCCCATGTAAAATATTACAGTGTTCCATCGACCTCCCTTGCTATATGTTCGGTCTTTTTGATACATGTATGTAATATGTATTTGTATATGTATAGTAACACTAATCCTCATTTCTCAATTTCCCCCCTCCTTTCCTTTTAGATGAGCATAGTTTGTTTTGTTTTCTAAGCCTGTGAGTGTCTTTCTCTTTGGAAATATGTTCATCTGTGTCAGTTATTAGATAATGCCATAAGTGATTATATAGGCTATAGGTCTTTTGCTTTCCGACCTACTTCATGTTTTGTGATTATCTCCAGGCTCATCTGTGGTGCCTCAAAGAGCAGCGCTTCAGTGTTTTCCATGGCTAATATTCCATTGTGTACATGGACCACTTCTTCTTGGTGCATTCCTCTGTTGATGGACATTTTCGTTGCTTCCAAGTGTTGCCTATGGTAAATAATGCTGGAGGGCAGGATTGCCAGCCTGTGATTTGTGATTTTCATTTTCTCAGGTGATAGACCCAGCAGTGGTTATGATTGATTGAATGGTATGGTAGCTCAACGTTTACCTTTTCAAGGCACCTCAATTGTGCTTTCATTAGTGGCTCTTACCACGTCCCCCTTAGAATCGAGGGTACGCACTTCTCCACAATCAGGTCAGCATTTCTTGTTTGCAGCATTTTTGTTGATGGCCATTCTGACTGGTGTGAGCTGATAGGTGTTTGTAATTTGGGTTTACATGTCTGTAAAAATTCCTACAATTCATCATTTTTCCACGCCTTTTTCTTTTCTGTTAAAAGAAAAAAGAACAAAAGTGTGAGTATAATATACCTCTTCAAATTTTCTTTTTGGAAGGTTGCACTCTAGAATTTTTTGGTCGATTTTCGACCTCAGTATTTTTTGGAGGGCAGGTGTCATTTACAGACCTGCAATTGGTGAATATTTAGTGACCTTTTGCAGTGGGTTTAAAGCTGCTGTGGTGGGAAATGGCCACAAGGATGCAGCATTTCTCCATTCCCAAATCTGGGTACTAGGGCAGCACAGCCGTTCTGGAAGTCGTTTGCCTAGGTTGTAAATTTGAATGGAATGTGCCAGGAAAACCCCCCATAAGTTTATGTCTCATTACGCCTAGTTCGTTGTTTTAATTTTTTCAATTGGGGTAATGGTTAGAATGTTGCTTGTCCAAGGTGTACACACTCTGGTTCATCTACATATTCTATATACCTATTTATGTAGAGATCCTCTTCCCCTGTAAATTATTACAGAGTGTTCCGTAAACCTTCCTTGCTATATGGTCGGTCTTTTTGATATATGTATATAATATGTATTTGTATACATATGGTAACGCTAATCTTCATTTATCCATTCCCCCCACCTTTCCTTTTAGATAAGCATAGGTTTTTTTTTAATAAGTCTGTGATTGACTTTCTCTGTGGAAATATGTTCATTTGTGTCAGTTATTAGATAACGCCTATAAGTGATATCATAGGATATAGGACATTTGCTTTCCGACTTACCTCATGTTCTGTGATTATCTCCAAGATCATCTATGGTGCCTCAAAGAGCAGTGTTTCATTGTTTTCCATGGCTAGTATTCATTGTGTACATGGACCACTTCTTCTTTATCCTTTCATCTGTTGATGGACATTTTGGTTGCTTCACTGTCTTGGCTATGGTGAATAAGGCTGCAGTGCAGCTTTTGCAGCCCGGGTCTTCTTCATTCTGGTCTTCTCAGGTGAGAGGCCCATTGGTGCGCCTGCTGGATTGAATGGTACCTCAATTTTTCCTTTTCAACGCAGCTCCTTTCTGTTCTCATTATTAGCGTTTAACCCTTTTGCATCTCACCAGCAGCTAGAGGGTACACAGTTCTCTAAAACCTCTTCAGCATTTATTGTTTGTAGACTTTTTGCCAATGGTCAGTCGACTGGTGTGAGTTGAAAACTTTTTGTAGATTAGATTGCATGAGTCTAATACTTCCTGAGGTGGAGCTTTTATCCATTTTCCTTTCTTTAAAAAGAGAGTGAGTAAAACTTACCTCTTCATACTATCTTCTTGAAAATTTGGCCTGTTTTGAATTTTTTGTATCCATTCCCTACCTCAGCACAATTTTGAGGGCAGGTGTCCTTTACAGCCCTGAGTCCTTGTGAATGGTAAGTGACCATTAGCTGTGGGTTAAAAGCTGCTCTTGCGGGAATCGGCCACAAGGCGGCAGCATTTCTCCTTTACCAAATCTGGTTACTAGGGCAACAGAGCCTTACTGGAAGTGGTGTTCTAGGTTGTAAATTAGAATGGAATGTGCGAGGAAAAAGCCCTTTAAGTTTATGTCTCATTACTTCTTGTTGGTATTTTGAATTTAATTTTTATTTCTTATCACAGCAAACTTGATTACAATGTTTTGTTTGTTCTAGGTGTGCAAGATGTGGTTCTTTCACACACATGCATATATCTATTCTTCTTCGGATCCTTTTCCCATGTAGGTAATGACACAATGTTGAGTAGACTTCTCTTGGTATTGCGTAGGTCTTTGGTGATTATATATTTCACATGTGTTTGTATCTCTCTGTTAACCTCAATATGGTAATGTATCCAATCCTCACACCTTTCCATTTGGTGAACCATAAGTTTTTTTAATGAATCTATGATAGTGTTTCTCTGTGGAAATATCTTTGTTTGTATCATTTTTTAGGTAACACCTATATGTGATATGATAGGATATGTGTCTTTCGCTTTCTCACTTACTCCAAGTTGCGTGATTACTTCTAGACTCATCTATGGTGCTGCAAATGGCATTGTTTCATTTTTTCACTAGCTCTTATTCCATCTGTACAGGTAGCAGTACTTCTTTGACCACCCATCTGTCGGTGGACTTTTTGGTTACTTCCATATCTTGGCTATTGTAATACTATGCAATGTAGATTTGCGTGCCTGTGTCCTTCCAATTCTCTCTTCTTCGTTTATAGGTCTAGGCATAGGTCTGCTAGATCATATGGTAGCTCAATGGTTACCTTTTAAAGGCACCTCTATTCTGTTCTCCTTAGTGGCTCTTTCCAGGTTACGTCCCACTTAAAGTGGAGGGTATGTATTTCTTCCTAGCACCTTCAGCATTTATTCTTTGTAGTTTTTGCTGATGGTTATTCTGAGTGGTGTGAGCTGATACCTCTTTGTGGTTGAATTTGCATGTGTCTCATAATGTGTTGAAATTGAGCTTTAAGACATGTCCTTTTAATTTTTCCAGCTGTGATTAGAGCTTATTTCTTCAAAGTGTTTTCTTAAAGTATGTGTCACCATTTGAAATATTTTGGCCATTATCTCCCTCAAGACATTTTGAGGGCAGGTTTCATTTACAGCCCTGAAGTACTTGTTCATATGAAGTGACCATTAGCTCAGGCTTTAAACCTGCTTTTGCAGGTAATGGCCAGAGAGCGGCAGCCTTTCTACGTTCCCCATGCTGGTACTAGGGAAACAGACCTACCGGCCAGTGGTGTTCTTCGGTTATAAATTAGAGTGCAATGTGCCCGGATAAACCCACAAATGTTGATGACTCCTTGCTTTTGTTTGTTTTTAATTTAATTTATATTTATTATTAGAGTAATATCCCATTGTGTACGTGGACCACTTCTTCTTGGTGCATTCCTCGGTTGATGGACATTTTCATTGCTTCCAAGTGCTGGCTATGGTAAATATTGCTGGCGTACAGGTTTGCCAGCCTGTGATTTTTGATCCTCATTTTCTCAGGTGATAGGCCAAGCAGTGGTTGTGATTGATTGACTGGTAGCTCAATGTTTCCCTTTTCAAAGCACCTACGTTGTGTTTTCATTAGTGGCTCTTTACATGCCCCCCCTTACAACCGAGGGTACGCATTTCTCCACACTCCCTTCACCGTTTATTTTTGGCAGCATTTTTCCTAATGGCCATTCTGATTGCTGTGAGCTGATAGGTTTTTGTAATATGGGTATGCATGACATTAAAATTTTTAAATTCATCATATTCCTACGCCTTTTTCTTTTCTCTTAAAAGAAAAAACCGTAAGTATAATAGAGCTCTTGAAATTGACTTCTTCGAAGGTTGCCCTCTTTTGAATTTTTTGGTCGATTTTTCACCCCAGAAATTTTTTGGAGGGCAGGTGTCATTTACAGAACTGCAAGTTGGTGAAAATTTAGTGACCTTTTGCAGTGGGTTCAAAGCTGCTGTTGTGGGAAACGTCCACAAGGAGGTAGCTTTTCTCCATTCCCCAATCTGGGTACTAGGGCAGCAGAGCCCTTCTGGAAGTCATTGTCCTAGGTTATAAATTAGAATGGAATTTGCCAGGAGAAATCCCCATAAGTTTATGTCTCATTACTTCTTCTTGGTTTTTAAAATTTTTTTAATCTGGGTAAAGTTTAGAATATTGTTTGTCCTAGGTGTACACCATCTGGTCCATTTGTACATTATGTATGTCTATTAATGTACAGATCCTCTTCCCATGTAAAATATTACAGTGTTCCATCGACCTCCCTTGCTATATGTTCGGTCTTTTTGATACATGTATATAATATGTATTTGTATATGTATAGTAACACTAATCCTCATTTCTCAATTTCCCCCCTCCTTTCCTTTTAGATGAGCATAGTTTGTTTTGTTTTCTAAGCCTGTGAGTGTCTTTCTCTTTGGAAATATGTTCATCTGTGTCAGTTATTAGATAATGCCATAAGTGATTATATAGGCTATAGGTCTTTTGCTTTCCGACCTACTTCATGTTTTGTGATTATCTCCAGGCTCATCTGTGGTGCCTCAAAGAGCAGCGCTTCAGTGTTTTCCATGGCTAATATTCCATTGTGTACATGGACCACTTCTTCTTGGTGCATTCCTCTGTTGATGGACATTTTCCTTGCTTCCAAGTGTTGCCTATGGTAAATATTGCTGGAGGGCAGGATTGCCAGCCTGTGATTTGTGATTTTCATTTTCTCAGGTGATAGACCCAGCAGTGGTTATGATTGATTGACTGGTATGGTAGCTCAACGTTTACCTTTTCAAGGCAACTCAATTGTGCTTTCATTAGTGGCTCTTACCACGTCCCCCTTAGAATCGAGGGTACGCATTTCTCCACAATCACGTCAGCATTTCTTGTTTGCAGCATTTTTGTTGATGGCCATTCTGACTGGTGTGAGCTGATAGGTTTTTGTAATTTGGGTTTACATGTCTGTAAAAATTCCTACAATTCATCATTTTTCCACGCCTTTTTCTTTTCTGTTAAAAGAAAAAAGAACAAAAGTGTGAGTATAATATACCTCTTCAAATTTTCTTTTTGGAAGGTTGCACTCTAGAATTTTTTGGTCGATTTTCGACCTCAGTATTTTTTGGAGGGCAGGTGTCATTTACAGACCTGCAATTGGTGAATATTTAGTGACCTTTTGCAGTGGGTTTAAAGCTGCTGTGGTGGGAAACGGCCACAAGGATGCAGCATTTCTCCATTCCCAAATCTGGGTACTAGGGCAGCAGAGCCGTTCTGGAAGTCGTTTGCCTAGGTTGTAAATTTGAATGGAATGTGCCAGGAAAACCCCCCATAAGTTTATGTCTCATTACTCCTAGTTCGTTGTTTTAATTTTTTCAATTGGGGTAATGGTTAGAATGTTGCTTGTCCAAGGTGTACACACTCTGGTTCATCTACATATTCTATATACCTATTTATGTAGAGATCCTCTTCCCCTGTAAATTATTACAGAGTGTTCCGTAAACCTTCCTTGCTATATGGTCGGTCTTTTTGATATATGTATATAATATGTATTTGTATACATATGGTAACGCTAATCTTCATTTATCCATTCCCCCCACCTTTCCTTTTAGATAAGCATAGGTTTTTTTTTAATAAGTCTGTGATTGACTTTCTCTGTGGAAATATGTTCATTTGTGTCAGTTATTAGATAACGCCTATAAGTGATATCATAGGATATAGGACTTTTGCTTTCCGACTTACCTCATGTTCTGTGATTATCTCCAAGATCATCTATGGTGCCTCAAAGAGCAGTGTTTCATTGTTTTCCATGGCTAGTATTCATTGTGTACATGGACCACTTCTTCTTTATCCTTTCATCTGTTGATGGACATTTTGGTTGCTTCACTGTCTTGGCTATGGTGAATAAGGCTGCAGTGCAGCTTTTGCAGCCCGGGTCTTCTTCATTCTGGTCTTCTCAGGTGAGAGGCCCATTGGTGCGCCTGCTGGATTGAATGGTACCTCAATTTTTCCTTTTCAACGCAGCTCCTTTCTGTTCTCATTATTAGCGTTTAACCCTTTTGCATCTCACCAGCAGCTAGAGGGTACACAGTTCTCTAAAACCTCTTCAGCATTTATTGTTTGTAGACTTTTTGCCAATGGTCAGTCGACTGGTGTGAGTTGAAAACTTTTTGTAGATTAGATTGCATGAGTCTAATACTTCCTGAGGTGGAGCTTTTATCCATTTTCCTTTCTTTAAAAAGAGAGTGAGTAAAACTTACCTCTTCATACTATCTTCTTGAAAATTTGGCCTGTTTTGAATTTTTTGTATCCATTCCCTACCTCAGCACAATTTTGAGGGCAGGTGTCCTTTACAGCCCTGAGTCCTTGTGAATGGTAAGTGACCATTAGCTGTGGGTTAAAAGCTGCTCTTGCGGGAATCGGCCACAAGGCGGCAGCATTTCTCCTTTACCAAATCTGGTTACTAGGGCAACAGAGCCTTACTGGAAGTGGTGTTCTAGGTGGTAAATTAGAATGGAATGTGCGAGGAAAAAGCCCTTTAAGTTTATGTCTCATTACTTCTTGTTGGTATTTTGAATTTAATTTTTATTTCTTATCACAGCAAACTTGATTACAATGTTTTGTTTGTTCTAGGTGTGCAAGATGTGGTTCTTTCACACACATGCATATATCTATTCTTCTTCGGATCCTTTTCCCATGTAGGTAATGACACAACGTTGAGTAGACTTCTCTTGGTATTGCGTAGGTCTTTGGTGATTATATATTTCACATGTGTTTGTATCTCTCTGTTAACCTCAATATGGTAATGTATCCAATCCTCACACCTTTCCATTTGGTGGACCATAAGTTTTTTTAATGAATCTATGATAGTGTTTCTCTGTGGAAATATCTTTGTTTGTATCATTTTTTAGGTAACACCTATATGTGATATGATAGGATATGTGTCTTTCGCTTTCTCACTTACTCCAAGTTGCGTGATTACTTCTAGACTCATCTATGGTGCTGCAAATGGCATTGTTTCATTTTTTCACTAGCTCTTATTCCATCTGTACAGGTAGCAGTACTTCTTTGACCACCCATCTGTCGGTGGACTTTTTGGTTACTTCCATATCTTGGCTATTGTAATACTATGCAATGTAGATTTGCGTGCCTGTGTCCTTCCAATTCTCTCTTCTTCGTTTATAGGTCTAGGCATAGGTCTGCTAGATCATATGGTAGCTCAATGGTTACCTTTTAAAGGCACCTCTATTCTGTTCTCCTTAGTGGCTCTTTCCAGGTTACGTCCCACTTAAAGTGGAGGGTATGTATTTCTTCCTAGCACCTTCAGCATTTATTCTTTGTAGTTTTTGCTGATGGTTATTCTGAGTGGTGTGAGCTGATACCTCTTTGTGGTTGAATTTGCATGTGTCTCATAATGTGTTGAAATTGAGCTTTAAGACATGTCCTTTTAATTTTTCCAGCTGTGATTAGAGCTTATTTCTTCAAAGTGTTTTCTTAAAGTATGTGTCACCATTTGAAATATTTTGGCCATTATCTCCCTCAAGACATTTTGAGGGCAGGTTTCATTTACAGCCCTGAAGTACTTGTTCATATGAAGTGACCATTAGCTCAGGCTTTAAACCTGCTTTTGCAGGTAATGGCCAGAGAGCGGCAGCCTTTCTACGTTCCCCATGCTGGTACTAGGGAAACAGACCTACCGGCCAGTGGTGTTCTTCGGTTATAAATTAGAGTGCAATGTGCCCGGATAAACCCACAAATGTTGATGACTCCTTGCTTTTGTTTGTTTTTAATTTAATTTATATTTATTATTAGAGTAATATCCCATTGTGTACGTGGACCACTTCTTCTTGGTGCATTCCTCGGTTGATGGACATTTTCATTGCTTCCAAGTGCTGGCTATGGTAAATATTGCTGGCGTACAGGTTTGCCAGCCTGTGATTTTTGATTCTCATTTTCTCAGGTGATAGGCCAAGCAGTGGTTGTGATTGATTGACTGGTAGCTCAATGTTTCCCTTTTCAAAGCACCTACGTTGTGTTTTCATTAGTGGCTCTTTACATGCCCCCCCTTACAACCGAGGGTACGCATTTCTCCACACTCCCTTCACCGTTTATTTTTGGCAGCATTTTTCCTAATGGCCATTCTGATTGCTGTGAGCTGATAGGTTTTTGTAATATGGGTATGCATGACATTAAAATTTTTAAATTCATCATATTCCTACGCCTTTTTCTTTTCTCTTAAAAGAAAAAACCGTAAGTATAATAGAGCTCTTGAAATTGACTTCTTCGAAGGTTGCCCTCTTTTGAATTTTTTGGTCGATATTTGACCCCAGAAATTTTTTGGAGGGCAGGTGTCATTTACAGAACTGCAAGTTGGTGAAAATTTAGTGACCTTTTGCAGTGGGTTCAAAGCTGCTGTTGTGGGAAACGTCCACAAGGAGGTAGCTTTTCTCCATTCCCCAATCTGGGTACTAGGGCAGCAGAGCCCTTCTGGAAGTCATTGTCCTAGGTTATAAATTAGAATGGAATTTGCCAGGAGAAATCCCCATAAGTTTATGTCTCATTACTTCTTCTTGGTTTTTAAAATTTTTTTAATCTGGGTAAAGTTTAGAATATTGTTTGTCCTAGGTGTACACCATCTGGTCCATTTGTACATTATGTATGTCTATTAATGTACAGATCCTCTTCCCATGTAAAATATTACAGTGTTCCATCGACCTCCCTTGCTATATGTTCGGTCTTTTTGATACATGTATATAATATGTATTTGTATATGTATAGTAACACTAATCCTCATTTCTCAATTTCCCCCCTCCTTTCCTTTTAGATGAGCATAGTTTGTTTTGTTTTCTAAGCCTGTGAGTGTCTTTCTCTTTGGAAATATGTTCATCTGTGTCAGTTATTAGATAATGCCATAAGTGATTATATAGGCTATAGGTCTTTTGCTTTCCGACCTACTTCATGTTTTGTGATTATCTCCAGGCTCATCTGTGGTGCCTCAAAGAGCAGCGCTTCAGTGTTTTCCATGGCTAATATTCCATTGTGTACATGGACCACTTCTTCTTGGTGCATTCCTCTGTTGATGGACATTTTCCTTGCTTCCAAGTGTTGCCTATGGTAAATATTGCTGGAGGGCAGGATTGCCAGCCTGTGATTTGTGATTTTCATTTTCTCAGGTGATAGACCCAGCAGTGGTTATGATTGATTGACTGGTATGGTAGCTCAACGTTTACCTTTTCAAGGCAACTCAATTGTGCTTTCATTAGTGGCTCTTACCACGTCCCCCTTAGAATCGAGGGTACGCATTTCTCCACAATCACGTCAGCATTTCTTGTTTGCAGCATTTTTGTTGATGGCCATTCTGACTGGTGTGAGCTGATAGGTTTTTGTAATTTGGGTTTACATGTCTGTAAAAATTCCTACAATTCATCATTTTTCCACGCCTTTTTCTTTTCTGTTAAAAGAAAAAAGAACAAAAGTGTGAGTATAATATACCTCTTCAAATTTTCTTTTTGGAAGGTTGCACTCTAGAATTTTTTGGTCGATTTTCGACCTCAGTATTTTTTGGAGGGCAGGTGTCATTTACAGACCTGCAATTGGTGAATATTTAGTGACCTTTTGCAGTGGGTTTAAAGCTGCTGTGGTGGGAAACGGCCACAAGGATGCAGCATTTCTCCATTCCCAAATCTGGGTACTAGGGCAGCAGAGCCGTTCTGGAAGTCGTTTGCCTAGGTTGTAAATTTGAATGGAATGTGCCAGGAAAACCCCCCATAAGTTTATGTCTCATTACTCCTAGTTCGTTGTTTTAATTTTTTCAATTGGGGTAATGGTTAGAATGTTGCTTGTCCAAGGTGTACACACTCTGGTTCATCTACATATTCTATATACCTATTTATGTAGAGATCCTCTTCCCCTGTAAATTATTACAGAGTGTTCCGTAAACCTTCCTTGCTATATGGTCGGTCTTTTTGATATATGTATATAATATGTATTTGTATACATATGGTAACGCTAATCTTCATTTATCCATTCCCCCCACCTTTCCTTTTAGATAAGCATAGGTTTTTTTTTAATAAGTCTGTGATTGACTTTCTCTGTGGAAATATGTTCATTTGTGTCAGTTATTAGATAACGCCTATAAGTGATATCATAGGATATAGGACTTTTGCTTTCCGACTTACCTCATGTTCTGTGATTATCTCCAAGATCATCTATGGTGCCTCAAAGAGCAGTGTTTCATTGTTTTCCATGGCTAGTATTCATTGTGTACATGGACCACTTCTTCTTTATCCTTTCATCTGTTGATGGACATTTTGGTTGCTTCACTGTCTTGGCTATGGTGAATAAGGCTGCAGTGCAGCTTTTGCAGCCCGGGTCTTCTTCATTCTGGTCTTCTCAGGTGAGAGGCCCATTGGTGCGCCTGCTGGATTGAATGGTACCTCAATTTTTCCTTTTCAACGCAGCTCCTTTCTGTTCTCATTATTAGCGTTTAACCCTTTTGCATCTCACCAGCAGCTAGAGGGTACACAGTTCTCTAAAACCTCTTCAGCATTTATTGTTTGTAGACTTTTTGCCAATGGTCAGTCGACTGGTGTGAGTTGAAAACTTTTTGTAGATTAGATTGCATGAGTCTAATACTTCCTGAGGTGGAGCTTTTATCCATTTTCCTTTCTTTAAAAAGAGAGTGAGTAAAACTTACCTCTTCATACTATCTTCTTGAAAATTTGGCCTGTTTTGAATTTTTTGTATCCATTCCCTACCTCAGCACAATTTTGAGGGCAGGTGTCCTTTACAGCCCTGAGTCCTTGTGAATGGTAAGTGACCATTAGCTGTGGGTTAAAAGCTGCTCTTGCGGGAATCGGCCACAAGGCGGCAGCATTTCTCCTTTACCAAATCTGGTTACTAGGGCAACAGAGCCTTACTGGAAGTGGTGTTCTAGGTGGTAAATTAGAATGGAATGTGCGAGGAAAAAGCCCTTTAAGTTTATGTCTCATTACTTCTTGTTGGTATTTTGAATTTAATTTTTATTTCTTATCACAGCAAACTTGATTACAATGTTTTGTTTGTTCTAGGTGTGCAAGATGTGGTTCTTTCACACACATGCATATATCTATTCTTCTTCGGATCCTTTTCCCATGTAGGTAATGACACAACGTTGAGTAGACTTCTCTTGGTATTGCGTAGGTCTTTGGTGATTATATATTTCACATGTGTTTGTATCTCTCTGTTAACCTCAATATGGTAATGTATCCAATCCTCACACCTTTCCATTTGGTGGACCATAAGTTTTTTTAATGAATCTATGATAGTGTTTCTCTGTGGAAATATCTTTGTTTGTATCATTTTTTAGGTAACACCTATATGTGATATGATAGGATATGTGTCTTTCGCTTTCTCACTTACTCCAAGTTGCGTGATTACTTCTAGACTCATCTATGGTGCTGCAAATGGCATTGTTTCATTTATTCACTAGCTCTTATTCCATCTGTACAGGTAGCAGTACTTCTTTGACCACCCATCTGTCGGTGGACTTTTTGGTTACTTCCATATCTTGGCTATTGTAATACTATGCAATGTAGATTTGCGTGCCTGTGTCCTTCCAATTCTCTCTTCTTCGTTTATAGGTCTAGGCATAGGTCTGCTAGATCATATGGTAGCTCAATGGTTACCTTTTAAAGGCACCTCTATTCTGTTCTCCTTAGTGGCTCTTTCCAGGTTACGTCCCACTTAAAGTGGAGGGTATGTATTTCTTCCTAGCACCTTCAGCATTTATTCTTTGTAGTTTTTGCTGATGGTTATTCTGAGTGGTGTGAGCTGATACCTCTTTGTGGTTGAATTTGCATGTGTCTCATAATGTGTTGAAATTGAGCTTTAAGACATGTCCTTTTAATTTTTCCAGCTGTGATTAGAGCTTATTTCTTCAAAGTGTTTTCTTAAAGTATGTGTCACCATTTGAAATATTTTGGCCATTATCTCCCTCAAGACATTTTGAGGGCAGGTTTCATTTACAGCCCTGAAGTACTTGTTCATATGAAGTGACCATTAGCTCAGGCTTTAAACCTGCTTTTGCAGGTAATGGCCAGAGAGCGGCAGCCTTTCTACGTTCCCCATGCTGGTACTAGGGAAACAGACCTACCGGCCAGTGGTGTTCTTCGGTTATAAATTAGAGTGCAATGTGCCCGGATAAACCCACAAATGTTGATGACTCCTTGCTTTTGTTTGTTTTTAATTTAATTTATATTTATTATTAGAGTAATATCCCATTGTGTACGTGGACCACTTCTTCTTGGTGCATTCCTCGGTTGATGGACATTTTCATTGCTTCCAAGTGCTGGCTATGGTAAATATTGCTGGCGTACAGGTTTGCCAGCCTGTGATTTTTGATTCTCATTTTCTCAGGTGATAGGCCAAGCAGTGGTTGTGATTGATTGACTGGTAGCTCAATGTTTCCCTTTTCAAAGCACCTACGTTGTGTTTTCATTAGTGGCTCTTTACATGCCCCCCCTTACAACCGAGGGTACGCATTTCTCCACACTCCCTTCACCGTTTATTTTTGGCAGCATTTTTCCTAATGGCCATTCTGATTGCTGTGAGCTGATAGGTTTTTGTAATATGGGTATGCATGACATTAAAATTTTTAAATTCATCATATTCCTACGCCTTTTTCTTTTCTCTTAAAAGAAAAAACCATAAGTATAATAGAGCTCTTGAAATTGACTTCTTCGAAGGTTGCCCTCTTTTGAATTTTTTGGTCGATATTTGACCCCAGAAATTTTTTGGAGGGCAGGTGTCATTTACAGAACTGCAAGTTGGTGAAAATTTAGTGACCTTTTGCAGTGGGTTCAAAGCTGCTGTTGTGGGAAACGTCCACAAGGAGGTAACTTTTCTCCATTCCCCAATCTGGGTACTAGGGCAGCAGAGCCCTTCTGGAAGTCATTGTCCTAGGTTATAAATTAGAATGGAATTTGCCAGGAGAAATCCCCATAAGTTTATGTCTCATTACTTCTTCTTGGTTTTTAAAATTTTTTTAATCTGGGTAAAGTTTAGAATATTGTTTGTCCTAGGTGTACACCATCTGGTCCATTTGTACATTATGTATGTCTATTAATGTACAGATCCTCTTCCCATGTAAAATATTACAGTGTTCCATCGACCTCCCTTGCTATATGTTCGGTCTTTTTGATACATGTATATAATATGTATTTGTATATGTATAGTAACACTAATCCTCATTTCTCAATTTCCCCCCTCCTTTCCTTTTAGATGAGCATAGTTTGTTTTGTTTTCTAAGCCTGTGAGTGTCTTTCTCTTTGGAAATATGTTCATCTGTGTCAGTTATTAGATAATGCCATAAGTGATTATATAGGCTATAGGTCTTTTGCTTTCCGACCTACTTCATGTTTTGTGATTATCTCCAGGCTCATCTGTGGTGCCTCAAAGAGCAGCGCTTCAGTGTTTTCCATGGCTAATATTCCATTGTGTACATGGACCACTTCTTCTTGGTGCATTCCTCTGTTGATGGACATTTTCCTTGCTTCCAAGTGTTGCCTATGGTAAATATTGCTGGAGGGCAGGATTGCCAGCCTGTGATTTGTGATTTTCATTTTCTCAGGTGATAGACCCAGCAGTGGTTATGATTGATTGACTGGTATGGTAGCTCAACGTTTACCTTTTCAAGGCAACTCAATTGTGCTTTCATTAGTGGCTCTTACCACGTCCCCCTTAGAATCGAGGGTACGCATTTCTCCACAATCACGTCAGCATTTCTTGTTTGCAGCATTTTTGTTGATGGCCATTCTGACTGGTGTGAGCTGATAGGTTTTTGTAATTTGGGTTTACATGTCTGTAAAAATTCCTACAATTCATCATTTTTCCACGCCTTTTTCTTTTCTGTTAAAAGAAAAAAGAACAAAAGTGTGAGTATAATATACCTCTTCAAATTTTCTTTTTGGAAGGTTGCACTCTAGAATTTTTTGGTCGATTTTCGACCTCAGTATTTTTTGGAGGGCAGGTGTCATTTACAGACCTGCAATTGGTGAATATTTAGTGACCTTTTGCAGTGGGTTTAAAGCTGCTGTGGTGGGAAACGGCCACAAGGATGCAGCATTTCTCCATTCCCAAATCTGGGTACTAGGGCAGCACAGCCGTTCTGGAAGTCGTTTGCCTAGGTTGTAAATTTGAATGGAATGTGCCAGGAAAACCCCCCATAAGTTTATGTCTCATTACTCCTAGTTCGTTGTTTTAATTTTTTCAATTGGGGTAATGGTTAGAATGTTGCTTGTCCAAGGTGTACACACTCTGGTTCATCTACATATTCTATATACCTATTTATGTAGAGATCCTCTTCCCCTGTAAATTATTACAGAGTGTTCCGTAAACCTTCCTTGCTATATGGTCGGTCTTTTTGATATATGTATATAATATGTATTTGTATACATATGGTAACGCTAATCTTCATTTATCCATTCCCCCCACCTTTCCTTTTAGATAAGCATAGGTTTTTTTTTAATAAGTCTGTGATTGACTTTCTCTGTGGAAATATGTTCATTTGTGTCAGTTATTAGATAACGCCTATAAGTGATATCATAGGATATAGGACTTTTGCTTTCCGACTTACCTCATGTTCTGTGATTATCTCCAAGATCATCTATGGTGCCTCAAAGAGCAGTGTTTCATTGTTTTCCATGGCTAGTATTCATTGTGTACATGGACCACTTCTTCTTTATCCTTTCATCTGTTGATGGACATTTTGGTTGCTTCACTGTCTTGGCTATGGTGAATAAGGCTGCAGTGCAGCTTTTGCAGCCCGGGTCTTCTTCATTCTGGTCTTCTCAGGTGAGAGGCCCATTGGTGCGTCTGCTGGATTGAATGGTACCTCAATTTTTCCTTTTCAACGCAGCTCCTTTCTGTTCTCATTATTAGCGTTTAACCCTTTTGCATCTCACCAGCAGCTAGAGGGTACACAGTTCTCTAAAACCTCTTCAGCATTTATTGTTTGTAGACTTTTTGCCAATGGTCAGTCGACTGGTGTGAGTTGAAAACTTTTTGTAGATTAGATTGCATGAGTCTAATACTTCCTGAGGTGGAGCTTTTATCCATTTTCCTTTCTTTAAAAAGAGAGTGAGTAAAACTTACCTCTTCATACTATCTTCTTGAAAATTTGGCCTGTTTTGAATTTTTTGTATCCATTCCCTACCTCAGCACAATTTTGAGGGCAGGTGTCCTTTACAGCCCTGAGTCCTTGTGAATGGTAAGTGACCATTAGCTGTGGGTTAAAAGCTGCTCTTGCGGGAATCGGCCACAAGGCGGCAGCATTTCTCCTTTACCAAATCTGGTTTCTAGGGCAACAGAGCCTTACTGGAAGTGGTGTTCTAGGTTGTAAATTAGAATGGAATGTGCGAGGAAAAAGCCCTTTAAGTTTATGTCTCATTACTTCTTGTTGGTATTTTGAACTTAATTTTTATTTCTTATCACAGCAAACTTGATTACAATGTTTTGTTTGTTCTAGGTGTGCAAGATGTGGTTCTTTCACACACATGCATATATCTATTCTTCTTCGGATCCTTTTCCCATGTAGGTAATGACACAATGTTGAGTAGACTTCTCTTGGTATTGCGTAGGTCTTTGGTGATTATATATTTCACATGTGTTTGTATCTCTCTGTTAACCTCAATATGGTAATGTATCCAATCCTCACACCTTTCCATTTGGTGAACCATAAGTTTTTTTAATGAATCTATGATAGTGTTTCTCTGTGGAAATATCTTTGTTTGTATCATTTTTTAGGTAACACCTATATGTGATATGATAGGATATGTGTCTTTCGCTTTCTCACTTACTCCAAGTTGCGTGATTACTTCTAGACTCATCTATGGTGCTGCAAATGGCATTGTTTCATTTTTTCACTAGCTCCTATTCCATCTGTACAGGTAGCAGTTCTTCTTTGTCCACCCATCTGTCGGTGGACTTTTTGGTTACTTCCATATCTTGGCTATTGTAATACTATGCAATGTAGATTTGCGTGCCTGTGTCCTTCCAATTCTCTCTTCTTAGTTTATAGGCCCAGGAATAGGTCTGCTGGATCATATGGTAGCTCAATGGTTACCTTTTAAAGGCACCTCTATTCTGTTCTCCTTAGTGGCTCTTTCCAGGTTACGTCCCACTTAAAGTAGAGGGTATGCATTTCTTCCCGGCACCTTCAGCATTTATTCTTTGTAGTTTTTGCTGATGGTTATTCTGAGTGGTGTGAGCTGATACCTCTTTGTGGTTGAATTTGCATGTGTCTCATAATGTGTTGAAATTGAGCTTTAAGACATGTCCTTTTTATTTTTCCAGCTGTGATTAGAGCTTATTTCTTCAAAGTGTTTTCTTAAAGTATGTGTCACCATTTGAAATATTTTGGCCATTATCTCCCTCAAGACATTTTGAGGGCAGATTTCATTTACAGACCTGCAGTACTTGTTCATATGAAGTGACCATTAGCTCAGGCTTTAAACCTGCTTTTGCAGGTAATGGCCAGAGAGCGGCAGCCTTTCTACGTTCCCCATGCTGGTACTAGGGAAACAGACCTACCGGCCAGTGGTGTTCTTCGGTTATAAATTAGAGTGCAATGTGCCCGGATAAACCCACAAATGTTGATGTCTCCTTGCTTTTGTTTGTTTTTAATTTAATTTATATTTATTATTAGAGTAATATTCCATTGTGTACGTGGACCACTTCTTCTTGGTGCATTCCTCGGTTGATGGACATTTTCATTGCTTCCAAGTGCTGGCTATGGTAAATATTGCTGGCGTACAGGTTTGCCAGCCTGTGATTTTTGATTCTCATTTTCTCAGGTGATAGGCCAAGCAGTGGTTGTGATTGATTAACTGGTAGCTCAATGTTTCCCTTTTCAAAGCACCTACATTGTGTTTGCATTAGTGGCTCTTTACATGTCCCCCCTTACAAACGAGGGTACGCATTTCTCCACACACCCTTCACCGTTTATATTTTGCAGCATTTTTCCTAAAGGCCATTCTGATTGCTGTGAGCTGATAGGTTTTTGTAATATGGGTATGCATGACATTAAAATTTTTAAAATTCATCATATTCCTACGCCTTTTTCTTTTCTCTTAAAAGAAAAAACCGTAAGTACAATAGAGCTCTTGAAATTGACTTCTTCGAAGGTTGCCCTCTTTTGAATTTTTTGGTAGATTTTTGACCCCAGAAATTTTTTGGAGGGCAGGTGTCATTGACAGAACTGCAAGTTGGTGAAAATTTAGTGACCTTTTGCAGTGGGTTCAAAGCTGCTGTTGTGGGAAACGTCAACAAGGAGGTAGCTTTTCTCCATTCCCCAATCTGGGTACTAGGGCAGCAGAGCCTTTCTGGAAGTCATTGTCCTAGGTTATAAATTAGAATGGAATTTGCCAGGAGAAATCCCCATAAGTTTATGTCTCATTACTTCTTCTTGGTTTTTAAAATTTTTTTAATCTGGGTAAAGTTTAGAATATTGTTTGTCCTAGGTGTACACCATCTGGTCCATTTGTACATTATGTATGTCTATTAATGTACAGATCCTCTTCCCATGTAAAATATTACAGTGTTCCATCGACCTCCCTTGCTATATGTTCGGTCTTTTTGATACATGTATGTAATATGTATTTGTATATGTATAGTAACACTAATCCTCATTTCTCAATTTCCCCCCTCCTTTCCTTTTAGATGAGCATAGTTTGTTTTGTTTTCTAAGCCTGTGAGTGTCTTTCTCTTTGGAAATATGTTCATCTGTGTCAGTTATTAGATAATGCCATAAGTGATTATATAGGCTATAGGTCTTTTGCTTTCCGACCTACTTCATGTTTTGTGATTATCTCCAGGCTCATCTGTGGTGCCTCAAAGAGCAGCGCTTCAGTGTTTTCCATGGCTAATATTCCATTGTGTACATGGACCACTTCTTCTTGGTGCATTCCTCTGTTGATGGACATTTTCGTTGCTTCCAAGTGTTGCCTATGGTAAATAATGCTGGAGGGCAGGATTGCCAGCCTGTGATTTGTGATTTTCATTTTCTCAGGTGATAGACCCAGCAGTGGTTATGATTGATTGAATGGTATGGTAGCTCAACGTTTACCTTTTCAAGGCACCTCAATTGTGCTTTCATTAGTGGCTCTTACCACGTCCCCCTTAGAATCGAGGGTACGCACTTCTCCACAATCAGGTCAGCATTTCTTGTTTGCAGCATTTTTGTTGATGGCCATTCTGACTGGTGTGAGCTGATAGGTGTTTGTAATTTGGGTTTACATGTCTGTAAAAATTCCTACAATTCATCATTTTTCCACGCCTTTTTCTTTTCTGTTAAAAGAAAAAAGAACAAAAGTGTGAGTATAATATACCTCTTCAAATTTTCTTTTTGGAAGGTTGCACTCTAGAATTTTTTGGTCGATTTTCGACCTCAGTATTTTTTGGAGGGCAGGTGTCATTTACAGACCTGCAATTGGTGAATATTTAGTGACCTTTTGCAGTGGGTTTAAAGCTGCTGTGGTGGGAAATGGCCACAAGGATGCAGCATTTCTCCATTCCCAAATCTGGGTACTAGGGCAGCACAGCCGTTCTGGAAGTCGTTTGCCTAGGTTGTAAATTTGAATGGAATGTGCCAGGAAAACCCCCCATAAGTTTATGTCTCATTACGCCTAGTTCGTTGTTTTAATTTTTTCAATTGGGGTAATGGTTAGAATGTTGCTTGTCCAAGGTGTACACACTCTGGTTCATCTACATATTCTATATACCTATTTATGTAGAGATCCTCTTCCCCTGTAAATTATTACAGAGTGTTCCGTAAACCTTCCTTGCTATATGGTCGGTCTTTTTGATATATGTATATAATATGTATTTGTATACATATGGTAACGCTAATCTTCATTTATCCATTCCCCCCACCTTTCCTTTTAGATAAGCATAGGTTTTTTTTTAATAAGTCTGTGATTGACTTTCTCTGTGGAAATATGTTCATTTGTGTCAGTTATTAGATAACGCCTATAAGTGATATCATAGGATATAGGACATTTGCTTTCCGACTTACCTCATGTTCTGTGATTATCTCCAAGATCATCTATGGTGCCTCAAAGAGCAGTGTTTCATTGTTTTCCATGGCTAGTATTCATTGTGTACATGGACCACTTCTTCTTTATCCTTTCATCTGTTGATGGACATTTTGGTTGCTTCACTGTCTTGGCTATGGTGAATAAGGCTGCAGTGCAGCTTTTGCAGCCCGGGTCTTCTTCATTCTGGTCTTCTCAGGTGAGAGGCCCATTGGTGCGCCTGCTGGATTGAATGGTACCTCAATTTTTCCTTTTCAACGCAGCTCCTTTCTGTTCTCATTATTAGCGTTTAACCCTTTTGCATCTCACCAGCAGCTAGAGGGTACACAGTTCTCTAAAACCTCTTCAGCATTTATTGTTTGTAGACTTTTTGCCAATGGTCAGTCGACTGGTGTGAGTTGAAAACTTTTTGTAGATTAGATTGCATGAGTCTAATACTTCCTGAGGTGGAGCTTTTATCCATTTTCCTTTCTTTAAAAAGAGAGTGAGTAAAACTTACCTCTTCATACTATCTTCTTGAAAATTTGGCCTGTTTTGAATTTTTTGTATCCATTCCCTACCTCAGCACAATTTTGAGGGCAGGTGTCCTTTACAGCCCTGAGTCCTTGTGAATGGTAAGTGACCATTAGCTGTGGGTTAAAAGCTGCTCTTGCGGGAATCGGCCACAAGGCGGCAGCATTTCTCCTTTACCAAATCTGGTTACTAGGGCAACAGAGCCTTACTGGAAGTGGTGTTCTAGGTTGTAAATTAGAATGGAATGTGCGAGGAAAAAGCCCTTTAAGTTTATGTCTCATTACTTCTTGTTGGTATTTTGAATTTAATTTTTATTTCTTATCACAGCAAACTTGATTACAATGTTTTGTTTGTTCTAGGTGTGCAAGATGTGGTTCTTTCACACACATGCATATATCTATTCTTCTTCGGATCCTTTTCCCATGTAGGTAATGACACAATGTTGAGTAGACTTCTCTTGGTATTGCGTAGGTCTTTGGTGATTATATATTTCACATGTGTTTGTATCTCTCTGTTAACCTCAATATGGTAATGTATCCAATCCTCACACCTTTCCATTTGGTGAACCATAAGTTTTTTTAATGAATCTATGATAGTGTTTCTCTGTGGAAATATCTTTGTTTGTATCATTTTTTAGGTAACACCTATATGTGATATGATAGGATATGTGTCTTTCGCTTTCTCACTTACTCCAAGTTGCGTGATTACTTCTAGACTCATCTATGGTGCTGCAAATGGCATTGTTTCATTTTTTCACTAGCTCTTATTCCATCTGTACAGGTAGCAGTACTTCTTTGACCACCCATCTGTCGGTGGACTTTTTGGTTACTTCCATATCTTGGCTATTGTAATACTATGCAATGTAGATTTGCGTGCCTGTGTCCTTCCAATTCTCTCTTCTTCGTTTATAGGTCTAGGCATAGGTCTGCTAGATCATATGGTAGCTCAATGGTTACCTTTTAAAGGCACCTCTATTCTGTTCTCCTTAGTGGCTCTTTCCAGGTTACGTCCCACTTAAAGTGGAGGGTATGTATTTCTTCCTAGCACCTTCAGCATTTATTCTTTGTAGTTTTTGCTGATGGTTATTCTGAGTGGTGTGAGCTGATACCTCTTTGTGGTTGAATTTGCATGTGTCTCATAATGTGTTGAAATTGAGCTTTAAGACATGTCCTTTTAATTTTTCCAGCTGTGATTAGAGCTTATTTCTTCAAAGTGTTTTCTTAAAGTATGTGTCACCATTTGAAATATTTTGGCCATTATCTCCCTCAAGACATTTTGAGGGCAGGTTTCATTTACAGCCCTGAAGTACTTGTTCATATGAAGTGACCATTAGCTCAGGCTTTAAACCTGCTTTTGCAGGTAATGGCCAGAGAGCGGCAGCCTTTCTACGTTCCCCATGCTGGTACTAGGGAAACAGACCTACCGGCCAGTGGTGTTCTTCGGTTATAAATTAGAGTGCAATGTGCCCGGATAAACCCACAAATGTTGATGACTCCTTGCTTTTGTTTGTTTTTAATTTAATTTATATTTATTATTAGAGTAATATCCCATTGTGTACGTGGACCACTTCTTCTTGGTGCATTCCTCGGTTGATGGACATTTTCATTGCTTCCAAGTGCTGGCTATGGTAAATATTGCTGGCGTACAGGTTTGCCAGCCTGTGATTTTTGATTCTCATTTTCTCAGGTGATAGGCCAAGCAGTGGTTGTGATTGATTGACTGGTAGCTCAATGTTTCCCTTTTCAAAGCACCTACGTTGTGTTTTCATTAGTGGCTCTTTACATGCCCCCCCTTACAACCGAGGGTACGCATTTCTCCACACTCCCTTCACCGTTTATTTTTGGCAGCATTTTTCCTAATGGCCATTCTGATTGCTGTGAGCTGATAGGTTTTTGTAATATGGGTATGCATGACATTAAAATTTTTAAATTCATCATATTCCTACGCCTTTTTCTTTTCTCTTAAAAGAAAAAACCGTAAGTATAATAGAGCTCTTGAAATTGACTTCTTCGAAGGTTGCCCTCTTTTGAATTTTTTGGTCGATATTTGACCCCAGAAATTTTTTGGAGGGCAGGTGTCATTTACAGAACTGCAAGTTGGTGAAAATTTAGTGACCTTTTGCAGTGGGTTCAAAGCTGCTGTTGTGGGAAACGTCCACAAGGAGGTAGCTTTTCTCCATTCCCCAATCTGGGTACTAGGGCAGCAGAGCCCTTCTGGAAGTCATTGTCCTAGGTTATAAATTAGAATGGAATTTGCCAGGAGAAATCCCCATAAGTTTATGTCTCATTACTTCTTCTTGGTTTTTAAAATTTTTTTAATCTGGGTAAAGTTTAGAATATTGTTTGTCCTAGGTGTACACCATCTGGTCCATTTGTACATTATGTATGTCTATTAATGTACAGATCCTCTTCCCATGTAAAATATTACAGTGTTCCATCGACCTCCCTTGCTATATGTTCGGTCTTTTTGATACATGTATATAATATGTATTTGTATATGTATAGTAACACTAATCCTCATTTCTCAATTTCCCCCCTCCTTTCCTTTTAGATGAGCATAGTTTGTTTTGTTTTCTAAGCCTGTGAGTGTCTTTCTCTTTGGAAATATGTTCATCTGTGTCAGTTATTAGATAATGCCATAAGTGATTATATAGGCTATAGGTCTTTTGCTTTCCGACCTACTTCATGTTTTGTGATTATCTCCAGGCTCATCTGTGGTGCCTCAAAGAGCAGCGCTTCAGTGTTTTCCATGGCTAATATTCCATTGTGTACATGGACCACTTCTTCTTGGTGCATTCCTCTGTTGATGGACATTTTCCTTGCTTCCAAGTGTTGCCTATGGTAAATATTGCTGGAGGGCAGGATTGCCAGCCTGTGATTTGTGATTTTCATTTTCTCAGGTGATAGACCCAGCAGTGGTTATGATTGATTGACTGGTATGGTAGCTCAACGTTTACCTTTTCAAGGCAACTCAATTGTGCTTTCATTAGTGGCTCTTACCACGTCCCCCTTAGAATCGAGGGTACGCATTTCTCCACAATCACGTCAGCATTTCTTGTTTGCAGCATTTTTGTTGATGGCCATTCTGACTGGTGTGAGCTGATAGGTTTTTGTAATTTGGGTTTACATGTCTGTAAAAATTCCTACAATTCATCATTTTTCCACGCCTTTTTCTTTTCTGTTAAAAGAAAAAAGAACAAAAGTGTGAGTATAATATACCTCTTCAAATTTTCTTTTTGGAAGGTTGCACTCTAGAATTTTTTGGTCGATTTTCGACCTCAGTATTTTTTGGAGGGCAGGTGTCATTTACAGACCTGCAATTGGTGAATATTTAGTGACCTTTTGCAGTGGGTTTAAAGCTGCTGTGGTGGGAAACGGCCACAAGGATGCAGCATTTCTCCATTCCCAAATCTGGGTACTAGGGCAGCAGAGCCGTTCTGGAAGTCGTTTGCCTAGGTTGTAAATTTGAATGGAATGTGCCAGGAAAACCCCCCATAAGTTTATGTCTCATTACTCCTAGTTCGTTGTTTTAATTTTTTCAATTGGGGTAATGGTTAGAATGTTGCTTGTCCAAGGTGTACACACTCTGGTTCATCTACATATTCTATATACCTATTTATGTAGAGATCCTCTTCCCGTGTAAATTATTACAGAGTGTTCCGTAAACCTTCCTTGCTATATGGTCGGTCTTTTTGATATATGTATATAATATGTATTTGTATACATATGGTAACGCTAATCTTCATTTATCCATTCCCCCCACCTTTCCTTTTAGATAAGCATAGGTTTTTTTTTAATAAGTCTGTGATTGACTTTCTCTGTGGAAATATGTTCATTTGTGTCAGTTATTAGATAACGCCTATAAGTGATATCATAGGATATAGGACTTTTGCTTTCCGACTTACCTCATGTTCTGTGATTATCTCCAAGATCATCTATGGTGCCTCAAAGAGCAGTGTTTCATTGTTTTCCATGGCTAGTATTCATTGTGTACATGGACCACTTCTTCTTTATCCTTTCATCTGTTGATGGACATTTTGGTTGCTTCACTGTCTTGGCTATGGTGAATAAGGCTGCAGTGCAGCTTTTGCAGCCCGGGTCTTCTTCATTCTGGTCTTCTCAGGTGAGAGGCCCATTGGTGCGTCTGCTGGATTGAATGGTACCTCAATTTTTCCTTTTCAACGCAGCTCCTTTCTGTTCTCATTATTAGCGTTTAACCCTTTTGCATCTCACCAGCAGCTAGAGGGTACACAGTTCTCTAAAACCTCTTCAGCATTTATTGTTTGTAGACTTTTTGCCAATGGTCAGTCGACTGGTGTGAGTTGAAAACTTTTTGTAGATTAGATTGCATGAGTCTAATACTTCCTGAGGTGGAGCTTTTATCCATTTTCCTTTCTTTAAAAAGAGAGTGAGTAAAACTTACCTCTTCATACTATCTTCTTGAAAATTTGGCCTGTTTTGAATTTTTTGTATCCATTCCCTACCTCAGCACAATTTTGAGGGCAGGTGTCCTTTACAGCCCTGAGTCCTTGTGAATGGTAAGTGACCATTAGCTGTGGGTTAAAAGCTGCTCTTGCGGGAATCGGCCACAAGGCGGCAGCATTTCTCCTTTACCAAATCTGGTTTCTAGGGCAACAGAGCCTTACTGGAAGTGGTGTTCTAGGTTGTAAATTAGAATGGAATGTGCGAGGAAAAAGCCCTTTAAGTTTATGTCTCATTACTTCTTGTTGGTATTTTGAACTTAATTTTTATTTCTTATCACAGCAAACTTGATTACAATGTTTTGTTTGTTCTAGGTGTGCAAGATGTGGTTCTTTCACACACATGCATATATCTATTCTTCTTCGGATCCTTTTCCCATGTAGGTAATGACACAACGTTGAGTAGACTTCTCTTGGTATTGCGTAGGTCTTTGGTGATTATATATTTCACATGTGTTTGTATCTCTCTGTTAACCTCAATATGGTAATGTATCCAATCCTCACACCTTTCCATTTGGTGGACCATAAGTTTTTTTAATGAATCTATGATAGTGTTTCTCTGTGGAAATATCTTTGTTTGTATCATTTTTTAGGTAACACCTATATGTGATATGATAGGATATGTGTCTTTCGCTTTCTCACTTACTCCAAGTTGCGTGATTACTTCTAGACTCATCTATGGTGCTGCAAATGGCATTGTTTCATTTTTTCACTAGCTCTTATTCCATCTGTACAGGTAGCAGTACTTCTTTGACCACCCATCTGTCGGTGGACTTTTTGGTTACTTCCATATCTTGGCTATTGTAATACTATGCAATGTAGATTTGCGTGCCTGTGTCCTTCCAATTCTCTCTTCTTCGTTTATAGGTCTAGGCATAGGTCTGCTAGATCATATGGTAGCTCAATGGTTACCTTTTAAAGGCACCTCTATTCTGTTCTCCTTAGTGGCTCTTTCCAGGTTACGTCCCACTTAAAGTGGAGGGTATGTATTTCTTCCTAGCACCTTCAGCATTTATTCTTTGTAGTTTTTGCTGATGGTTATTCTGAGTGGTGTGAGCTGATACCTCTTTGTGGTTGAATTTGCATGTGTCTCATAATGTGTTGAAATTGAGCTTTAAGACATGTCCTTTTAATTTTTCCAGCTGTGATTAGAGCTTATTTCTTCAAAGTGTTTTCTTAAAGTATGTGTCACCATTTGAAATATTTTGGCCATTATCTCCCTCAAGACATTTTGAGGGCAGGTTTCATTTACAGCCCTGAAGTACTTGTTCATATGAAGTGACCATTAGCTCAGGCTTTAAACCTGCTTTTGCAGGTAATGGCCAGAGAGCGGCAGCCTTTCTACGTTCCCCATGCTGGTACTAGGGAAACAGACCTACCGGCCAGTGGTGTTCTTCGGTTATAAATTAGAGTGCAATGTGCCCGGATAAACCCACAAATGTTGATGACTCCTTGCTTTTGTTTGTTTTTAATTTAATTTATATTTATTATTAGAGTAATATCCCATTGTGTACGTGGACCACTTCTTCTTGGTGCATTCCTCGGTTGATGGACATTTTCATTGCTTCCAAGTGCTGGCTATGGTAAATATTGCTGGCGTACAGGTTTGCCAGCCTGTGATTTTTGATTCTCATTTTCTCAGGTGATAGGCCAAGCAGTGGTTGTGATTGATTGACTGGTAGCTCAATGTTTCCCTTTTCAAAGCACCTACGTTGTGTTTTCATTAGTGGCTCTTTACATGCCCCCCCTTACAACCGAGGGTACGCATTTCTCCACACTCCCTTCACCGTTTATTTTTGGCAGCATTTTTCCTAATGGCCATTCTGATTGCTGTGAGCTGATAGGTTTTTGTAATATGGGTATGCATGACATTAAAATTTTTAAATTCATCATATTCCTACGCCTTTTTCTTTTCTCTTAAAAGAAAAAACCGTAAGTATAATAGAGCTCTTGAAATTGACTTCTTCGAAGGTTGCCCTCTTTTGAATTTTTTGGTCGATATTTGACCCCAGAAATTTTTTGGAGGGCAGGTGTCATTTACAGAACTGCAAGTTGGTGAAAATTTAGTGACCTTTTGCAGTGGGTTCAAAGCTGCTGTTGTGGGAAACGTCCACAAGGAGGTAGCTTTTCTCCATTCCCCAATCTGGGTACTAGGGCAGCAGAGCCCTTCTGGAAGTCATTGTCCTAGGTTATAAATTAGAATGGAATTTGCCAGGAGAAATCCCCATAAGTTTATGTCTCATTACTTCTTCTTGGTTTTTAAAATTTTTTTAATCTGGGTAAAGTTTAGAATATTGTTTGTCCTAGGTGTACACCATCTGGTCCATTTGTACATTATGTATGTCTATTAATGTACAGATCCTCTTCCCATGTAAAATATTACAGTGTTCCATCGACCTCCCTTGCTATATGTTCGGTCTTTTTGATACATGTATATAATATGTATTTGTATATGTATAGTAACACTAATCCTCATTTCTCAATTTCCCCCCTCCTTTCCTTTTAGATGAGCATAGTTTGTTTTGTTTTCTAAGCCTGTGAGTGTCTTTCTCTTTGGAAATATGTTCATCTGTGTCAGTTATTAGATAATGCCATAAGTGATTATATAGGCTATAGGTCTTTTGCTTTCCGACCTACTTCATGTTTTGTGATTATCTCCAGGCTCATCTGTGGTGCCTCAAAGAGCAGCGCTTCAGTGTTTTCCATGGCTAATATTCCATTGTGTACATGGACCACTTCTTCTTGGTGCATTCCTCTGTTGATGGACATTTTCCTTGCTTCCAAGTGTTGCCTATGGTAAATATTGCTGGAGGGCAGGATTGCCAGCCTGTGATTTGTGATTTTCATTTTCTCAGGTGATAGACCCAGCAGTGGTTATGATTGATTGACTGGTATGGTAGCTCAACGTTTACCTTTTCAAGGCAACTCAATTGTGCTTTCATTAGTGGCTCTTACCACGTCCCCCTTAGAATCGAGGGTACGCATTTCTCCACAATCACGTCAGCATTTCTTGTTTGCAGCATTTTTGTTGATGGCCATTCTGACTGGTGTGAGCTGATAGGTTTTTGTAATTTGGGTTTACATGTCTGTAAAAATTCCTACAATTCATCATTTTTCCACGCCTTTTTCTTTTCTGTTAAAAGAAAAAAGAACAAAAGTGTGAGTATAATATACCTCTTCAAATTTTCTTTTTGGAAGGTTGCACTCTAGAATTTTTTGGTCGATTTTCGACCTCAGTATTTTTTGGAGGGCAGGTGTCATTTACAGACCTGCAATTGGTGAATATTTAGTGACCTTTTGCAGTGGGTTTAAAGCTGCTGTGGTGGGAAACGGCCACAAGGATGCAGCATTTCTCCATTCCCAAATCTGGGTACTAGGGCAGCAGAGCCGTTCTGGAAGTCGTTTGCCTAGGTTGTAAATTTGAATGGAATGTGCCAGGAAAACCCCCCATAAGTTTATGTCTCATTACTCCTAGTTCGTTGTTTTAATTTTTTCAATTGGGGTAATGGTTAGAATGTTGCTTGTCCAAGGTGTACACACTCTGGTTCATCTACATATTCTATATACCTATTTATGTAGAGATCCTCTTCCCCTGTAAATTATTACAGAGTGTTCCGTAAACCTTCCTTGCTATATGGTCGGTCTTTTTGATATATGTATATAATATGTATTTGTATACATATGGTAACGCTAATCTTCATTTATCCATTCCCCCCACCTTTCCTTTTAGATAAGCATAGGTTTTTTTTTAATAAGTCTGTGATTGACTTTCTCTGTGGAAATATGTTCATTTGTGTCAGTTATTAGATAACGCCTATAAGTGATATCATAGGATATAGGACTTTTGCTTTCCGACTTACCTCATGTTCTGTGATTATCTCCAAGATCATCTATGGTGCCTCAAAGAGCAGTGTTTCATTGTTTTCCATGGCTAGTATTCATTGTGTACATGGACCACTTCTTCTTTATCCTTTCATCTGTTGATGGACATTTTGGTTGCTTCACTGTCTTGGCTATGGTGAATAAGGCTGCAGTGCAGCTTTTGCAGCCCGGGTCTTCTTCATTCTGGTCTTCTCAGGTGAGAGGCCCATTGGTGCGTCTGCTGGATTGAATGGTACCTCAATTTTTCCTTTTCAACGCAGCTCCTTTCTGTTCTCATTATTAGCGTTTAACCCTTTTGCATCTCACCAGCAGCTAGAGGGTACACAGTTCTCTAAAACCTCTTCAGCATTTATTGTTTGTAGACTTTTTGCCAATGGTCAGTCGACTGGTGTGAGTTGAAAACTTTTTGTAGATTAGATTGCATGAGTCTAATACTTCCTGAGGTGGAGCTTTTATCCATTTTCCTTTCTTTAAAAAGAGAGTGAGTAAAACTTACCTCTTCATACTATCTTCTTGAAAATTTGGCCTGTTTTGAATTTTTTGTATCCATTCCCTACCTCAGCACAATTTTGAGGGCAGGTGTCCTTTACAGCCCTGAGTCCTTGTGAATGGTAAGTGACCATTAGCTGTGGGTTAAAAGCTGCTCTTGCGGGAATCGGCCACAAGGCGGCAGCATTTCTCCTTTACCAAATCTGGTTTCTAGGGCAACAGAGCCTTACTGGAAGTGGTGTTCTAGGTTGTAAATTAGAATGGAATGTGCGAGGAAAAAGCCCTTTAAGTTTATGTCTCATTACTTCTTGTTGGTATTTTGAACTTAATTTTTATTTCTTATCACAGCAAACTTGATTACAATGTTTTGTTTGTTCTAGGTGTGCAAGATGTGGTTCTTTCACACACATGCATATATCTATTCTTCTTCGGATCCTTTTCCCATGTAGGTAATGACACAACGTTGAGTAGACTTCTCTTGGTATTGCGTAGGTCTTTGGTGATTATATATTTCACATGTGTTTGTATCTCTCTGTTAACCTCAATATGGTAATGTATCCAATCCTCACACCTTTCCATTTGGTGGACCATAAGTTTTTTTAATGAATCTATGATAGTGTTTCTCTGTGGAAATATCTTTGTTTGTATCATTTTTTAGGTAACACCTATATGTGATATGATAGGATATGTGTCTTTCGCTTTCTCACTTACTCCAAGTTGCGTGATTACTTCTAGACTCATCTATGGTGCTGCAAATGGCATTGTTTCATTTTTTCACTAGCTCTTATTCCATCTGTACAGGTAGCAGTACTTCTTTGACCACCCATCTGTCGGTGGACTTTTTGGTTACTTCCATATCTTGGCTATTGTAATACTATGCAATGTAGATTTGCGTGCCTGTGTCCTTCCAATTCTCTCTTCTTCGTTTATAGGTCTAGGCATAGGTCTGCTAGATCATATGGTAGCTCAATGGTTACCTTTTAAAGGCACCTCTATTCTGTTCTCCTTAGTGGCTCTTTCCAGGTTACGTCCCACTTAAAGTGGAGGGTATGTATTTCTTCCTAGCACCTTCAGCATTTATTCTTTGTAGTTTTTGCTGATGGTTATTCTGAGTGGTGTGAGCTGATACCTCTTTGTGGTTGAATTTGCATGTGTCTCATAATGTGTTGAAATTGAGCTTTAAGACATGTCCTTTTAATTTTTCCAGCTGTGATTAGAGCTTATTTCTTCAAAGTGTTTTCTTAAAGTATGTGTCACCATTTGAAATATTTTGGCCATTATCTCCCTCAAGACATTTTGAGGGCAGGTTTCATTTACAGCCCTGAAGTACTTGTTCATATGAAGTGACCATTAGCTCAGGCTTTAAACCTGCTTTTGCAGGTAATGGCCAGAGAGCGGCAGCCTTTCTACGTTCCCCATGCTGGTACTAGGGAAACAGACCTACCGGCCAGTGGTGTTCTTCGGTTATAAATTAGAGTGCAATGTGCCCGGATAAACCCACAAATGTTGATGACTCCTTGCTTTTGTTTGTTTTTAATTTAATTTATATTTATTATTAGAGTAATATCCCATTGTGTACGTGGACCACTTCTTCTTGGTGCATTCCTCGGTTGATGGACATTTTCATTGCTTCCAAGTGCTGGCTATGGTAAATATTGCTGGCGTACAGGTTTGCCAGCCTGTGATTTTTGATTCTCATTTTCTCAGGTGATAGGCCAAGCAGTGGTTGTGATTGATTGACTGGTAGCTCAATGTTTCCCTTTTCAAAGCACCTACGTTGTGTTTTCATTAGTGGCTCTTTACATGCCCCCCCTTACAACCGAGGGTACGCATTTCTCCACACTCCCTTCACCGTTTATTTTTGGCAGCATTTTTCCTAATGGCCATTCTGATTGCTGTGAGCTGATAGGTTTTTGTAATATGGGTATGCATGACATTAAAATTTTTAAATTCATCATATTCCTACGCCTTTTTCTTTTCTCTTAAAAGAAAAAACCATAAGTATAATAGAGCTCTTGAAATTGACTTCTTCGAAGGTTGCCCTCTTTTGAATTTTTTGGTCGATATTTGACCCCAGAAATTTTTTGGAGGGCAGGTGTCATTTACAGAACTGCAAGTTGGTGAAAATTTAGTGACCTTTTGCAGTGGGTTCAAAGCTGCTGTTGTGGGAAACGTCCACAAGGAGGTAGCTTTTCTCCATTCCCCAATCTGGGTACTAGGGCAGCAGAGCCCTTCTGGAAGTCATTGTCCTAGGTTATAAATTAGAATGGAATTTGCCAGGAGAAATCCCCATAAGTTTATGTCTCATTACTTCTTCTTGGTTTTTAAAATTTTTTTAATCTGGGTAAAGTTTAGAATATTGTTTGTCCTAGGTGTACACCATCTGGTCCATTTGTACATTATGTATGTCTATTAATGTACAGATCCTCTTCCCATGTAAAATATTACAGTGTTCCATCGACCTCCCTTGCTATATGTTCGGTCTTTTTGATACATGTATATAATATGTATTTGTATATGTATAGTAACACTAATCCTCATTTCTCAATTTCCCCCCTCCTTTCCTTTTAGATGAGCATAGTTTGTTTTGTTTTCTAAGCCTGTGAGTGTCTTTCTCTTTGGAAATATGTTCATCTGTGTCAGTTATTAGATAATGCCATAAGTGATTATATAGGCTATAGGTCTTTTGCTTTCCGACCTACTTCATGTTTTGTGATTATCTCCAGGCTCATCTGTGGTGCCTCAAAGAGCAGCGCTTCAGTGTTTTCCATGGCTAATATTCCATTGTGTACATGGACCACTTCTTCTTGGTGCATTCCTCTGTTGATGGACATTTTCCTTGCTTCCAAGTGTTGCCTATGGTAAATATTGCTGGAGGGCAGGATTGCCAGCCTGTGATTTGTGATTTTCATTTTCTCAGGTGATAGACCCAGCAGTGGTTATGATTGATTGACTGGTATGGTAGCTCAACGTTTACCTTTTCAAGGCAACTCAATTGTGCTTTCATTAGTGGCTCTTACCACGTCCCCCTTAGAATCGAGGGTACGCATTTCTCCACAATCACGTCAGCATTTCTTGTTTGCAGCATTTTTGTTGATGGCCATTCTGACTGGTGTGAGCTGATAGGTTTTTGTAATTTGGGTTTACATGTCTGTAAAAATTCCTACAATTCATCATTTTTCCACGCCTTTTTCTTTTCTGTTAAAAGAAAAAAGAACAAAAGTGTGAGTATAATATACCTCTTCAAATTTTCTTTTTGGAAGGTTGCACTCTAGAATTTTTTGGTCGATTTTCGACCTCAGTATTTTTTGGAGGGCAGGTGTCATTTACAGACCTGCAATTGGTGAATATTTAGTGACCTTTTGCAGTGGGTTTAAAGCTGCTGTGGTGGGAAACGGCCACAAGGATGCAGCATTTCTCCATTCCCAAATCTGGGTACTAGGGCAGCAGAGCCGTTCTGGAAGTCGTTTGCCTAGGTTGTAAATTTGAATGGAATGTGCCAGGAAAACCCCCCATAAGTTTATGTCTCATTACTCCTAGTTCGTTGTTTTAATTTTTTCAATTGGGGTAATGGTTAGAATGTTGCTTGTCCAAGGTGTACACACTCTGGTTCATCTACATATTCTATATACCTATTTATGTAGAGATCCTCTTCCCGTGTAAATTATTACAGAGTGTTCCGTAAACCTTCCTTGCTATATGGTCGGTCTTTTTGATATATGTATATAATATGTATTTGTATACATATGGTAACGCTAATCTTCATTTATCCATTCCCCCCACCTTTCCTTTTAGATAAGCATAGGTTTTTTTTTAATAAGTCTGTGATTGACTTTCTCTGTGGAAATATGTTCATTTGTGTCAGTTATTAGATAACGCCTATAAGTGATATCATAGGATATAGGACTTTTGCTTTCCGACTTACCTCATGTTCTGTGATTATCTCCAAGATCATCTATGGTGCCTCAAAGAGCAGTGTTTCATTGTTTTCCATGGCTAGTATTCATTGTGTACATGGACCACTTCTTCTTTATCCTTTCATCTGTTGATGGACATTTTGGTTGCTTCACTGTCTTGGCTATGGTGAATAAGGCTGCAGTGCAGCTTTTGCAGCCCGGGTCTTCTTCATTCTGGTCTTCTCAGGTGAGAGGCCCATTGGTGCGCCTGCTGGATTGAATGGTACCTCAATTTTTCCTTTTCAACGCAGCTCCTTTCTGTTCTCATTATTAGCGTTTAACCCTTTTGCATCTCACCAGCAGCTAGAGGGTACACAGTTCTCTAAAACCTCTTCAGCATTTATTGTTTGTAGACTTTTTGCCAATGGTCAGTCGACTGGTGTGAGTTGAAAACTTTTTGTAGATTAGATTGCATGAGTCTAATACTTCCTGAGGTGGAGCTTTTATCCATTTTCCTTTCTTTAAAAAGAGAGTGAGTAAAACTTACCTCTTCATACTATCTTCTTGAAAATTTGGCCTGTTTTGAATTTTTTGTATCCATTCCCTACCTCAGCACAATTTTGAGGGCAGGTGTCCTTTACAGCCCTGAGTCCTTGTGAATGGTAAGTGACCATTAGCTGTGGGTTAAAAGCTGCTCTTGCGGGAATCGGCCACAAGGCGGCAGCATTTCTCCTTTACCAAATCTGGTTACTAGGGCAACAGAGCCTTACTGGAAGTGGTGTTCTAGGTGGTAAATTAGAATGGAATGTGCGAGGAAAAAGCCCTTTAAGTTTATGTCTCATTACTTCTTGTTGGTATTTTGAATTTAATTTTTATTTCTTATCACAGCAAACTTGATTACAATGTTTTGTTTGTTCTAGGTGTGCAAGATGTGGTTCTTTCACACACATGCATATATCTATTCTTCTTCGGATCCTTTTCCCATGTAGGTAATGACACAACGTTGAGTAGACTTCTCTTGGTATTGCGTAGGTCTTTGGTGATTATATATTTCACATGTGTTTGTATCTCTCTGTTAACCTCAATATGGTAATGTATCCAATCCTCACACCTTTCCATTTGGTGGACCATAAGTTTTTTTAATGAATCTATGATAGTGTTTCTCTGTGGAAATATCTTTGTTTGTATCATTTTTTAGGTAACACCTATATGTGATATGATAGGATATGTGTCTTTCGCTTTCTCACTTACTCCAAGTTGCGTGATTACTTCTAGACTCATCTATGGTGCTGCAAATGGCATTGTTTCATTTTTTCACTAGCTCTTATTCCATCTGTACAGGTAGCAGTACTTCTTTGACCACCCATCTGTCGGTGGACTTTTTGGTTACTTCCATATCTTGGCTATTGTAATACTATGCAATGTAGATTTGCGTGCCTGTGTCCTTCCAATTCTCTCTTCTTCGTTTATAGGTCTAGGCATAGGTCTGCTAGATCATATGGTAGCTCAATGGTTACCTTTTAAAGGCACCTCTATTCTGTTCTCCTTAGTGGCTCTTTCCAGGTTACGTCCCACTTAAAGTGGAGGGTATGTATTTCTTCCTAGCACCTTCAGCATTTATTCTTTGTAGTTTTTGCTGATGGTTATTCTGAGTGGTGTGAGCTGATACCTCTTTGTGGTTGAATTTGCATGTGTCTCATAATGTGTTGAAATTGAGCTTTAAGACATGTCCTTTTAATTTTTCCAGCTGTGATTAGAGCTTATTTCTTCAAAGTGTTTTCTTAAAGTATGTGTCACCATTTGAAATATTTTGGCCATTATCTCCCTCAAGACATTTTGAGGGCAGGTTTCATTTACAGCCCTGAAGTACTTGTTCATATGAAGTGACCATTAGCTCAGGCTTTAAACCTGCTTTTGCAGGTAATGGCCAGAGAGCGGCAGCCTTTCTACGTTCCCCATGCTGGTACTAGGGAAACAGACCTACCGGCCAGTGGTGTTCTTCGGTTATAAATTAGAGTGCAATGTGCCCGGATAAACCCACAAATGTTGATGACTCCTTGCTTTTGTTTGTTTTTAATTTAATTTATATTTATTATTAGAGTAATATCCCATTGTGTACGTGGACCACTTCTTCTTGGTGCATTCCTCGGTTGATGGACATTTTCATTGCTTCCAAGTGCTGGCTATGGTAAATATTGCTGGCGTACAGGTTTGCCAGCCTGTGATTTTTGATTCTCATTTTCTCAGGTGATAGGCCAAGCAGTGGTTGTGATTGATTGACTGGTAGCTCAATGTTTCCCTTTTCAAAGCACCTACGTTGTGTTTTCATTAGTGGCTCTTTACATGCCCCCCCTTACAACCGAGGGTACGCATTTCTCCACACTCCCTTCACCGTTTATTTTTGGCAGCATTTTTCCTAATGGCCATTCTGATTGCTGTGAGCTGATAGGTTTTTGTAATATGGGTATGCATGACATTAAAATTTTTAAATTCATCATATTCCTACGCCTTTTTCTTTTCTCTTAAAAGAAAAAACCGTAAGTATAATAGAGCTCTTGAAATTGACTTCTTCGAAGGTTGCCCTCTTTTGAATTTTTTGGTCGATATTTGACCCCAGAAATTTTTTGGAGGGCAGGTGTCATTTACAGAACTGCAAGTTGGTGAAAATTTAGTGACCTTTTGCAGTGGGTTCAAAGCTGCTGTTGTGGGAAACGTCCACAAGGAGGTAGCTTTTCTCCATTCCCCAATCTGGGTACTAGGGCAGCAGAGCCCTTCTGGAAGTCATTGTCCTAGGTTATAAATTAGAATGGAATTTGCCAGGAGAAATCCCCATAAGTTTATGTCTCATTACTTCTTCTTGGTTTTTAAAATTTTTTTAATCTGGGTAAAGTTTAGAATATTGTTTGTCCTAGGTGTACACCATCTGGTCCATTTGTACATTATGTATGTCTATTAATGTACAGATCCTCTTCCCATGTAAAATATTACAGTGTTCCATCGACCTCCCTTGCTATATGTTCGGTCTTTTTGATACATGTATATAATATGTATTTGTATATGTATAGTAACACTAATCCTCATTTCTCAATTTCCCCCCTCCTTTCCTTTTAGATGAGCATAGTTTGTTTTGTTTTCTAAGCCTGTGAGTGTCTTTCTCTTTGGAAATATGTTCATCTGTGTCAGTTATTAGATAATGCCATAAGTGATTATATAGGCTATAGGTCTTTTGCTTTCCGACCTACTTCATGTTTTGTGATTATCTCCAGGCTCATCTGTGGTGCCTCAAAGAGCAGCGCTTCAGTGTTTTCCATGGCTAATATTCCATTGTGTACATGGACCACTTCTTCTTGGTGCATTCCTCTGTTGATGGACATTTTCCTTGCTTCCAAGTGTTGCCTATGGTAAATATTGCTGGAGGGCAGGATTGCCAGCCTGTGATTTGTGATTTTCATTTTCTCAGGTGATAGACCCAGCAGTGGTTATGATTGATTGACTGGTATGGTAGCTCAACGTTTACCTTTTCAAGGCAACTCAATTGTGCTTTCATTAGTGGCTCTTACCACGTCCCCCTTAGAATCGAGGGTACGCATTTCTCCACAATCACGTCAGCATTTCTTGTTTGCAGCATTTTTGTTGATGGCCATTCTGACTGGTGTGAGCTGATAGGTTTTTGTAATTTGGGTTTACATGTCTGTAAAAATTCCTACAATTCATCATTTTTCCACGCCTTTTTCTTTTCTGTTAAAAGAAAAAAGAACAAAAGTGTGAGTATAATATACCTCTTCAAATTTTCTTTTTGGAAGGTTGCACTCTAGAATTTTTTGGTCGATTTTCGACCTCAGTATTTTTTGGAGGGCAGGTGTCATTTACAGACCTGCAATTGGTGAATATTTAGTGACCTTTTGCAGTGGGTTTAAAGCTGCTGTGGTGGGAAACGGCCACAAGGATGCAGCATTTCTCCATTCCCAAATCTGGGTACTAGGGCAGCACAGCCGTTCTGGAAGTCGTTTGCCTAGGTTGTAAATTTGAATGGAATGTGCCAGGAAAACCCCCCATAAGTTTATGTCTCATTACTCCTAGTTCGTTGTTTTAATTTTTTCAATTGGGGTAATGGTTAGAATGTTGCTTGTCCAAGGTGTACACACTCTGGTTCATCTACATATTCTATATACCTATTTATGTAGAGATCCTCTTCCCCTGTAAATTATTACAGAGTGTTCCGTAAACCTTCCTTGCTATATGGTCGGTCTTTTTGATATATGTATATAATATGTATTTGTATACATATGGTAACGCTAATCTTCATTTATCCATTCCCCCCACCTTTCCTTTTAGATAAGCATAGGTTTTTTTTTAATAAGTCTGTGATTGACTTTCTCTGTGGAAATATGTTCATTTGTGTCAGTTATTAGATAACGCCTATAAGTGATATCATAGGATATAGGACTTTTGCTTTCCGACTTACCTCATGTTCTGTGATTATCTCCAAGATCATCTATGGTGCCTCAAAGAGCAGTGTTTCATTGTTTTCCATGGCTAGTATTCATTGTGTACATGGACCACTTCTTCTTTATCCTTTCATCTGTTGATGGACATTTTGGTTGCTTCACTGTCTTGGCTATGGTGAATAAGGCTGCAGTGCAGCTTTTGCAGCCCGGGTCTTCTTCATTCTGGTCTTCTCAGGTGAGAGGCCCATTGGTGCGCCTGCTGGATTGAATGGTACCTCAATTTTTCCTTTTCAACGCAGCTCCTTTCTGTTCTCATTATTAGCGTTTAACCCTTTTGCATCTCACCAGCAGCTAGAGGGTACACAGTTCTCTAAAACCTCTTCAGCATTTATTGTTTGTAGACTTTTTGCCAATGGTCAGTCGACTGGTGTGAGTTGAAAACTTTTTGTAGATTAGATTGCATGAGTCTAATACTTCCTGAGGTGGAGCTTTTATCCATTTTCCTTTCTTTAAAAAGAGAGTGAGTAAAACTTACCTCTTCATACTATCTTCTTGAAAATTTGGCCTGTTTTGAATTTTTTGTATCCATTCCCTACCTCAGCACAATTTTGAGGGCAGGTGTCCTTTACAGCCCTGAGTCCTTGTGAATGGTAAGTGACCATTAGCTGTGGGTTAAAAGCTGCTCTTGCGGGAATCGGCCACAAGGCGGCAGCATTTCTCCTTTACCAAATCTGGTTACTAGGGCAACAGAGCCTTACTGGAAGTGGTGTTCTAGGTGGTAAATTAGAATGGAATGTGCGAGGAAAAAGCCCTTTAAGTTTATGTCTCATTACTTCTTGTTGGTATTTTGAATTTAATTTTTATTTCTTATCACAGCAAACTTGATTACAATGTTTTGTTTGTTCTAGGTGTGCAAGATGTGGTTCTTTCACACACATGCATATATCTATTCTTCTTCGGATCCTTTTCCCATGTAGGTAATGACACAACGTTGAGTAGACTTCTCTTGGTATTGCGTAGGTCTTTGGTGATTATATATTTCACATGTGTTTGTATCTCTCTGTTAACCTCAATATGGTAATGTATCCAATCCTCACACCTTTCCATTTGGTGGACCATAAGTTTTTTTAATGAATCTATGATAGTGTTTCTCTGTGGAAATATCTTTGTTTGTATCATTTTTTAGGTAACACCTATATGTGATATGATAGGATATGTGTCTTTCGCTTTCTCACTTACTCCAAGTTGCGTGATTACTTCTAGACTCATCTATGGTGCTGCAAATGGCATTGTTTCATTTTTTCACTAGCTCTTATTCCATCTGTACAGGTAGCAGTACTTCTTTGACCACCCATCTGTCGGTGGACTTTTTGGTTACTTCCATATCTTGGCTATTGTAATACTATGCAATGTAGATTTGCGTGCCTGTGTCCTTCCAATTCTCTCTTCTTCGTTTATAGGTCTAGGCATAGGTCTGCTAGATCATATGGTAGCTCAATGGTTACCTTTTAAAGGCACCTCTATTCTGTTCTCCTTAGTGGCTCTTTCCAGGTTACGTCCCACTTAAAGTGGAGGGTATGTATTTCTTCCTAGCACCTTCAGCATTTATTCTTTGTAGTTTTTGCTGATGGTTATTCTGAGTGGTGTGAGCTGATACCTCTTTGTGGTTGAATTTGCATGTGTCTCATAATGTGTTGAAATTGAGCTTTAAGACATGTCCTTTTAATTTTTCCAGCTGTGATTAGAGCTTATTTCTTCAAAGTGTTTTCTTAAAGTATGTGTCACCATTTGAAATATTTTGGCCATTATCTCCCTCAAGACATTTTGAGGGCAGGTTTCATTTACAGCCCTGAAGTACTTGTTCATATGAAGTGACCATTAGCTCAGGCTTTAAACCTGCTTTTGCAGGTAATGGCCAGAGAGCGGCAGCCTTTCTACGTTCCCCATGCTGGTACTAGGGAAACAGACCTACCGGCCAGTGGTGTTCTTCGGTTATAAATTAGAGTGCAATGTGCCCGGATAAACCCACAAATGTTGATGACTCCTTGCTTTTGTTTGTTTTTAATTTAATTTATATTTATTATTAGAGTAATATCCCATTGTGTACGTGGACCACTTCTTCTTGGTGCATTCCTCGGTTGATGGACATTTTCATTGCTTCCAAGTGCTGGCTATGGTAAATATTGCTGGCGTACAGGTTTGCCAGCCTGTGATTTTTGATTCTCATTTTCTCAGGTGATAGGCCAAGCAGTGGTTGTGATTGATTGACTGGTAGCTCAATGTTTCCCTTTTCAAAGCACCTACGTTGTGTTTTCATTAGTGGCTCTTTACATGCCCCCCCTTACAACCGAGGGTACGCATTTCTCCACACTCCCTTCACCGTTTATTTTTGGCAGCATTTTTCCTAATGGCCATTCTGATTGCTGTGAGCTGATAGGTTTTTGTAATATGGGTATGCATGACATTAAAATTTTTAAATTCATCATATTCCTACGCCTTTTTCTTTTCTCTTAAAAGAAAAAACCATAAGTATAATAGAGCTCTTGAAATTGACTTCTTCGAAGGTTGCCCTCTTTTGAATTTTTTGGTCGATATTTGACCCCAGAAATTTTTTGGAGGGCAGGTGTCATTTACAGAACTGCAAGTTGGTGAAAATTTAGTGACCTTTTGCAGTGGGTTCAAAGCTGCTGTTGTGGGAAACGTCCACAAGGAGGTAGCTTTTCTCCATTCCCCAATCTGGGTACTAGGGCAGCAGAGCCCTTCTGGAAGTCATTGTCCTAGGTTATAAATTAGAATGGAATTTGCCAGGAGAAATCCCCATAAGTTTATGTCTCATTACTTCTTCTTGGTTTTTAAAATTTTTTTAATCTGGGTAAAGTTTAGAATATTGTTTGTCCTAGGTGTACACCATCTGGTCCATTTGTACATTATGTATGTCTATTAATGTACAGATCCTCTTCCCATGTAAAATATTACAGTGTTCCATCGACCTCCCTTGCTATATGTTCGGTCTTTTTGATACATGTATATAATATGTATTTGTATATGTATAGTAACACTAATCCTCATTTCTCAATTTCCCCCCTCCTTTCCTTTTAGATGAGCATAGTTTGTTTTGTTTTCTAAGCCTGTGAGTGTCTTTCTCTTTGGAAATATGTTCATCTGTGTCAGTTATTAGATAATGCCATAAGTGATTATATAGGCTATAGGTCTTTTGCTTTCCGACCTACTTCATGTTTTGTGATTATCTCCAGGCTCATCTGTGGTGCCTCAAAGAGCAGCGCTTCAGTGTTTTCCATGGCTAATATTCCATTGTGTACATGGACCACTTCTTCTTGGTGCATTCCTCTGTTGATGGACATTTTCCTTGCTTCCAAGTGTTGCCTATGGTAAATATTGCTGGAGGGCAGGATTGCCAGCCTGTGATTTGTGATTTTCATTTTCTCAGGTGATAGACCCAGCAGTGGTTATGATTGATTGACTGGTATGGTAGCTCAACGTTTACCTTTTCAAGGCAACTCAATTGTGCTTTCATTAGTGGCTCTTACCACGTCCCCCTTAGAATCGAGGGTACGCATTTCTCCACAATCACGTCAGCATTTCTTGTTTGCAGCATTTTTGTTGATGGCCATTCTGACTGGTGTGAGCTGATAGGTTTTTGTAATTTGGGTTTACATGTCTGTAAAAATTCCTACAATTCATCATTTTTCCACGCCTTTTTCTTTTCTGTTAAAAGAAAAAAGAACAAAAGTGTGAGTATAATATACCTCTTCAAATTTTCTTTTTGGAAGGTTGCACTCTAGAATTTTTTGGTCGATTTTCGACCTCAGTATTTTTTGGAGGGCAGGTGTCATTTACAGACCTGCAATTGGTGAATATTTAGTGACCTTTTGCAGTGGGTTTAAAGCTGCTGTGGTGGGAAACGGCCACAAGGATGCAGCATTTCTCCATTCCCAAATCTGGGTACTAGGGCAGCAGAGCCGTTCTGGAAGTCGTTTGCCTAGGTTGTAAATTTGAATGGAATGTGCCAGGAAAACCCCCCATAAGTTTATGTCTCATTACTCCTAGTTCGTTGTTTTAATTTTTTCAATTGGGGTAATGGTTAGAATGTTGCTTGTCCAAGGTGTACACACTCTGGTTCATCTACATATTCTATATACCTATTTATGTAGAGATCCTCTTCCCGTGTAAATTATTACAGAGTGTTCCGTAAACCTTCCTTGCTATATGGTCGGTCTTTTTGATATATGTATATAATATGTATTTGTATACATATGGTAACGCTAATCTTCATTTATCCATTCCCCCCACCTTTCCTTTTAGATAAGCATAGGTTTTTTTTTAATAAGTCTGTGATTGACTTTCTCTGTGGAAATATGTTCATTTGTGTCAGTTATTAGATAACGCCTATAAGTGATATCATAGGATATAGGACTTTTGCTTTCCGACTTACCTCATGTTCTGTGATTATCTCCAAGATCATCTATGGTGCCTCAAAGAGCAGTGTTTCATTGTTTTCCATGGCTAGTATTCATTGTGTACATGGACCACTTCTTCTTTATCCTTTCATCTGTTGATGGACATTTTGGTTGCTTCACTGTCTTGGCTATGGTGAATAAGGCTGCAGTGCAGCTTTTGCAGCCCGGGTCTTCTTCATTCTGGTCTTCTCAGGTGAGAGGCCCATTGGTGCGTCTGCTGGATTGAATGGTACCTCAATTTTTCCTTTTCAACGCAGCTCCTTTCTGTTCTCATTATTAGCGTTTAACCCTTTTGCATCTCACCAGCAGCTAGAGGGTACACAGTTCTCTAAAACCTCTTCAGCATTTATTGTTTGTAGACTTTTTGCCAATGGTCAGTCGACTGGTGTGAGTTGAAAACTTTTTGTAGATTAGATTGCATGAGTCTAATACTTCCTGAGGTGGAGCTTTTATCCATTTTCCTTTCTTTAAAAAGAGAGTGAGTAAAACTTACCTCTTCATACTATCTTCTTGAAAATTTGGCCTGTTTTGAATTTTTTGTATCCATTCCCTACCTCAGCACAATTTTGAGGGCAGGTGTCCTTTACAGCCCTGAGTCCTTGTGAATGGTAAGTGACCATTAGCTGTGGGTTAAAAGCTGCTCTTGCGGGAATCGGCCACAAGGCGGCAGCATTTCTCCTTTACCAAATCTGGTTTCTAGGGCAACAGAGCCTTACTGGAAGTGGTGTTCTAGGTTGTAAATTAGAATGGAATGTGCGAGGAAAAAGCCCTTTAAGTTTATGTCTCATTACTTCTTGTTGGTATTTTGAACTTAATTTTTATTTCTTATCACAGCAAACTTGATTACAATGTTTTGTTTGTTCTAGGTGTGCAAGATGTGGTTCTTTCACACACATGCATATATCTATTCTTCTTCGGATCCTTTTCCCATGTAGGTAATGACACAATGTTGAGTAGACTTCTCTTGGTATTGCGTAGGTCTTTGGTGATTATATATTTCACATGTGTTTGTATCTCTCTGTTAACCTCAATATGGTAATGTATCCAATCCTCACACCTTTCCATTTGGTGAACCATAAGTTTTTTTAATGAATCTATGATAGTGTTTCTCTGTGGAAATATCTTTGTTTGTATCATTTTTTAGGTAACACCTCTATGTGATATGATAGGATATGTGTCTTTCGCTTTCTCACTTACTCCAAGTTGCGTGATTACTTCTAGACTCATCTATGGTGCTGCAAATGGCATTGTTTCATTTTTTCACTAGCTCCTATTCCATCTGTACAGGTAGCAGTTCTTCTTTGTCCACCCATCTGTCGGTGGACTTTTTGGTTACTTCCATATCTTGGCTATTGTAATACTATGCAATGTAGATTTGCGTGCCTGTGTCCTTCCAATTCTCTCTTCTTAGTTTATAGGCCCAGGAATAGGTCTGCTGGATCATATGGTAGCTCAATGGTTACCTTTTAAAGGCACCTCTATTCTGTTCTCCTTAGTGGCTCTTTCCAGGTTACGTCCCACTTAAAGTAGAGGGTATGCATTTCTTCCCGGCACCTTCAGCATTTATTCTTTGTAGTTTTTGCTGATGGTTATTCTGAGTGGTGTGAGCTGATACCTCTTTGTGGTTGAATTTGCATGTGTCTCATAATGTGTTGAAATTGAGCTTTAAGACATGTCCTTTTTATTTTTCCAGCTGTGATTAGAGCTTATTTCTTCAAAGTGTTTTCTTAAAGTATGTGTCACCATTTGAAATATTTTGGCCATTATCTCCCTCAAGACATTTTGAGGGCAGATTTCATTTACAGACCTGCAGTACTTGTTCATATGAAGTGACCATTAGCTCAGGCTTTAAATCTGCTTTTGCAGGTAATGGCCAGAGAGCGGCAGCCTTTCTACGTTCCCCATGCTGGTACTAGGGAAACAGACCTACCGGCCAGTGGTGTTCTTCGGTTATAAATTAGACTGCAATGTGCCCGGATAAACCCACAAATGTTGATGTCTCCTTGCTTTTGTTTGTTTTTAATTTAATTTATATTTATTATTAGAGTAATATTCCATTGTGTACGTGGACCACTTCTTCTTGGTGCATTCCTCGGTTGATGGACATTTTCATTGCTTCCAAGTGCTGGCTATGGTAAATATTGCTGGCGTACAGGTTTGCCAGCCTGTGATTTTTGATTCTCATTTTCTCAGGTGATAGGCCAAGCAGTGGTTGTGATTGATTAACTGGTAGCTCAATGTTTCCCTTTTCAAAGCACCTACATTGTGTTTGCATTAGTGGCTCTTTACATGTCCCCCCTTACAAACGAGGGTACGCATTTCTCCACACACCCTTCACCGTTTATATTTTGCAGCATTTTTCCTAAAGGCCATTCTGATTGCTGTGAGCTGATAGGTTTTTGTAATATGGGTATGCATGACATTAAAATTTTTAAAATTCATCATATTCCTACGCCTTTTTCTTTTCTCTTAAAAGAAAAAACCGTAAGTACAATAGAGCTCTTGAAATTGACTTCTTCGAAGGTTGCCCTCTTTTGAATTTTTTGGTAGATTTTTGACCCCAGAAATTTTTTGGAGGGCAGGTGTCATTGACAGAACTGCAAGTTGGTGAAAATTTAGTGACCTTTTGCAGTGGGTTCAAAGCTGCTGTTGTGGGAAACGTCAACAAGGAGGTAGCTTTTCTCCATTCCCCAATCTGGGTACTAGGGCAGCAGAGCCTTTCTGGAAGTCATTGTCCTAGGTTATAAATTAGAATGGAATTTGCCAGGAGAAATCCCCATAAGTTTATGTCTCATTACTTCTTCTTGGTTTTTAAAATTTTTTTAATCTGGGTAAAGTTTAGAATATTGTTTGTCCTAGGTGTACACCATCTGGTCCATTTGTACATTATGTATGTCTATTAATGTACAGATCCTCTTCCCATGTAAAATATTACAGTGTTCCATCGACCTCCCTTGCTATATGTTCGGTCTTTTTGATACATGTATGTAATATGTATTTGTATATGTATAGTAACACTAATCCTCATTTCTCAATTTCCCCCCTCCTTTCCTTTTAGATGAGCATAGTTTGTTTTGTTTTCTAAGCCTGTGAGTGTCTTTCTCTTTGGAAATATGTTCATCTGTGTCAGTTATTAGATAATGCCATAAGTGATTATATAGGCTATAGGTCTTTTGCTTTCCGACCTACTTCATGTTTTGTGATTATCTCCAGGCTCATCTGTGGTGCCTCAAAGAGCAGCGCTTCAGTGTTTTCCATGGCTAATATTCCATTGTGTACATGGACCACTTCTTCTTGGTGCATTCCTCTGTTGATGGACATTTTCGTTGCTTCCAAGTGTTGCCTATGGTAAATAATGCTGGAGGGCAGGATTGCCAGCCTGTGATTTGTGATTTTCATTTTCTCAGGTGATAGACCCAGCAGTGGTTATGATTGATTGAATGGTATGGTAGCTCAACGTTTACCTTTTCAAGGCACCTCAATTGTGCTTTCATTAGTGGCTCTTACCACGTCCCCCTTAGAATCGAGGGTACGCACTTCTCCACAATCAGGTCAGCATTTCTTGTTTGCAGCATTTTTGTTGATGGCCATTCTGACTGGTGTGAGCTGATAGGTGTTTGTAATTTGGGTTTACATGTCTGTAAAAATTCCTACAATTCATCATTTTTCCACGCCTTTTTCTTTTCTGTTAAAAGAAAAAAGAACAAAAGTGTGAGTATAATATACCTCTTCAAATTTTCTTTTTGGAAGGTTGCACTCTAGAATTTTTTGGTCGATTTTCGACCTCAGTATTTTTTGGAGGGCAGGTGTCATTTACAGACCTGCAATTGGTGAATATTTAGTGACCTTTTGCAGTGGGTTTAAAGCTGCTGTGGTGGGAAATGGCCACAAGGATGCAGCATTTCTCCATTCCCAAATCTGGGTACTAGGGCAGCACAGCCGTTCTGGAAGTCGTTTGCCTAGGTTGTAAATTTGAATGGAATGTGCCAGGAAAACCCCCCATAAGTTTATGTCTCATTACGCCTAGTTCGTTGTTTTAATTTTTTCAATTGGGGTAATGGTTAGAATGTTGCTTGTCCAAGGTGTACACACTCTGGTTCATCTACATATTCTATATACCTATTTATGTAGAGATCCTCTTCCCCTGTAAATTATTACAGAGTGTTCCGTAAACCTTCCTTGCTATATGGTCGGTCTTTTTGATATATGTATATAATATGTATTTGTATACATATGGTAACGCTAATCTTCATTTATCCATTCCCCCCACCTTTCCTTTTAGATAAGCATAGGTTTTTTTTTAATAAGTCTGTGATTGACTTTCTCTGTGGAAATATGTTCATTTGTGTCAGTTATTAGATAACGCCTATAAGTGATATCATAGGATATAGGACATTTGCTTTCCGACTTACCTCATGTTCTGTGATTATCTCCAAGATCATCTATGGTGCCTCAAAGAGCAGTGTTTCATTGTTTTCCATGGCTAGTATTCATTGTGTACATGGACCACTTCTTCTTTATCCTTTCATCTGTTGATGGACATTTTGGTTGCTTCACTGTCTTGGCTATGGTGAATAAGGCTGCAGTGCAGCTTTTGCAGCCCGGGTCTTCTTCATTCTGGTCTTCTCAGGTGAGAGGCCCATTGGTGCGTCTGCTGGATTGAATGGTACCTCAATTTTTCCTTTTCAACGCAGCTCCTTTCTGTTCTCATTATTAGCGTTTAACCCTTTTGCATCTCACCAGCAGCTAGAGGGTACACAGTTCTCTAAAACCTCTTCAGCATTTATTGTTTGTAGACTTTTTGCCAATGGTCAGTCGACTGGTGTGAGTTGAAAACTTTTTGTAGATTAGATTGCATGAGTCTAATACTTCCTGAGGTGGAGCTTTTATCCATTTTCCTTTCTTTAAAAAGAGAGTGAGTAAAACTTACCTCTTCATACTATCTTCTTGAAAATTTGGCCTGTTTTGAATTTTTTGTATCCATTCCCTACCTCAGCACAATTTTGAGGGCAGGTGTCCTTTACAGCCCTGAGTCCTTGTGAATGGTAAGTGACCATTAGCTGTGGGTTAAAAGCTGCTCTTGCGGGAATCGGCCACAAGGCGGCAGCATTTCTCCTTTACCAAATCTGGTTACTAGGGCAACAGAGCCTTACTGGAAGTGGTGTTCTAGGTTGTAAATTAGAATGGAATGTGCGAGGAAAAAGCCCTTTAAGTTTATGTCTCATTACTTCTTGTTGGTATTTTGAATTTAATTTTTATTTCTTATCACAGCAAACTTGATTACAATGTTTTGTTTGTTCTAGGTGTGCAAGATGTGGTTCTTTCACACACATGCATATATCTATTCTTCTTCGGATCCTTTTCCCATGTAGGTAATGACACAATGTTGAGTAGACTTCTCTTGGTATTGCGTAGGTCTTTGGTGATTATATATTTCACATGTGTTTGTATCTCTCTGTTAACCTCAATATGGTAATGTATCCAATCCTCACACCTTTCCATTTGGTGAACCATAAGTTTTTTTAATGAATCTATGATAGTGTTTCTCTGTGGAAATATCTTTGTTTGTATCATTTTTTAGGTAACACCTATATGTGATATGATAGGATATGTGTCTTTCGCTTTCTCACTTACTCCAAGTTGCGTGATTACTTCTAGACTCATCTATGGTGCTGCAAATGGCATTGTTTCATTTTTTCACTAGCTCTTATTCCATCTGTACAGGTAGCAGTACTTCTTTGACCACCCATCTGTCGGTGGACTTTTTGGTTACTTCCATATCTTGGCTATTGTAATACTATGCAATGTAGATTTGCGTGCCTGTGTCCTTCCAATTCTCTCTTCTTCGTTTATAGGTCTAGGCATAGGTCTGCTAGATCATATGGTAGCTCAATGGTTACCTTTTAAAGGCACCTCTATTCTGTTCTCCTTAGTGGCTCTTTCCAGGTTACGTCCCACTTAAAGTGGAGGGTATGTATTTCTTCCTAGCACCTTCAGCATTTATTCTTTGTAGTTTTTGCTGATGGTTATTCTGAGTGGTGTGAGCTGATACCTCTTTGTGGTTGAATTTGCATGTGTCTCATAATGTGTTGAAATTGAGCTTTAAGACATGTCCTTTTAATTTTTCCAGCTGTGATTAGAGCTTATTTCTTCAAAGTGTTTTCTTAAAGTATGTGTCACCATTTGAAATATTTTGGCCATTATCTCCCTCAAGACATTTTGAGGGCAGGTTTCATTTACAGCCCTGAAGTACTTGTTCATATGAAGTGACCATTAGCTCAGGCTTTAAACCTGCTTTTGCAGGTAATGGCCAGAGAGCGGCAGCCTTTCTACGTTCCCCATGCTGGTACTAGGGAAACAGACCTACCGGCCAGTGGTGTTCTTCGGTTATAAATTAGAGTGCAATGTGCCCGGATAAACCCACAAATGTTGATGACTCCTTGCTTTTGTTTGTTTTTAATTTAATTTATATTTATTATTAGAGTAATATCCCATTGTGTACGTGGACCACTTCTTCTTGGTGCATTCCTCGGTTGATGGACATTTTCATTGCTTCCAAGTGCTGGCTATGGTAAATATTGCTGGCGTACAGGTTTGCCAGCCTGTGATTTTTGATTCTCATTTTCTCAGGTGATAGGCCAAGCAGTGGTTGTGATTGATTGACTGGTAGCTCAATGTTTCCCTTTTCAAAGCACCTACGTTGTGTTTTCATTAGTGGCTCTTTACATGCCCCCCCTTACAACCGAGGGTACGCATTTCTCCACACTCCCTTCACCGTTTATTTTTGGCAGCATTTTTCCTAATGGCCATTCTGATTGCTGTGAGCTGATAGGTTTTTGTAATATGGGTATGCATGACATTAAAATTTTTAAATTCATCATATTCCTACGCCTTTTTCTTTTCTCTTAAAAGAAAAAACCGTAAGTATAATAGAGCTCTTGAAATTGACTTCTTCGAAGGTTGCCCTCTTTTGAATTTTTTGGTCGATATTTGACCCCAGAAATTTTTTGGAGGGCAGGTGTCATTTACAGAACTGCAAGTTGGTGAAAATTTAGTGACCTTTTGCAGTGGGTTCAAAGCTGCTGTTGTGGGAAACGTCCACAAGGAGGTAGCTTTTCTCCATTCCCCAATCTGGGTACTAGGGCAGCAGAGCCCTTCTGGAAGTCATTGTCCTAGGTTATAAATTAGAATGGAATTTGCCAGGAGAAATCCCCATAAGTTTATGTCTCATTACTTCTTCTTGGTTTTTAAAATTTTTTTAATCTGGGTAAAGTTTAGAATATTGTTTGTCCTAGGTGTACACCATCTGGTCCATTTGTACATTATGTATGTCTATTAATGTACAGATCCTCTTCCCATGTAAAATATTACAGTGTTCCATCGACCTCCCTTGCTATATGTTCGGTCTTTTTGATACATGTATATAATATGTATTTGTATATGTATAGTAACACTAATCCTCATTTCTCAATTTCCCCCCTCCTTTCCTTTTAGATGAGCATAGTTTGTTTTGTTTTCTAAGCCTGTGAGTGTCTTTCTCTTTGGAAATATGTTCATCTGTGTCAGTTATTAGATAATGCCATAAGTGATTATATAGGCTATAGGTCTTTTGCTTTCCGACCTACTTCATGTTTTGTGATTATCTCCAGGCTCATCTGTGGTGCCTCAAAGAGCAGCGCTTCAGTGTTTTCCATGGCTAATATTCCATTGTGTACATGGACCACTTCTTCTTGGTGCATTCCTCTGTTGATGGACATTTTCCTTGCTTCCAAGTGTTGCCTATGGTAAATATTGCTGGAGGGCAGGATTGCCAGCCTGTGATTTGTGATTTTCATTTTCTCAGGTGATAGACCCAGCAGTGGTTATGATTGATTGACTGGTATGGTAGCTCAACGTTTACCTTTTCAAGGCAACTCAATTGTGCTTTCATTAGTGGCTCTTACCACGTCCCCCTTAGAATCGAGGGTACGCATTTCTCCACAATCACGTCAGCATTTCTTGTTTGCAGCATTTTTGTTGATGGCCATTCTGACTGGTGTGAGCTGATAGGTTTTTGTAATTTGGGTTTACATGTCTGTAAAAATTCCTACAATTCATCATTTTTCCACGCCTTTTTCTTTTCTGTTAAAAGAAAAAAGAACAAAAGTGTGAGTATAATATACCTCTTCAAATTTTCTTTTTGGAAGGTTGCACTCTAGAATTTTTTGGTCGATTTTCGACCTCAGTATTTTTTGGAGGGCAGGTGTCATTTACAGACCTGCAATTGGTGAATATTTAGTGACCTTTTGCAGTGGGTTTAAAGCTGCTGTGGTGGGAAACGGCCACAAGGATGCAGCATTTCTCCATTCCCAAATCTGGGTACTAGGGCAGCAGAGCCGTTCTGGAAGTCGTTTGCCTAGGTTGTAAATTTGAATGGAATGTGCCAGGAAAACCCCCCATAAGTTTATGTCTCATTACTCCTAGTTCGTTGTTTTAATTTTTTCAATTGGGGTAATGGTTAGAATGTTGCTTGTCCAAGGTGTACACACTCTGGTTCATCTACATATTCTATATACCTATTTATGTAGAGATCCTCTTCCCCTGTAAATTATTACAGAGTGTTCCGTAAACCTTCCTTGCTATATGGTCGGTCTTTTTGATATATGTATATAATATGTATTTGTATACATATGGTAACGCTAATCTTCATTTATCCATTCCCCCCACCTTTCCTTTTAGATAAGCATAGGTTTTTTTTTAATAAGTCTGTGATTGACTTTCTCTGTGGAAATATGTTCATTTGTGTCAGTTATTAGATAACGCCTATAAGTGATATCATAGGATATAGGACTTTTGCTTTCCGACTTACCTCATGTTCTGTGATTATCTCCAAGATCATCTATGGTGCCTCAAAGAGCAGTGTTTCATTGTTTTCCATGGCTAGTATTCATTGTGTACATGGACCACTTCTTCTTTATCCTTTCATCTGTTGATGGACATTTTGGTTGCTTCACTGTCTTGGCTATGGTGAATAAGGCTGCAGTGCAGCTTTTGCAGCCCGGGTCTTCTTCATTCTGGTCTTCTCAGGTGAGAGGCCCATTGGTGCGTCTGCTGGATTGAATGGTACCTCAATTTTTCCTTTTCAACGCAGCTCCTTTCTGTTCTCATTATTAGCGTTTAACCCTTTTGCATCTCACCAGCAGCTAGAGGGTACACAGTTCTCTAAAACCTCTTCAGCATTTATTGTTTGTAGACTTTTTGCCAATGGTCAGTCGACTGGTGTGAGTTGAAAACTTTTTGTAGATTAGATTGCATGAGTCTAATACTTCCTGAGGTGGAGCTTTTATCCATTTTCCTTTCTTTAAAAAGAGAGTGAGTAAAACTTACCTCTTCATACTATCTTCTTGAAAATTTGGCCTGTTTTGAATTTTTTGTATCCATTCCCTACCTCAGCACAATTTTGAGGGCAGGTGTCCTTTACAGCCCTGAGTCCTTGTGAATGGTAAGTGACCATTAGCTGTGGGTTAAAAGCTGCTCTTGCGGGAATCGGCCACAAGGCGGCAGCATTTCTCCTTTACCAAATCTGGTTTCTAGGGCAACAGAGCCTTACTGGAAGTGGTGTTCTAGGTTGTAAATTAGAATGGAATGTGCGAGGAAAAAGCCCTTTAAGTTTATGTCTCATTACTTCTTGTTGGTATTTTGAACTTAATTTTTATTTCTTATCACAGCAAACTTGATTACAATGTTTTGTTTGTTCTAGGTGTGCAAGATGTGGTTCTTTCACACACATGCATATATCTATTCTTCTTCGGATCCTTTTCCCATGTAGGTAATGACACAACGTTGAGTAGACTTCTCTTGGTATTGCGTAGGTCTTTGGTGATTATATATTTCACATGTGTTTGTATCTCTCTGTTAACCTCAATATGGTAATGTATCCAATCCTCACACCTTTCCATTTGGTGGACCATAAGTTTTTTTAATGAATCTATGATAGTGTTTCTCTGTGGAAATATCTTTGTTTGTATCATTTTTTAGGTAACACCTATATGTGATATGATAGGATATGTGTCTTTCGCTTTCTCACTTACTCCAAGTTGCGTGATTACTTCTAGACTCATCTATGGTGCTGCAAATGGCATTGTTTCATTTTTTCACTAGCTCTTATTCCATCTGTACAGGTAGCAGTACTTCTTTGACCACCCATCTGTCGGTGGACTTTTTGGTTACTTCCATATCTTGGCTATTGTAATACTATGCAATGTAGATTTGCGTGCCTGTGTCCTTCCAATTCTCTCTTCTTCGTTTATAGGTCTAGGCATAGGTCTGCTAGATCATATGGTAGCTCAATGGTTACCTTTTAAAGGCACCTCTATTCTGTTCTCCTTAGTGGCTCTTTCCAGGTTACGTCCCACTTAAAGTGGAGGGTATGTATTTCTTCCTAGCACCTTCAGCATTTATTCTTTGTAGTTTTTGCTGATGGTTATTCTGAGTGGTGTGAGCTGATACCTCTTTGTGGTTGAATTTGCATGTGTCTCATAATGTGTTGAAATTGAGCTTTAAGACATGTCCTTTTAATTTTTCCAGCTGTGATTAGAGCTTATTTCTTCAAAGTGTTTTCTTAAAGTATGTGTCACCATTTGAAATATTTTGGCCATTATCTCCCTCAAGACATTTTGAGGGCAGGTTTCATTTACAGCCCTGAAGTACTTGTTCATATGAAGTGACCATTAGCTCAGGCTTTAAACCTGCTTTTGCAGGTAATGGCCAGAGAGCGGCAGCCTTTCTACGTTCCCCATGCTGGTACTAGGGAAACAGACCTACCGGCCAGTGGTGTTCTTCGGTTATAAATTAGAGTGCAATGTGCCCGGATAAACCCACAAATGTTGATGACTCCTTGCTTTTGTTTGTTTTTAATTTAATTTATATTTATTATTAGAGTAATATCCCATTGTGTACGTGGACCACTTCTTCTTGGTGCATTCCTCGGTTGATGGACATTTTCATTGCTTCCAAGTGCTGGCTATGGTAAATATTGCTGGCGTACAGGTTTGCCAGCCTGTGATTTTTGATTCTCATTTTCTCAGGTGATAGGCCAAGCAGTGGTTGTGATTGATTGACTGGTAGCTCAATGTTTCCCTTTTCAAAGCACCTACGTTGTGTTTTCATTAGTGGCTCTTTACATGCCCCCCCTTACAACCGAGGGTACGCATTTCTCCACACTCCCTTCACCGTTTATTTTTGGCAGCATTTTTCCTAATGGCCATTCTGATTGCTGTGAGCTGATAGGTTTTTGTAATATGGGTATGCATGACATTAAAATTTTTAAATTCATCATATTCCTACGCCTTTTTCTTTTCTCTTAAAAGAAAAAACCATAAGTATAATAGAGCTCTTGAAATTGACTTCTTCGAAGGTTGCCCTCTTTTGAATTTTTTGGTCGATATTTGACCCCAGAAATTTTTTGGAGGGCAGGTGTCATTTACAGAACTGCAAGTTGGTGAAAATTTAGTGACCTTTTGCAGTGGGTTCAAAGCTGCTGTTGTGGGAAACGTCCACAAGGAGGTAGCTTTTCTCCATTCCCCAATCTGGGTACTAGGGCAGCAGAGCCCTTCTGGAAGTCATTGTCCTAGGTTATAAATTAGAATGGAATTTGCCAGGAGAAATCCCCATAAGTTTATGTCTCATTACTTCTTCTTGGTTTTTAAAATTTTTTTAATCTGGGTAAAGTTTAGAATATTGTTTGTCCTAGGTGTACACCATCTGGTCCATTTGTACATTATGTATGTCTATTAATGTACAGATCCTCTTCCCATGTAAAATATTACAGTGTTCCATCGACCTCCCTTGCTATATGTTCGGTCTTTTTGATACATGTATATAATATGTATTTGTATATGTATAGTAACACTAATCCTCATTTCTCAATTTCCCCCCTCCTTTCCTTTTAGATGAGCATAGTTTGTTTTGTTTTCTAAGCCTGTGAGTGTCTTTCTCTTTGGAAATATGTTCATCTGTGTCAGTTATTAGATAATGCCATAAGTGATTATATAGGCTATAGGTCTTTTGCTTTCCGACCTACTTCATGTTTTGTGATTATCTCCAGGCTCATCTGTGGTGCCTCAAAGAGCAGCGCTTCAGTGTTTTCCATGGCTAATATTCCATTGTGTACATGGACCACTTCTTCTTGGTGCATTCCTCTGTTGATGGACATTTTCCTTGCTTCCAAGTGTTGCCTATGGTAAATATTGCTGGAGGGCAGGATTGCCAGCCTGTGATTTGTGATTTTCATTTTCTCAGGTGATAGACCCAGCAGTGGTTATGATTGATTGACTGGTATGGTAGCTCAACGTTTACCTTTTCAAGGCAACTCAATTGTGCTTTCATTAGTGGCTCTTACCACGTCCCCCTTAGAATCGAGGGTACGCATTTCTCCACAATCACGTCAGCATTTCTTGTTTGCAGCATTTTTGTTGATGGCCATTCTGACTGGTGTGAGCTGATAGGTTTTTGTAATTTGGGTTTACATGTCTGTAAAAATTCCTACAATTCATCATTTTTCCACGCCTTTTTCTTTTCTGTTAAAAGAAAAAAGAACAAAAGTGTGAGTATAATATACCTCTTCAAATTTTCTTTTTGGAAGGTTGCACTCTAGAATTTTTTGGTCGATTTTCGACCTCAGTATTTTTTGGAGGGCAGGTGTCATTTACAGACCTGCAATTGGTGAATATTTAGTGACCTTTTGCAGTGGGTTTAAAGCTGCTGTGGTGGGAAACGGCCACAAGGATGCAGCATTTCTCCATTCCCAAATCTGGGTACTAGGGCAGCAGAGCCGTTCTGGAAGTCGTTTGCCTAGGTTGTAAATTTGAATGGAATGTGCCAGGAAAACCCCCCATAAGTTTATGTCTCATTACTCCTAGTTCGTTGTTTTAATTTTTTCAATTGGGGTAATGGTTAGAATGTTGCTTGTCCAAGGTGTACACACTCTGGTTCATCTACATATTCTATATACCTATTTATGTAGAGATCCTCTTCCCCTGTAAATTATTACAGAGTGTTCCGTAAACCTTCCTTGCTATATGGTCGGTCTTTTTGATATATGTATATAATATGTATTTGTATACATATGGTAACGCTAATCTTCATTTATCCATTCCCCCCACCTTTCCTTTTAGATAAGCATAGGTTTTTTTTTAATAAGTCTGTGATTGACTTTCTCTGTGGAAATATGTTCATTTGTGTCAGTTATTAGATAACGCCTATAAGTGATATCATAGGATATAGGACTTTTGCTTTCCGACTTACCTCATGTTCTGTGATTATCTCCAAGATCATCTATGGTGCCTCAAAGAGCAGTGTTTCATTGTTTTCCATGGCTAGTATTCATTGTGTACATGGACCACTTCTTCTTTATCCTTTCATCTGTTGATGGACATTTTGGTTGCTTCACTGTCTTGGCTATGGTGAATAAGGCTGCAGTGCAGCTTTTGCAGCCCGGGTCTTCTTCATTCTGGTCTTCTCAGGTGAGAGGCCCATTGGTGCGTCTGCTGGATTGAATGGTACCTCAATTTTTCCTTTTCAACGCAGCTCCTTTCTGTTCTCATTATTAGCGTTTAACCCTTTTGCATCTCACCAGCAGCTAGAGGGTACACAGTTCTCTAAAACCTCTTCAGCATTTATTGTTTGTAGACTTTTTGCCAATGGTCAGTCGACTGGTGTGAGTTGAAAACTTTTTGTAGATTAGATTGCATGAGTCTAATACTTCCTGAGGTGGAGCTTTTATCCATTTTCCTTTCTTTAAAAAGAGAGTGAGTAAAACTTACCTCTTCATACTATCTTCTTGAAAATTTGGCCTGTTTTGAATTTTTTGTATCCATTCCCTACCTCAGCACAATTTTGAGGGCAGGTGTCCTTTACAGCCCTGAGTCCTTGTGAATGGTAAGTGACCATTAGCTGTGGGTTAAAAGCTGCTCTTGCGGGAATCGGCCACAAGGCGGCAGCATTTCTCCTTTACCAAATCTGGTTTCTAGGGCAACAGAGCCTTACTGGAAGTGGTGTTCTAGGTTGTAAATTAGAATGGAATGTGCGAGGAAAAAGCCCTTTAAGTTTATGTCTCATTACTTCTTGTTGGTATTTTGAACTTAATTTTTATTTCTTATCACAGCAAACTTGATTACAATGTTTTGTTTGTTCTAGGTGTGCAAGATGTGGTTCTTTCACACACATGCATATATCTATTCTTCTTCGGATCCTTTTCCCATGTAGGTAATGACACAATGTTGAGTAGACTTCTCTTGGTATTGCGTAGGTCTTTGGTGATTATATATTTCACATGTGTTTGTATCTCTCTGTTAACCTCAATATGGTAATGTATCCAATCCTCACACCTTTCCATTTGGTGAACCATAAGTTTTTTTAATGAATCTATGATAGTGTTTCTCTGTGGAAATATCTTTGTTTGTATCATTTTTTAGGTAACACCTATATGTGATATGATAGGATATGTGTCTTTCGCTTTCTCACTTACTCCAAGTTGCGTGATTACTTCTAGACTCATCTATGGTGCTGCAAATGGCATTGTTTCATTTTTTCACTAGCTCCTATTCCATCTGTACAGGTAGCAGTTCTTCTTTGTCCACCCATCTGTCGGTGGACTTTTTGGTTACTTCCATATCTTGGCTATTGTAATACTATGCAATGTAGATTTGCGTGCCTGTGTCCTTCCAATTCTCTCTTCTTAGTTTATAGGCCCAGGAATAGGTCTGCTGGATCATATGGTAGCTCAATGGTTACCTTTTAAAGGCACCTCTATTCTGTTCTCCTTAGTGGCTCTTTCCAGGTTACGTCCCACTTAAAGTAGAGGGTATGCATTTCTTCCCGGCACCTTCAGCATTTATTCTTTGTAGTTTTTGCTGATGGTTATTCTGAGTGGTGTGAGCTGATACCTCTTTGTGGTTGAATTTGCATGTGTCTCATAATGTGTTGAAATTGAGCTTTAAGACATGTCCTTTTTATTTTTCCAGCTGTGATTAGAGCTTATTTCTTCAAAGTGTTTTCTTAAAGTATGTGTCACCATTTGAAATATTTTGGCCATTATCTCCCTCAAGACATTTTGAGGGCAGATTTCATTTACAGACCTGCAGTACTTGTTCATATGAAGTGACCATTAGCTCAGGCTTTAAACCTGCTTTTGCAGGTAATGGCCAGAGAGCGGCAGCCTTTCTACGTTCCCCATGCTGGTACTAGGGAAACAGACCTACCGGCCAGTGGTGTTCTTCGGTTATAAATTAGACTGCAATGTGCCCGGATAAACCCACAAATGTTGATGTCTCCTTGCTTTTGTTTGTTTTTAATTTAATTTATATTTATTATTTGAGTAATATTCCATTGTGTACGTGGACCACTTCTTCTTGGTGCATTCCTCGGTTGATGGACATTTTCATTGCTTCCAAGTGCTGGCTATGGTAAATATTGCTGGCGTACAGGTTTGCCAGCCTGTGATTTTTGATTCTCATTTTCTCAGGTGATAGGCCAAGCAGTGGTTGTGATTGATTAACTGGTAGCTCAATGTTTCCCTTTTCAAAGCACCTACATTGTGTTTGCATTAGTGGCTCTTTACATGTCCCCCCTTAAAAACGAGGGTACGCATTTCTCCACACACCCTTCACCGTTTATATTTTGCAGCATTTTTCCTAAAGGCCATTCTGATTGCTGTGAGCTGATAGGTTTTTGTAATATGGGTATGCATGACATTAAAATTTTTAAAATTCATCATATTCCTACGCCTTTTTCTTTTCTCTTAAAAGAAAAAACTGTAAGTACAATAGAGCTCTTGAAATTGACTTCTTCGAAGGTTGCCCTCTTTTGAATTTTTTGGTAGATTTTTGACCCCAGAAATTTTTTGGAGGGCAGGTGTCATTGACAGAACTGCAAGTTGGTGAAAATTTAGTGACCTTTTGCAGTGGGTTCAAAGCTGCTGTTGTGGGAAACGTCCACAAGGAGGTAGCTTTTCTCCATTCCCCAATCTGGGTACTAGGGCAGCAGAGCCTTTCTGGAAGTCATTGTCCTAGGTTATAAATTAGAATGGAATTTGCCAGGAGAAATCCCCATAAGTTTATGTCTCATTACTTCTTCTTGGTTTTTAAAATTTTTTTAATCTGGGTAAAGTTTAGAATATTGTTTGTCCTAGGTGTACACCATCTGGTCCATTTGTACATTATGTATGTCTATTAATGTACAGATCCTCTTCCCATGTAAAATATTACAGTGTTCCATCGACCTCCCTTGCTATATGTTCGGTCTTTTTGATACATGTATGTAATATGTATTTGTATATGTATAGTAACACTAATCCTCATTTCTCAATTTCCCCCCTCCTTTCCTTTTAGATGAGCATAGTTTGTTTTGTTTTCTAAGCCTGTGAGTGTCTTTCTCTTTGGAAATATGTTCATCTGTGTCAGTTATTAGATAATGCCATAAGTGATTATATAGGCTATAGGTCTTTTGCTTTCCGACCTACTTCATGTTTTGTGATTATCTCCAGGCTCATCTGTGGTGCCTCAAAGAGCAGCGCTTCAGTGTTTTCCATGGCTAATATTCCATTGTGTACATGGACCACTTCTTCTTGGTGCATTCCTCTGTTGATGGACATTTTCGTTGCTTCCAAGTGTTGCCTATGGTAAATAATGCTGGAGGGCAGGATTGCCAGCCTGTGATTTGTGATTTTCATTTTCTCAGGTGATAGACCCAGCAGTGGTTATGATTGATTGAATGGTATGGTAGCTCAACGTTTACCTTTTCAAGGCACCTCAATTGTGCTTTCATTAGTGGCTCTTACCACGTCCCCCTTAGAATCGAGGGTACGCACTTCTCCACAATCAGGTCAGCATTTCTTGTTTGCAGCATTTTTGTTGATGGCCATTCTGACTGGTGTGAGCTGATAGGTGTTTGTAATTTGGGTTTACATGTCTGTAAAAATTCCTACAATTCATCATTTTTCCACGCCTTTTTCTTTTCTGTTAAAAGAAAAAAGAACAAAAGTGTGAGTATAATATACCTCTTCAAATTTTCTTTTTGGAAGGTTGCACTCTAGAATTTTTTGGTCGATTTTCGACCTCAGTATTTTTTGGAGGGCAGGTGTCATTTACAGACCTGCAATTGGTGAATATTTAGTGACCTTTTGCAGTGGGTTTAAAGCTGCTGTGGTGGGAAATGGCCACAAGGATGCAGCATTTCTCCATTCCCAAATCTGGGTACTAGGGCAGCAGAGCCGTTCTGGAAGTCGTTTGCCTAGGTTGTAAATTTGAATGGAATGTGCCAGGAAAACCCCCCATAAGTTTATGTCTCATTACGCCTAGTTCGTTGTTTTAATTTTTTCAATTGGGGTAATGGTTAGAATGTTGCTTGTCCAAGGTGTACACACTCTGGTTCATCTACATATTCTATATACCTATTTATGTAGAGATCCTCTTCCCCTGTAAATTATTACAGAGTGTTCCGTAAACCTTCCTTGCTATATGGTCGGTCTTTTTGATATATGTATATAATATGTATTTGTATACATATGGTAACGCTAATCTTCATTTATCCATTCCCCCCACCTTTCCTTTTAGATAAGCATAGGTTTTTTTTTAATAAGTCTGTGATTGACTTTCTCTGTGGAAATATGTTCATTTGTGTCAGTTATTAGATAACGCCTATAAGTGATATCATAGGATATAGGACATTTGCTTTCCGACTTACCTCATGTTCTGTGATTATCTCCAAGATCATCTATGGTGCCTCAAAGAGCAGTGTTTCATTGTTTTCCATGGCTAGTATTCATTGTGTACATGGACCACTTCTTCTTTATCCTTTCATCTGTTGATGGACATTTTGGTTGCTTCACTGTCTTGGCTATGGTGAATAAGGCTGCAGTGCAGCTTTTGCAGCCCGGGTCTTCTTCATTCTGGTCTTCTCAGGTGAGAGGCCCATTGGTGCGCCTGCTGGATTGAATGGTACCTCAATTTTTCCTTTTCAACGCAGCTCCTTTCTGTTCTCATTATTAGCGTTTAACCCTTTTGCATCTCACCAGCAGCTAGAGGGTACACAGTTCTCTAAAACCTCTTCAGCATTTATTGTTTGTAGACTTTTTGCCAATGGTCAGTCGACTGGTGTGAGTTGAAAACTTTTTGTAGATTAGATTGCATGAGTCTAATACTTCCTGAGGTGGAGCTTTTATCCATTTTCCTTTCTTTAAAAAGAGAGTGAGTAAAACTTACCTCTTCATACTATCTTCTTGAAAATTTGGCCTGTTTTGAATTTTTTGTATCCATTCCCTACCTCAGCACAATTTTGAGGGCAGGTGTCCTTTACAGCCCTGAGTCCTTGTGAATGGTAAGTGACCATTAGCTGTGGGTTAAAAGCTGCTCTTGCGGGAATCGGCCACAAGGCGGCAGCATTTCTCCTTTACCAAATCTGGTTACTAGGGCAACAGAGCCTTACTGGAAGTGGTGTTCTAGGTTGTAAATTAGAATGGAATGTGCGAGGAAAAAGCCCTTTAAGTTTATGTCTCATTACTTCTTGTTGGTATTTTGAATTTAATTTTTATTTCTTATCACAGCAAACTTGATTACAATGTTTTGTTTGTTCTAGGTGTGCAAGATGTGGTTCTTTCACACACATGCATATATCTATTCTTCTTCGGATCCTTTTCCCATGTAGGTAATGACACAATGTTGAGTAGACTTCTCTTGGTATTGCGTAGGTCTTTGGTGATTATATATTTCACATGTGTTTGTATCTCTCTGTTAACCTCAATATGGTAATGTATCCAATCCTCACACCTTTCCATTTGGTGAACCATAAGTTTTTTTAATGAATCTATGATAGTGTTTCTCTGTGGAAATATCTTTGTTTGTATCATTTTTTAGGTAACACCTATATGTGATATGATAGGATATGTGTCTTTCGCTTTCTCACTTACTCCAAGTTGCGTGATTACTTCTAGACTCATCTATGGTGCTGCAAATGGCATTGTTTCATTTTTTCACTAGCTCCTATTCCATCTGTACAGGTAGCAGTTCTTCTTTGTCCACCCATCTGTCGGTGGACTTTTTGGTTACTTCCATATCTTGGCTATTGTAATACTATGCAATGTAGATGTGTGTGCCTGTGTCCTTCCAATTCTCTCTTCTTAGTTTATAGGCCCAGGAATAGGTCTGCTGGATCATATGGTAGCTCAATGGTTACCTTTTAAAGGCACCTCTATTCTGTTCTCCTTAGTGGCTCTTTCCAGGTTACGTCCCACTTAAAGTGGAGGGTATGTATTTCTTCCTAGCACCTTCAGCATTTATTCTTTGTAGTTTTTGCTGATGGTTATTCTGAGTGGTGTGAGCTGATACCTCTTTGTGGTTGAATTTGCATGTGTCTCATAATGTGTTGAAATTGAGCTTTAAGACATGTCCTTTTAATTTTTCCAGCTGTGATTAGAGCTTATTTCTTCAAAGTGTTTTCTTAAAGTATGTGTCACCATTTGAAATATTTTGGCCATTATCCCCCTCAAGACATTTTGAGGGCAGGTTTCATTTACAGCCCTGAAGTACTTGTTCATATGAAGTGACCATTAGCTCAGGCTTTAAACCTGCTTTTGCAGGTAATGGCCAGAGAGCGGCAGCCTTTCTACGTTCCCCATGCTGGTACTAGGGAAACAGACCTACCGGCCAGTGGTGTTCTTCGGTTATAAATTAGAGTGCAATGTGCCCGGATAAACCCACAAATGTTGATGACTCCTTGCTTTTGTTTGTTTTTAATTTAATTTATATTTATTATTAGAGTAATATCCCATTGTGTACGTGGACCACTTCTTCTTGGTGCATTCCTCGGTTGATGGACATTTTCATTGCTTCCAAGTGCTGGCTATGGTAAATATTGCTGGCGTACAGGTTTGCCAGCCTGTGATTTTTGATTCTCATTTTCTCAGGTGATAGGCCAAGCAGTGGTTGTGATTGATTGACTGGTAGCTCAATGTTTCCCTTTTCAAAGCACCTACGTTGTGTTTTCATTAGTGGCTCTTTACATGCCCCCCCTTACAACCGAGGGTACGCATTTCTCCACACTCCCTTCACCGTTTATTTTTGGCAGCATTTTTCCTAATGGCCATTCTGATTGCTGTGAGCTGATAGGTTTTTGTAATATGGGTATGCATGACATTAAAATTTTTAAATTCATCATATTCCTACGCCTTTTTCTTTTCTCTTAAAAGAAAAAACCGTAAGTATAATAGAGCTCTTGAAATTGACTTCTTCGAAGGTTGCCCTCTTTTGAATTTTTTGGTCGATATTTGACCCCAGAAATTTTTTGGAGGGCAGGTGTCATTTACAGAACTGCAAGTTGGTGAAAATTTAGTGACCTTTTGCAGTGGGTTCAAAGCTGCTGTTGTGGGAAACGTCCACAAGGAGGTAGCTTTTCTCCATTCCCCAATCTGGGTACTAGGGCAGCAGAGCCCTTCTGGAAGTCATTGTCCTAGGTTATAAATTAGAATGGAATTTGCCAGGAGAAATCCCCATAAGTTTATGTCTCATTACTTCTTCTTGGTTTTTAAAATTTTTTTAATCTGGGTAAAGTTTAGAATATTGTTTGTCCTAGGTGTACACCATCTGGTCCATTTGTACATTATGTATGTCTATTAATGTACAGATCCTCTTCCCATGTAAAATATTACAGTGTTCCATCGACCTCCCTTGCTATATGTTCGGTCTTTTTGATACATGTATATAATATGTATTTGTATATGTATAGTAACACTAATCCTCATTTCTCAATTTCCCCCCTCCTTTCCTTTTAGATGAGCATAGTTTGTTTTGTTTTCTAAGCCTGTGAGTGTCTTTCTCTTTGGAAATATGTTCATCTGTGTCAGTTATTAGATAATGCCATAAGTGATTATATAGGCTATAGGTCTTTTGCTTTCCGACCTACTTCATGTTTTGTGATTATCTCCAGGCTCATCTGTGGTGCCTCAAAGAGCAGCGCTTCAGTGTTTTCCATGGCTAATATTCCATTGTGTACATGGACCACTTCTTCTTGGTGCATTCCTCTGTTGATGGACATTTTCCTTGCTTCCAAGTGTTGCCTATGGTAAATATTGCTGGAGGGCAGGATTGCCAGCCTGTGATTTGTGATTTTCATTTTCTCAGGTGATAGACCCAGCAGTGGTTATGATTGATTGACTGGTATGGTAGCTCAACGTTTACCTTTTCAAGGCAACTCAATTGTGCTTTCATTAGTGGCTCTTACCACGTCCCCCTTAGAATCGAGGGTACGCATTTCTCCACAATCACGTCAGCATTTCTTGTTTGCAGCATTTTTGTTGATGGCCATTCTGACTGGTGTGAGCTGATAGGTTTTTGTAATTTGGGTTTACATGTCTGTAAAAATTCCTACAATTCATCATTTTTCCACGCCTTTTTCTTTTCTGTTAAAAGAAAAAAGAACAAAAGTGTGAGTATAATATACCTCTTCAAATTTTCTTTTTGGAAGGTTGCACTCTAGAATTTTTTGGTCGATTTTCGACCTCAGTATTTTTTGGAGGGCAGGTGTCATTTACAGACCTGCAATTGGTGAATATTTAGTGACCTTTTGCAGTGGGTTTAAAGCTGCTGTGGTGGGAAACGGCCACAAGGATGCAGCATTTCTCCATTCCCAAATCTGGGTACTAGGGCAGCAGAGCCGTTCTGGAAGTCGTTTGCCTAGGTTGTAAATTTGAATGGAATGTGCCAGGAAAACCCCCCATAAGTTTATGTCTCATTACTCCTAGTTCGTTGTTTTAATTTTTTCAATTGGGGTAATGGTTAGAATGTTGCTTGTCCAAGGTGTACACACTCTGGTTCATCTACATATTCTATATACCTATTTATGTAGAGATCCTCTTCCCCTGTAAATTATTACAGAGTGTTCCGTAAACCTTCCTTGCTATATGGTCGGTCTTTTTGATATATGTATATAATATGTATTTGTATACATATGGTAACGCTAATCTTCATTTATCCATTCCCCCCACCTTTCCTTTTAGATAAGCATAGGTTTTTTTTTAATAAGTCTGTGATTGACTTTCTCTGTGGAAATATGTTCATTTGTGTCAGTTATTAGATAACGCCTATAAGTGATATCATAGGATATAGGACTTTTGCTTTCCGACTTACCTCATGTTCTGTGATTATCTCCAAGATCATCTATGGTGCCTCAAAGAGCAGTGTTTCATTGTTTTCCATGGCTAGTATTCATTGTGTACATGGACCACTTCTTCTTTATCCTTTCATCTGTTGATGGACATTTTGGTTGCTTCACTGTCTTGGCTATGGTGAATAAGGCTGCAGTGCAGCTTTTGCAGCCCGGGTCTTCTTCATTCTGGTCTTCTCAGGTGAGAGGCCCATTGGTGCGTCTGCTGGATTGAATGGTACCTCAATTTTTCCTTTTCAACGCAGCTCCTTTCTGTTCTCATTATTAGCGTTTAACCCTTTTGCATCTCACCAGCAGCTAGAGGGTACACAGTTCTCTAAAACCTCTTCAGCATTTATTGTTTGTAGACTTTTTGCCAATGGTCAGTCGACTGGTGTGAGTTGAAAACTTTTTGTAGATTAGATTGCATGAGTCTAATACTTCCTGAGGTGGAGCTTTTATCCATTTTCCTTTCTTTAAAAAGAGAGTGAGTAAAACTTACCTCTTCATACTATCTTCTTGAAAATTTGGCCTGTTTTGAATTTTTTGTATCCATTCCCTACCTCAGCACAATTTTGAGGGCAGGTGTCCTTTACAGCCCTGAGTCCTTGTGAATGGTAAGTGACCATTAGCTGTGGGTTAAAAGCTGCTCTTGCGGGAATCGGCCACAAGGCGGCAGCATTTCTCCTTTACCAAATCTGGTTTCTAGGGCAACAGAGCCTTACTGGAAGTGGTGTTCTAGGTTGTAAATTAGAATGGAATGTGCGAGGAAAAAGCCCTTTAAGTTTATGTCTCATTACTTCTTGTTGGTATTTTGAACTTAATTTTTATTTCTTATCACAGCAAACTTGATTACAATGTTTTGTTTGTTCTAGGTGTGCAAGATGTGGTTCTTTCACACACATGCATATATCTATTCTTCTTCGGATCCTTTTCCCATGTAGGTAATGACACAATGTTGAGTAGACTTCTCTTGGTATTGCGTAGGTCTTTGGTGATTATATATTTCACATGTGTTTGTATCTCTCTGTTAACCTCAATATGGTAATGTATCCAATCCTCACACCTTTCCATTTGGTGAACCATAAGTTTTTTTAATGAATCTATGATAGTGTTTCTCTGTGGAAATATCTTTGTTTGTATCATTTTTTAGGTAACACCTATATGTGATATGATAGGATATGTGTCTTTCGCTTTCTCACTTACTCCAAGTTGCGTGATTACTTCTAGACTCATCTATGGTGCTGCAAATGGCATTGTTTCATTTTTTCACTAGCTCCTATTCCATCTGTACAGGTAGCAGTTCTTCTTTGTCCACCCATCTGTCGGTGGACTTTTTGGTTACTTCCATATCTTGGCTATTGTAATACTATGCAATGTAGATTTGCGTGCCTGTGTCCTTCCAATTCTCTCTTCTTAGTTTATAGGCCCAGGAATAGGTCTGCTGGATCATATGGTAGCTCAATGGTTACCTTTTAAAGGCACCTCTATTCTGTTCTCCTTAGTGGCTCTTTCCAGGTTACGTCCCACTTAAAGTAGAGGGTATGCATTTCTTCCCGGCACCTTCAGCATTTATTCTTTGTAGTTTTTGCTGATGGTTATTCTGAGTGGTGTGAGCTGATACCTCTTTGTGGTTGAATTTGCATGTGTCTCATAATGTGTTGAAATTGAGCTTTAAGACATGTCCTTTTTATTTTTCCAGCTGTGATTAGAGCTTATTTCTTCAAAGTGTTTTCTTAAAGTATGTGTCACCATTTGAAATATTTTGGCCATTATCTCCCTCAAGACATTTTGAGGGCAGATTTCATTTACAGACCTGCAGTACTTGTTCATATGAAGTGACCATTAGCTCAGGCTTTAAACCTGCTTTTGCAGGTAATGGCCAGAGAGCGGCAGCCTTTCTACGTTCCCCATGCTGGTACTAGGGAAACAGACCTACCGGCCAGTGGTGTTCTTCGGTTATAAATTAGACTGCAATGTGCCCGGATAAACCCACAAATGTTGATGTCTCCTTGCTTTTGTTTGTTTTTAATTTAATTTATATTTATTATTAGAGTAATATTCCATTGTGTACGTGGACCACTTCTTCTTGGTGCATTCCTCGGTTGATGGACATTTTCATTGCTTCCAAGTGCTGGCTATGGTAAATATTGCTGGCGTACAGGTTTGCCAGCCTGTGATTTTTGATTCTCATTTTCTCAGGTGATAGGCCAAGCAGTGGTTGTGATTGATTGACTGGTAGCTCAATGTTTCCCTTTTCAAAGCACCTACATTGTGTTTGCATTAGTGGCTCTTTACATGTCCCCCCTTACAAACGAGGGTACGCATTTCTCCACACACCCTTCACCGTTTATATTTTGCAGCATTTTTCCTAAAGGCCATTCTGATTGCTGTGAGCTGATAGGTTTTTGTAATATGGGTATGCATGACATTAAAATTTTTAAAATTCATCATATTCCTACGCCTTTTTCTTTTCTCTTAAAAGAAAAAACCGTAAGTACAATAGAGCTCTTGAAATTGACTTCTTCGAAGGTTGCCCTCTTTTGAATTTTTTGGTCGATTTTTGACCCCAGAAATTTTTTGGAGGGCAGGTGTCATTGACAGAACTGCAAGTTGGTGAAAATTTAGTGACCTTTTGCAGTGGGTTCAAAGCTGCTGTTGTGGGAAACGTCCACAAGGAGGTAGCTTTTCTCCATTCCCCAATCTGGGTACTAGGGCAGCAGAGCCTTTCTGGAAGTCATTGTCCTAGGTTATAAATTAGAATGGAATTTGCCAGGAGAAATCCCCATAAGTTTATGTCTCATTACTTCTTCTTGGTTTTTAAAATTTTTTTAATCTGGGTAAAGTTTAGAATATTGTTTGTCCTAGGTGTACACCATCTGGTCCATTTGTACATTATGTATGTCTATTAATGTACAGATCCTCTTCCCATGTAAAATATTACAGTGTTCCATCGACCTCCCTTGCTATATGTTCGGTCTTTTTGATACATGTATGTAATATGTATTTGTATATGTATAGTAACACTAATCCTCATTTCTCAATTTCCCCCCTCCTTTCCTTTTAGATGAGCATAGTTTGTTTTGTTTTCTAAGCCTGTGAGTGTCTTTCTCTTTGGAAATATGTTCATCTGTGTCAGTTATTAGATAATGCCATAAGTGATTATATAGGCTATAGGTCTTTTGCTTTCCGACCTACTTCATGTTTTGTGATTATCTCCAGGCTCATCTGTGGTGCCTCAAAGAGCAGCGCTTCAGTGTTTTCCATGGCTAATATTCCATTGTGTACATGGACCACTTCTTCTTGGTGCATTCCTCTGTTGATGGACATTTTCCTTGCTTCCAAGTGTTGCCTATGGTAAATAATGCTGGAGGGCAGGATTGCCAGCCTGTGATTTGTGATTTTCATTTTCTCAGGTGATAGACCCAGCAGTGGTTATGATTGATTGAATGGTATGGTAGCTCAACGTTTACCTTTTCAAGGCACCTCAATTGTGCTTTCATTAGTGGCTCTTACCACGTCCCCCTTAGAATCGAGGGTACGCACTTCTCCACAATCAGGTCAGCATTTCTTGTTTGCAGCATTTTTGTTGATGGCCATTCTGACTGGTGTGAGCTGATAGGTGTTTGTAATTTGGGTTTACATGTCTGTAAAAATTCCTACAATTCATCATTTTTCCACGCCTTTTTCTTTTCTGTTAAAAGAAAAAAGAACAAAAGTGTGAGTATAATATACCTCTTCAAATTTTCTTTTTGGAAGGTTGCACTCTAGAATTTTTTGGTCGATTTTCGACCTCAGTATTTTTTGGAGGGCAGGTGTCATTTACAGACCTGCAATTGGTGAATATTTAGTGACCTTTTGCAGTGGGTTTAAAGCTGCTGTGGTGGGAAATGGCCACAAGGATGCAGCATTTCTCCATTCCCAAATCTGGGTACTAGGGCAGCACAGCCGTTCTGGAAGTCGTTTGCCTAGGTTGTAAATTTGAATGGAATGTGCCAGGAAAACCCCCCATAAGTTTATGTCTCATTACGCCTAGTTCGTTGTTTTAATTTTTTCAATTGGGGTAATGGTTAGAATGTTGCTTGTCCAAGGTGTACACACTCTGGTTCATCTACATATTCTATATACCTATTTATGTAGAGATCCTCTTCCCCTGTAAATTATTACAGAGTGTTCCGTAAACCTTCCTTGCTATATGGTCGGTCTTTTTGATATATGTATATAATATGTATTTGTATACATATGGTAACGCTAATCTTCATTTATCCATTCCCCCCACCTTTCCTTTTAGATAAGCGTAGTTTTTTTTTAATAAGTCTGTGATTGACTTTCTCTGTGGAAATATGTTCATTTGTGTCAGTTATTAGATAACGCCTATAAGTGATATCATAGGATATAGGACTTTTGCTTTCCGACTTACCTCATGTTCTGTGATTATCTCCAAGATCATCTATGGTGCCTCAAAGAGCAGTGTTTCATTGTTTTCCATGGCTAGTATTCATTGTGTACATGGACCACTTCTTCTTTATCCTTTCATCTGTTGATGGACATTTTGGTTGCTTCACTGTCTTGGCTATGGTGAATAAGGCTGCAGTGCAGCTTTTGCAGCCCGGGTCTTCTTCATTCTGGTCTTCTCAGGTGAGAGGCCCATTGGTGCGCCTGCTGGATTGAATGGTACCTCAATTTTTCCTTTTCAACGCAGCTCCTTTCTGTTCTCATTATTAGCGTTTAACCCTTTTGCATCTCACCAGCAGCTAGAGGGTACACAGTTCTCTAAAACCTCTTCAGCATTTATTGTTTGTAGACTTTTTGCCAATGGTCAGTCGACTGGTGTGAGTTGAAAACTTTTTGTAGATTAGATTGCATGAGTCTAATACTTCCTGAGGTGGAGCTTTTATCCATTTTCCTTTCTTTAAAAAGAGAGTGAGTAAAACTTACCTCTTCATACTATCTTCTTGAAAATTTGGCCTGTTTTGAATTTTTTGTATCCATTCCCTACCTCAGCACAATTTTGAGGGCAGGTGTCCTTTACAGCCCTGAGTCCTTGTGAATGGTAAGTGACCATTAGCTGTGGGTTAAAAGCTGCTCTTGCGGGAATCGGCCACAAGGCGGCAGCATTTCTCCTTTACCAAATCTGGTTACTAGGGCAACAGAGCCTTACTGGAAGTGGTGTTCTAGGTTGTAAATTAGAATGGAATGTGCGAGGAAAAAGCCCTTTAAGTTTATGTCTCATTACTTCTTGTTGGTATTTTGAATTTAATTTTTATTTCTTATCACAGCAAACTTGATTACAATGTTTTGTTTGTTCTAGGTGTGCAAGATGTGGTTCTTTCACACACATGCATATATCTATTCTTCTTCGGATCCTTTTCCCATGTAGGTAATGACACAATGTTGAGTAGACTTCTCTTGGTATTGCGTAGGTCTTTGGTGATTATATATTTCACATGTGTTTGTATCTCTCTGTTAACCTCAATATGGTAATGTATCCAATCCTCACACCTTTCCATTTGGTGAACCATAAGTTTTTTTAATGAATCTATGATAGTGTTTCTCTGTGGAAATATCTTTGTTTGTATCATTTTTTAGGTAACACCTATATGTGATATGATAGGATATGTGTCTTTCGCTTTCTCACTTACTCCAAGTTGCGTGATTACTTCTAGACTCATCTATGGTGCTGCAAATGGCATTGTTTCATTTTTTCACTAGCTCTTATTCCATCTGTACAGGTAGCAGTACTTCTTTGACCACCCATCTGTCGGTGGACTTTTTGGTTACTTCCATATCTTGGCTATTGTAATACTATGCAATGTAGATTTGCGTGCCTGTGTCCTTCCAATTCTCTCTTCTTCGTTTATAGGTCTAGGCATAGGTCTGCTAGATCATATGGTAGCTCAATGGTTACCTTTTAAAGGCACCTCTATTCTGTTCTCCTTAGTGGCTCTTTCCAGGTTACGTCCCACTTAAAGTGGAGGGTATGTATTTCTTCCTAGCACCTTCAGCATTTATTCTTTGTAGTTTTTGCTGATGGTTATTCTGAGTGGTGTGAGCTGATACCTCTTTGTGGTTGAATTTGCATGTGTCTCATAATGTGTTGAAATTGAGCTTTAAGACATGTCCTTTTAATTTTTCCAGCTGTGATTAGAGCTTATTTCTTCAAAGTGTTTTCTTAAAGTATGTGTCACCATTTGAAATATTTTGGCCATTATCTCCCTCAAGACATTTTGAGGGCAGGTTTCATTTACAGCCCTGAAGTACTTGTTCATATGAAGTGACCATTAGCTCAGGCTTTAAACCTGCTTTTGCAGGTAATGGCCAGAGAGCGGCAGCCTTTCTACGTTCCCCATGCTGGTACTAGGGAAACAGACCTACCGGCCAGTGGTGTTCTTCGGTTATAAATTAGAGTGCAATGTGCCCGGATAAACCCACAAATGTTGATGACTCCTTGCTTTTGTTTGTTTTTAATTTAATTTATATTTATTATTAGAGTAATATCCCATTGTGTACGTGGACCACTTCTTCTTGGTGCATTCCTCGGTTGATGGACATTTTCATTGCTTCCAAGTGCTGGCTATGGTAAATATTGCTGGCGTACAGGTTTGCCAGCCTGTGATTTTTGATTCTCATTTTCTCAGGTGATAGGCCAAGCAGTGGTTGTGATTGATTGACTGGTAGCTCAATGTTTCCCTTTTCAAAGCACCTACGTTGTGTTTTCATTAGTGGCTCTTTACATGCCCCCCCTTACAACCGAGGGTACGCATTTCTCCACACTCCCTTCACCGTTTATTTTTGGCAGCATTTTTCCTAATGGCCATTCTGATTGCTGTGAGCTGATAGGTTTTTGTAATATGGGTATGCATGACATTAAAATTTTTAAATTCATCATATTCCTACGCCTTTTTCTTTTCTCTTAAAAGAAAAAACCGTAAGTATAATAGAGCTCTTGAAATTGACTTCTTCGAAGGTTGCCCTCTTTTGAATTTTTTGGTCGATATTTGACCCCAGAAATTTTTTGGAGGGCAGGTGTCATTTACAGAACTGCAAGTTGGTGAAAATTTAGTGACCTTTTGCAGTGGGTTCAAAGCTGCTGTTGTGGGAAACGTCCACAAGGAGGTAGCTTTTCTCCATTCCCCAATCTGGGTACTAGGGCAGCAGAGCCCTTCTGGAAGTCATTGTCCTAGGTTATAAATTAGAATGGAATTTGCCAGGAGAAATCCCCATAAGTTTATGTCTCATTACTTCTTCTTGGTTTTTAAAATTTTTTTAATCTGGGTAAAGTTTAGAATATTGTTTGTCCTAGGTGTACACCATCTGGTCCATTTGTACATTATGTATGTCTATTAATGTACAGATCCTCTTCCCATGTAAAATATTACAGTGTTCCATCGACCTCCCTTGCTATATGTTCGGTCTTTTTGATACATGTATATAATATGTATTTGTATATGTATAGTAACACTAATCCTCATTTCTCAATTTCCCCCCTCCTTTCCTTTTAGATGAGCATAGTTTGTTTTGTTTTCTAAGCCTGTGAGTGTCTTTCTCTTTGGAAATATGTTCATCTGTGTCAGTTATTAGATAATGCCATAAGTGATTATATAGGCTATAGGTCTTTTGCTTTCCGACCTACTTCATGTTTTGTGATTATCTCCAGGCTCATCTGTGGTGCCTCAAAGAGCAGCGCTTCAGTGTTTTCCATGGCTAATATTCCATTGTGTACATGGACCACTTCTTCTTGGTGCATTCCTCTGTTGATGGACATTTTCCTTGCTTCCAAGTGTTGCCTATGGTAAATATTGCTGGAGGGCAGGATTGCCAGCCTGTGATTTGTGATTTTCATTTTCTCAGGTGATAGACCCAGCAGTGGTTATGATTGATTGACTGGTATGGTAGCTCAACGTTTACCTTTTCAAGGCAACTCAATTGTGCTTTCATTAGTGGCTCTTACCACGTCCCCCTTAGAATCGAGGGTACGCATTTCTCCACAATCACGTCAGCATTTCTTGTTTGCAGCATTTTTGTTGATGGCCATTCTGACTGGTGTGAGCTGATAGGTTTTTGTAATTTGGGTTTACATGTCTGTAAAAATTCCTACAATTCATCATTTTTCCACGCCTTTTTCTTTTCTGTTAAAAGAAAAAAGAACAAAAGTGTGAGTATAATATACCTCTTCAAATTTTCTTTTTGGAAGGTTGCACTCTAGAATTTTTTGGTCGATTTTCGACCTCAGTATTTTTTGGAGGGCAGGTGTCATTTACAGACCTGCAATTGGTGAATATTTAGTGACCTTTTGCAGTGGGTTTAAAGCTGCTGTGGTGGGAAACGGCCACAAGGATGCAGCATTTCTCCATTCCCAAATCTGGGTACTAGGGCAGCAGAGCCGTTCTGGAAGTCGTTTGCCTAGGTTGTAAATTTGAATGGAATGTGCCAGGAAAACCCCCCATAAGTTTATGTCTCATTACGCCTAGTTCGTTGTTTTAATTTTTTCAATTGGGGTAATGGTTAGAATGTTGCTTGTCCAAGGTGTACACACTCTGGTTCATCTACATATTCTATATGCCTATTTATGTAGAGATCCTCTTCCCCTGTAAATTATTACAGAGTGTTCCGTAAACCTTCCTTGCTATATGGTCGGTCTTTTTGATATATGTATATAATATGTATTTGTATACATATGGTAACGCTAATCTTCATTTATCCATTCCCCTCACCTTTCCTTTTAGATAAGCATAGGTTTTTTTTTAATAAGTCTGTGATTGACTTTCTCTGTGGAAATATGTTCATTTGTGTCAGTTATTAGATAACGCCTATAAGTGATATCATAGGATATAGGACTTTTGCTCTGCTTTCCGACTTACCTCATGTTCTGTGATTATCTCCAAGATCATCTATGGTGCCTCAAAGAGCAGTGTTTCATTGTTTTCCATGGCTAGTATTCATTGTGTACATGGACCACTTCTTCTTTATCCTTTCATCTGTTGATGGACATTTTGGTTGCTTCACTGTCTTGGCTATGGTGAATAAGGCTGCAGTGCAGCTTTTGCAGCCCGGGTCTTCTTCATTCTGGTCTTCTCAGGTGAGAGGCCCATTGGTGCGTCTGCTGGATTGAATGGTACCTCAATTTTTCCTTTTCAACGCAGCTCCTTTCTGTTCTCATTATTAGCGTTTAACCCTTTTGCATCTCACCAGCAGCTAGAGGGTACACCGTTCTCTAAAACCTCTTCAGCATTTATTGTTTGTAGACTTTTTGCCAATGGTCAGTCGACTGGTGTGAGTTGAAAACTTTTTGTAGATTAGATTGCATGAGTCTAATACTTCCTGAGGTGGAGCTTTTATCCATTTTCCTTTCTTTAAAAAGAGAGTGAGTAAAACTTACCTCTTCATACTATCTTCTTGAAAATTTTGCCTGTTTTGAATTTTTTGTATCCATTCCCTACCTCAGCACAATTTTGAGGGCAGGTGTCCTTTACAGCCCTGAGTCCTTGTGAATGGTAAGTGACCATTAGCTGTGGGTTAAAAGCTGCTCTTGCGGGAATCGGCCACAAGGCGGCAGCATTTCTCCTTTACCAAATCTGGTTACTAGGGCAACAGAGCCTTACTGGAAGTGGTGTTCTAGGTTGTAAATTAGAATGGAATGTGCGAGGAAAAAGCCCTTTAAGTTTATGTCTCATTACTTCTTGTTGGTATTTTGAATTTAATTTTTATTTCTTATCACAGCAAACTTGATTACAATGTTTTGTTTGTTCTAGGTGTGCAAGATGTGGTTCTTTCACACACATGCATATATCTATTCTTCTTCGGATCCTTTTCCCATGTAGGTAATGACACAATGTTGAGTAGACTTCTCTTGGTATTGCGTAGGTCTTTGGTGATTATATATTTCACATGTGTTTGTATCTCTCTGTTAACCTCAATATGGTAATGTATCCAATCCTCACACCTTTCCATTTGGTGAACCATAAGTTTTTTTAATGAATCTATGATAGTGTTTCTCTGTGGAAATATCTTTGTTTGTATCATTTTTTAGGTAACACCTATATGTGATATGATAGGATATGTGTCTTTCGCTTTCTCACTTACTCCAAGTTGCGTGATTACTTCTAGACTCATCTATGGTGCTGCAAATGGCATTGTTTCATTTTTTCACTAGCTCTTATTCCATCTGTACAGGTAGCAGTACTTCTTTGACCACCCATCTGTCGGTGGACTTTTTGGTTACTTCCATATCTTGGCTATTGTAATACTATGCAATGTAGATTTGCGTGCCTGTGTCCTTCCAATTCTCTCTTCTTCGTTTATAGGTCTAGGCATAGGTCTGCTAGATCATATGGTAGCTCAATGGTTACCTTTTAAAGGCACCTCTATTCTGTTCTCCTTAGTGGCTCTTTCCAGGTTACGTCCCACTTAAAGTGGACGGTATGTATTTCTTCCTAGCACCTTCAGCATTTATTCTTTGTAGTTTTTGCTGATGGTTATTCTGAGTGGTGTGAGCTGATACCTCTTTGTGGTTGAATTTGCATGTGTCTCATAATGTGTTGAAATTGAGCTTTAAGACATGTCCTTTTAATTTTTCCAGCTGTGATTAGAGCTTATTTCTTCAAAGTGTTTTCTTAAAGTATGTGTCACCATTTGAAATATTTTGGCCATTATCTCCCTCAAGACATTTTGAGGGCAGGTTTCATTTACAGCCCTGAAGTACTTGTTCATATGAAGTGACCATTAGCTCAGGCTTTAAACCTGCTTTTGCAGGTAATGGCCAGAGAGCGGCAGCCTTTCTACGTTCCCCATGCTGGTACTAGGGAAACAGACCTACCGGCCAGTGGTGTTCTTCGGTTATAAATTAGAGTGCAATGTGCCCGGATAAACCCACAAATGTTGATGTCTCCTTGCTTTTGTTTGTTTTTAATTTAATTTATATTTATTATTAGAGTAATATTCCATTGTGTACGTGGACCACTTCTTCTTGGTGCATTCCTCGGTTGATGGACATTTTCATTGCTTCCAAGTGCTGGCTATGGTAAATATTGCTGGCGTACAGGTTTGCCAGCCTGTGATTTTTGATTCTCATTTTCTCAGGTGATAGGCCAAGCAGTGGTTGTGATTGATTGACTGGTAGCTCAATGTTTCCCTTTTCAAAGCACCTACGTTGTGTTTTCATTAGTGGCTCTTTACATGCCCCCCCTTACAACCGAGGGTACGCATTTCTCCACACTCCCTTCACCGTTTATTTTTGGCAGCATTTTTCCTAATGGCCATTCTGATTGCTGTGAGCTGATAGGTTTTTGTAATATGGGTATGCATGACATTAAAATTTTTAAATTCATCATATTCCTACGCCTTTTTCTTTTCTCTTAAAAGAAAAAACCGTAAGTATAATAGAGCTCTTGAAATTGACTTCTTCGAAGGTTGCCCTCTTTTGAATTTTTTGGTCGATTTTTCACCCCAGAAATTTTTTGGAGGGCAGGTGTCATTTACAGAACTGCAAGTTGGTGAAAATTTAGTGACCTTTTGCAGTGGGTTCAAAGCTGCTGTTGTGGGAAACGTCCACAAGGAGGTAGCTTTTCTCCATTCCCCAATCTGGGTACTAGGGCAGCAGAGCCCTTCTGGAAGTCATTGTCCTAGGTTATAAATTAGAATGGAATTTGCCAGGAGAAATCCCCATAAGTTTATGTCTCATTACTTCTTCTTGGTTTTTAAAATTTTTTTAATCTGGGTAAAGTTTAGAATATTGTTTGTCCTAGGTGTACACCATCTGGTCCATTTGTACATTATGTATGTCTATTAATGTACAGATCCTCTTCCCATGTAAAATATTACAGTGTTCCATCGACCTCCCTTGCTATATGTTCGGTCTTTTTGATACATGTATATAATATGTATTTGTATATGTATAGTAACACTAATCCTCATTTCTCAATTTCCCCCCTCCTTTCCTTTTAGATGAGCATAGTTTGTTTTGTTTTCTAAGCCTGTGAGTGTCTTTCTCTTTGGAAATATGTTCATCTGTGTCAGTTATTAGATAATGCCATAAGTGATTATATAGGCTATAGGTCTTTTGCTTTCCGACCTACTTCATGTTTTGTGATTATCTCCAGGCTCATCTGTGGTGCCTCAAAGAGCAGCGCTTCAGTGTTTTCCATGGCTAATATTCCATTGTGTACATGGACCACTTCTTCTTGGTGCATTCCTCTGTTGATGGACATTTTCCTTGCTTCCAAGTGTTGCCTATGGTAAATATTGCTGGAGGGCAGGATTGCCAGCCTGTGATTTGTGATTTTCATTTTCTCAGGTGATAGACCCAGCAGTGGTTATGATTGATTGACTGGTATGGTAGCTCAACGTTTACCTTTTCAAGGCAACTCAATTGTGCTTTCATTAGTGGCTCTTACCACGTCCCCCTTAGAATCGAGGGTACGCATTTCTCCACAATCACGTCAGCATTTCTTGTTTGCAGCATTTTTGTTGATGGCCATTCTGACTGATGTGAGCTGATAGGTTTTTGTAATTTGGGTTTACATGTCTGTAAAAATTCCTACAATTCATCATTTTTCCACGCCTTTTTCTTTTCTGTTAAAAGAAAAAAGAACAAAAGTGTGAGTATAATATACCTCTTCAAATTTTCTTTTTGGAAGGTTGCACTCTAGAATTTTTTGGTCGATTTTCGACCTCAGTATTTTTTGGAGGGCAGGTGTCATTTACAGACCTGCAATTGGTGAATATTTAGTGACCTTTTGCAGTGGGTTTAAAGCTGCTGTGGTGGGAAACGGCCACAAGGATGCAGCATTTCTCCATTCCCAAATCTGGGTACTAGGGCAGCAGAGCCGTTCTGGAAGTCGTTTGCCTAGGTTGTAAATTTGAATGGAATGTGCCAGGAAAACCCCCCATAAGTTTATGTCTCATTACTCCTAGTTCGTTGTTTTAATTTTTTCAATTGGGGTAATGGTTAGAATGTTGCTTGTCCAAGGTGTACACACTCTGGTTCATCTACATATTCTATATGCCTATTTATGTAGAGATCCTCTTCCCCTGTAAATTATTACAGAGTGTTCCGTAAACCTTCCTTGCTATATGGTCGGTCTTTTTGATATATGTATATAATATGTATTTGTATACATATGGTAACGCTAATCTTCATTTATCCATTCCCCCCACCTTTCCTTTTAGATAAGCATAGGTTTTTTTTTAATAAGTCTGTGATTGACTTTCTCTGTGGAAATATGTTCATTTGTGTCAGTTATTAGATAACGCCTATAAGTGATATCATAGGATATAGGACTTTTGCTCTGCTTTCCGACTTACCTCATGTTCTGTGATTATCTCCAAGATCATCTATGGTGCCTCAAAGAGCAGTGTTTCATTGTTTTCCATGGCTAGTATTCATTGTGTACATGGACCACTTCTTCTTTATCCTTTCATCTGTTGATGGACATTTTGGTTGCTTCACTGTCTTGGCTATGGTGAATAAGGCTGCAGTGCAGCTTTTGCAGCCCGGGTCTTCTTCATTCTGGTCTTCTCAGGTGAGAGGCCCATTGGTGCGTCTGCTGGATTGAATGGTACCTCAATTTTTCCTTTTCAACGCAGCTCCTTTCTGTTCTCATTATTAGCGTTTAACCCTTTTGCATCTCACCAGCAGCTAGAGGGTACACAGTTCTCTAAAACCTCTTCAGCATTTATTGTTTGTAGACTTTTTGCCAATGGTCAGTCGACTGGTGTGAGTTGAAAACTTTTTGTAGATTAGATTGCATGAGTCTAATACTTCCTGAGGTGGAGCTTTTATCCATTTTCCTTTCTTTAAAAAGAGAGTGAGTAAAACTTACCTCTTCATACTATCTTCTTGAAAATTTGGCCTGTTTTGAATTTTTTGTATCCATTCCCTACCTCAGCACAATTTTGAGGGCAGGTGTCCTTTACAGCCCTGAGTCCTTGTGAATGGTAAGTGACCATTAGCTGTGGGTTAAAAGCTGCTCTTGCGGGAATCGGCCACAAGGCGGCAGCATTTCTCCTTTACCAAATCTGGTTACTAGGGCAACAGAGCCTTACTGGAAGTGGTGTTCTAGGTTGTAAATTAGAATGGAATGTGCGAGGAAAAAGCCCTTTAAGTTTATGTCTCATTACTTCTTGTTGGTATTTTGAATTTAATTTTTATTTCTTATCACAGCAAACTTGATTACAATGTTTTGTTTGTTCTAGGTGTGCAAGATGTGGTTCTTTCACACACATGCATATATCTATTCTTCTTCGGATCCTTTTCCCATGTAGGTAATGACACAATGTTGAGTAGACTTCTCTTGGTATTGCGTAGGTCTTTGGTGATTATATATTTCACATGTGTTTGTATCTCTCTGTTAACCTCAATATGGTAATGTATCCAATCCTCACACCTTTCCATTTGGTGAACCATAAGTTTTTTTAATGAATCTATGATAGTGTTTCTCTGTGGAAATATCTTTGTTTGTATCATTTTTTAGGTAACACCTCTATGTGATATGATAGGATATGTGTCTTTCGCTTTCTCACTTACTCCAAGTTGCGTGATTACTTCTAGACTCATCTATGGTGCTGCAAATGGCATTGTTTCATTTTTTCACTAGCTCTTATTCCATCTGTACAGGTAGCAGTACTTCTTTGACCACCCATCTGTCGGTGGACTTTTTGGTTACTTCCATATCTTGGCTATTGTAATACTATGCAATGTAGATTTGCGTGCCTGTGTCCTTCCAATTCTCTCTTCTTCGTTTATAGGTCTAGGCATAGGTCTGCTAGATCATATGGTAGCTCAATGGTTACCTTTTAAAGGCACCTCTATTCTGTTCTCCTTAGTGGCTCTTTCCAGGTTACGTCCCACTTAAAGTGGACGGTATGTATTTCTTCCTAGCACCTTCAGCATTTATTCTTTGTAGTTTTTGCTGATGGTTATTCTGAGTGGTGTGAGCTGATACCTCTTTGTGGTTGAATTTGCATGTGTCTCATAATGTGTTGAAATTGAGCTTTAAGACATGTCCTTTTAATTTTTCCAGCTGTGATTAGAGCTTATTTCTTCAAAGTGTTTTCTTAAAGTATGTGTCACCATTTGAAATATTTTGGCCATTATCTCCCTCAAGACATTTTGAGGGCAGGTTTCATTTACAGCCCTGAAGTACTTGTTCATATGAAGTGACCATTAGCTCAGGCTTTAAACCTGCTTTTGAAGGTAATGGCCAGAGAGCGGCAGCCTTTCTACGTTCCCCATGCTGGTACTAGGGAAACAGACCTACCGGCCAGTGGTGTTCTTCGGTTATAAATTAGAGTGCAATGTGCCCGGATAAACCCACAAATGTTGATGTCTCCTTGCTTTTGTTTGTTTTTAATTTAATTTATATTTATTATTAGAGTAATATTCCATTGTGTACGTGGACCACTTCTTCTTGGTGCATTCCTCGGTTGATGGACATTTTCATTGCTTCCAAGTGCTGGCTATGGTAAATATTGCTGGCGTACAGGTTTGCCAGCCTGTGATTTTTGATTCTCATTTTCTCAGGTGATAGGCCAAGCAGTGGTTGTGATTGATTGACTGGTAGCTCAATGTTTCCCTTTTCAAAGCACCTACGTTGTGTTTTCATTAGTGGCTCTTTACATGCCCCCCCTTACAACCGAGGGTACGCATTTTTCCACACTCCCTTCACCGTTTATTTTTGGCAGCATTTTTCCTAATGGCCTTTCTGATTGCTGTGAGCTGATAGGTTTTTGTAATATGGGTATGCATGACATTAAAATTTTTAAATTCATCATATTCCTACGCCTTTTTCTTTTCTCTTAAAAGAAAAAACCGTAAGTATAATAGAGCTCTTGAAATTGACTTCTTCGAAGGTTGCCCTCTTTTGAATTTTTTGGTCGATTTTTCACCCCAGAAATTTTTTGGAGGGCAGGTGTCATTTACAGAACTGCAAGTTGGTGAAAATTTAGTGACCTTTTGCAGTGGGTTCAAAGCTGCTGTTGTGGGAAACGTCCACAAGGAGGTAGCTTTTCTCCATTCCCCAATCTGGGTACTAGGGCAGCAGAGCCCTTCTGGAAGTCATTGTCCTAGGTTATAAATTAGAATGGAATTTGCCAGGAGAAATCCCCATAAGTTTATGTCTCATTACTTCTTCTTGGTTTTTAAAATTTTTTTAATCTGGGTAAAGTTTAGAATATTGTTTGTCCTAGGTGTACACCATCTGGTCCATTTGTACATTATGTATGTCTATTAATGTACAGATCCTCTTCCCATGTAAAATATTACAGTGTTCCATCGACCTCCCTTGCTATATGTTCGGTCTTTTTGATACATGTATATAATATGTATTTGTATATGTATAGTAACACTAATCCTCATTTCTCAATTTCCCCCCTCCTTTCCTTTTAGATGAGCATAGTTTGTTTTGTTTTCTAAGCCTGTGAGTGTCTTTCTCTTTGGAAATATGTTCATCTGTGTCAGTTATTAGATAATGCCATAAGTGATTATATAGGCTATAGGTCTTTTGCTTTCCGACCTACTTCATGTTTTGTGATTATCTCCAGGCTCATCTGTGGTGCCTCAAAGAGCAGCGCTTCAGTGTTTTCCATGGCTAATATTCCATTGTGTACATGGACCACTTCTTCTTGGTGCACTCCTCTGTTGATGGACATTTTCCTTGCTTCCAAGTGTTGCCTATGGTAAATATTGCTGGAGGGCAGGATTGCCAGCCTGTGATTTGTGATTTTCATTTTCTCAGGTGATAGACCCAGCAGTGGTTATGATTGATTGACTGGTATGGTAGCTCAACGTTTACCTTTTCAAGGCAACTCAATTGTGCTTTCATTAGTGGCTCTTACCACGTCCCCCTTAGAATCGAGGGTACGCATTTCTCCACAATCACGTCAGCATTTCTTGTTTGCAGCATTTTTGTTGATGGCCATTCTGACTGGTGTGAGCTGATAGGTTTTTGTAATTTGGGTTTACATGTCTGTAAAAATTCCTACAATTCATCATTTTTCCACGCCTTTTTCTTTTCTGTTAAAAGAAAAAAGAACAAAAGTGTGAGTATAATATACCTCTTCAAATTTTCTTTTTGGAAGGTTGCACTCTAGAATTTTTTGGTCGATTTTCGACCTCAGTATTTTTTGGAGGGCAGGTGTCATTTACAGACCTGCAATTGGTGAATATTTAGTGACCTTTTGCAGTGGGTTTAAAGCTGCTGTGGTGGGAAACGGCCACAAGGATGCAGCATTTCTCCATTCCCAAATCTGGGTACTAGGGCAGCAGAGCCGTTCTGGAAGTCATTTGCCTAGGTTGTAAATTTGAATGGAATGTGCCAGGAAAACCCCCCATAAGTTTATGTCTCATTACTCCTAGTTCGTTGTTTTAATTTTTTCAATTGGGGTAATGGTTAGAATGTTGCTTGTCCAAGGTGTACACACTCTGGTTCATCTACATATTCTATATACCTATTTATGTAGAGATCCTCTTCCCCTGTAAATTATTACAGAGTGTTCCGTAAACCTTCCTTGCTATATGGTCGGTCTTTTTGATATATGTATATAATATGTATTTGTATACATATGGTAACGCTAATCTTCATTTATCCATTCCCCCCACCTTTCCTTTTAGATAAGCATAGTTTTTTTTTAATAAGTCTGTGATTGACTTTCTCTGTGGAAATATGTTCATTTGTGTCAGTTATTAGATAACGCCTATAAGTGATATCATAGGATATAGGACTTTTGCTTTCCGACTTACCTCATGTTCTATGATTATCTCCAACATCATCTATGGTGCCTCAAAGAGCAGTGTTTCATTGTTTTCCATGGCTAGTATTCATTGTGTACATGGACCACTTCTTCTTTATCCTTTCATCTGTTGATGGACATTTTGGTTGCTTCACTGTCTTGTCTATTGTGAATAAGGCTGCAGTGCAGCTTTTGCAGCCCGGGTCTTCTTCATTCTGGTCTTCTCAGGTGAGAGGCCCATTGGTGCGCCTGCTGGATTGAATGGTACCTCAATTTTTCCTTTTCAACGCAGCTCCTTTCTGTTCTCATTATTAGCGTTTAACCCTTTTGCATCTCACCAGCAGCTAGAGGGTACACAGTTCTCTAAAACCTCTTCAGCATTTATTGTTTGTAGACTTTTTGCCAATGGTCAGTCGACTGGTGTAAGTTGAAACTTTTTGTAGATTAGATTGCATGAGTCTAATTCTTCCTGAGGTGGAGCTTTTATCCATTTTCCTTTCTTTAAAAAGAGAGTGAGTAAAACTTACCTCTTCATACTATCTTCTTGAAAATTTGGCCTGTTTTGAATTTTTTGTATCCATTCCCTACCTCAGCACAATTTTGAGGGCAGGTGTCCTTTACAGCCCTGAGTCCTTGTGAATGGTAAGTGACCATTAGCTGTGGGTTAAAAGCTGCTCTTGCGGGAATCGGCCACAAGGCGGCAGCATTTCTCCTTTACCAAATCTGGTTTCTAGGGCAACAAAGCCTTACTGGAAGTGGTGTTCTAGGTTGTAAATTAGAATGGAATGTGCGAGGAAAAAGCCCTTTAAGTTTATGTCTCATTACTTCTTGTTGGTATTTTGAACTTAATTTTTATTTCTTATCACAGCAAACTTGATTACAATGTTTTGTTTGTTCTAGGTGTGCAAGATGTGGTTCTTTCACACACATGCATATATCTATTCTTCTTCGGATCCTTTTCCCATGTAGGTAATGACACAATGTTGAGTAGACTTCTCTTGGTATTGCGTAGGTCTTTGGTGATTATATATTTCACATGTGTTTGTATCTCTCTGTTAACCTCAATATGGTAATGTATCCAATCCTCACACCTTTCCATTTGGTGAACCATAAGTTTTTTTAATGAATCTATGATAGTGTTTCTCTGTGGAAATATCTTTGTTTGTATCATTTTTTAGGTAACACCTATATGTGATATGATAGGATATGTGTCTTTCGCTTTCTCACTTACTCCAAGTTGCGTGATTACTTCTAGACTCATCTATGGTGCTGCAAATGGCATTGTTTCATTTTTTCACTAGCTCCTATTCCATCTGTACAGGTAGCAGTTCTTCTTTGTCCACCCATCTGTCGGTGGACTTTTTGGTTACTTCCATATCTTGGCTATTGTAATACTATGCAATGTAGATTTGCGTGCCTGTGTCCTTCCAATTCTCTCTTCTTAGTTTATAGGCCCAGGAATAGGTCTGCTGGATCATATGGTAGCTCAATGGTTACCTTTTAAAGGCACCTCTATTCTGTTCTCCTTAGTGGCTCTTTCCAGGTTACGTCCCACTTAAAGTAGAGGGTATGCATTTCTTCCCGGCACCTTCAGCATTTATTCTTTGTAGTTTTTGCTGATGGTTATTCTGAGTGGTGTGAGCTGATACCTCTTTGTGGTTGAATTTGCATGTGTCTCATAATGTGTTGAAATTGAGCTTTAAGACATGTCCTTTTTATTTTTCCAGCTGTGATTAGAGCTTATTTCTTCAAAGTGTTTTCTTAAAGTATGTGTCACCATTTGAAATATTTTGGCCATTATCTCCCTCAAGACATTTTGAGGGCAGATTTCATTTACAGACCTGCAGTACTTGTTCATATGAAGTGACCATTAGCTCAGGCTTTAAACCTGCTTTTGCAGGTAATGGCCAGAGAGCGGCAGCCTTTCTACGTTCCCCATGCTGGTACTAGGGAAACAGACCTACCGGCCAGTGGTGTTCTTCGGTTATAAATTAGAGTGCAATGTGCCCGGATAAACCCACAAATGTTGATGTCTCCTTGCTTTTGTTTGTTTTTAATTTAATTTATATTTATTATTAGAGTAATATTCCATTGTGTACGTGGACCACTTCTTCTTGGTGCATTCCTCGGTTGATGGACATTTTCATTGCTTCCAAGTGCTGGCTATGGTAAATATTGCTGGCGTACAGGTTTGCCAGCCTGTGATTTTTGATTCTCATTTTCTCAGGTGATAGGCCAAGCAGTGGTTGTGATTGATTGACTGGTAGCTCAATGTTTCCCTTTTCAAAGCACCTACATTGTGTTTGCATTAGTGGCTCTTTACATGTCCCCCCTTACAAACGAGGGTACGCATTTCTCCACACACCCTTCACCGTTTATATTTTGCAGCATTTTTCCTAAAGGCCATTCTGATTGCTGTGAGCTGATAGGTTTTTGTAATATGGGTATGCATGACATTAAAATTTTTAAAATTCATCATATTCCTACGCCTTTTTCTTTTCTCTTAAAAGAAAAAACCGTAAGTACAATAGAGCTCTTGAAATTGGCTTCTTCGAAGGTTGCCCTCTTTTGAATTTTTTGGTCGATTTTTGACCCCAGAAATTTTTTGGAGGGCAGGTGTCATTGACAGAACTGCAAGTTGGTGAAAATTTAGTGACCTTTTGCAGTGGGTTCAAAGCTGCTGTTGTGGGAAACGTCCACAAGGAGGTAGCTTTTCTCCATTCCCCAATCTGGGTACTAGGGCAGCAGAGCCTTTCTGGAAGTCATTGTCCTAGGTTATAAATTAGAATGGAATTTGCCAGGAGAAATCCCCATAAGTTTATGTCTCATTACTTCTTCTTGGTTTTTAAAATTTTTTTAATCTGGGTAAAGTTTAGAATATTGTTTGTCCTAGGTGTACACCATCTGGTCCATTTGTACCTTATGTATGTCTATTAATGTACAGATCCTCTTCCCATGTAAAATATTACAGTGTTCCATCGACCTCCCTTGCTATATGTTCGGTCTTTTTGATACATGTATATAATATGTATTTGTATATGTATAGTAACACTAATCCTCATTTCTCAATTTCCCCCCTCCTTTCCTTTTAGATGAGCATAGTTTGTTTTGTTTTCTAAGCCTGTGAGTGTCTTTCTCTTTGGAAATATGTTCATCTGTGTCAGTTATTAGATAATGCCATAAGTGATTATATAGGCTATAGGTCTTTTGCTTTCCGACCTACTTCATGTTTTGTGATTATCTCCAGGCTCATCTGTGGTGCCTCAAAGAGCAGCGCTTCAGTGTTTTCCATGGCTAATATTCCATTGTGTACATGGACCACTTCTTCTTGGTGCATTCCTCTGTTGATGGACATTTTCCTTGCTTCCAAGTGTTGCCTATGGTAAATAATGCTGGAGGGCAGGATTGCCAGCCTGTGATTTGTGATTTTCATTTTCTCAGGTGATAGACCCAGCAGTGGTTATGATTGATTGACTGGTATGGTAGCTCAACGTTTACCTTTTCAAGGCACCTCAATTGTGCTTTCATTAGTGGCTCTTACCACGTCCCCCTTAGAATCGAGGGTACGCACTTCTCCACAATCAGGTCAGCATTTCTTGTTTGCAGCATTTTTGTTGATGGCCATTCTGACTGCTGTGAGCTGATAGGTGTTTGTAATTTGGGTTTACATGTCTGTAAAAATTCCTACAATTCATCATTTTTCCACGCCTTTTTCTTTTCTGTTAAAAGAAAAAAGAACAAAAGTGTGAGTATAATATACCTCTTCAAATTTTCTTTTTGGAAGGTTGCACTCTAGAATTTTTTGGTCGATTTTCGACCTCAGTATTTTTTGGAGGGCAGGTGTCATTTACAGACCTGCAATTGGTGAATATTTAGTGACCTTTTGCAGTGGGTTTAAAGCTGCTGTGGTGGGAAATGGCCACAAGGATGCAGCATTTCTCCATTCCCAAATCTGGGTACTAGGGCAGCACAGCCGTTCTGGAAGTCGTTTGCCTAGGTTGTAAATTTGAATGGAATGTGCCAGGAAAACCCCCAATAAGTTTATGTCTCATTACGCCTAGTTCGTTGTTTTAATTTTTTCAATTGGGGTAATGGTTAGAATGTTGCTTGTCCAAGGTGTACACACTCTGGTTCATCTACATATTCTATATACCTATTTATGTAGAGATCCTCTTCCCCTGTAAATTATTACAGAGTGTTCCGTAAACCTTCCTTGCTATATGGTCGGTCTTTTTGATATATGTATATAATATGTATTTGTATACATATGGTAACGCTAATCTTCATTTATCCATTCCCCCCACCTTTCCTTTTAGATAAGCATAGGTTTTTTTTTAATAAGTCTGTGATTGACTTTCTCTGTGGAAATATGTTCATTTGTGTCAGTTATTAGATAACGCCTATAAGTGATATCATAGGATATAGGACTTTTGCTTTCCGACTTACCTCATGTTCTATGATTATCTCCAAGATCATCTATGGTGCCTCAAAGAGCAGTGTTTCATTGTTTTCCATGGCTAGTATTCATTGTGTACATGGACCACTTCTTCTTTATCCTTTCATCTGTTGATGGACATTTTGGTTGCTTCACTGTCTTGTCTATTGTGAATAAGGCTGCAGTGCAGCTTTTGCAGCCCGGGTCTTCTTCATTCTGGTCTTCTCAGGTGAGAGGCCCATTGGTGCGCCTGCTGGATTGAATGGTACCTCAATTTTTCCTTTTCAACGCAACTCCTTTCTGTTCTCATTATTAGCGTTTAACCCTTTTGCATCTCACCAGCAGCTAGAGGGTACACAGTTCTCTAAAACCTCTTCAGCATTTATTGTTTGTAGACTTTTTGCCAATGGTCAGTCGACTGGTGTGAGTTGAAAACTTTTTGTAGATTAGATTGCATGAGTCTAATACTTCCTGAGGTGGAGCTTTTATCCATTTTCCTTTCTTTAAAAAGAGAGTGAGTAAAACTTACCTCTTCATACTATCTTCTTGAAAATTTGGCCTGTTTTGAATTTTTTGTATCCATTCCCTACCTCAGCACAATTTTGAGGGCAGGTGTCCTTTACAGCCCTGAGTCCTTGTGAATGGTAAGTGACCATTAGCTGTGGGTTAAAAGCTGCTCTTGCGGGAATCGGCCACAAGGCGGCAGCATTTCTCCTTTACCAAATCTGGTTACTAGGGCAACAGAGCCTTACTGGAAGTGGTGTTCTAGGTTGTAAATTAGAATGGAATGTGCGAGGAAAAAGCCCTTTAAGTTTATGTCTCATTACTTCTTGTTGGTATTTTGAATTTAATTTTTATTTCTTATCACAGCAAACTTGATTACAATGTTTTGTTTGTTCTAGGTGTGCAAGATGTGGTTCTTTCACACACATGCATATATCTATTCTTCTTCGGATCCTTTTCCCATGTAGGTAATGACACAATGTTGAGTAGACTTCTCTTGGTATTGCGTAGGTCTTTGGTGATTATATATTTCACATGTGTTTGTATCTCTCTGTTAACCTCAATATGGTAATGTATCCAATCCTCACACCTTTCCATTTGGTGAACCATAAGTTTTTTTAATGAATCTATGATAGTGTTTCTCTGTGGAAATATCTTTGTTTGTATCATTTTTTAGGTAACACCTATATGTGATATGATAGGATATGTGTCTTTCGCTTTCTCACTTACTCCAAGTTGCGTGATTACTTCTAGACTCATCTATGGTGCTGCAAATGGCATTGTTTCATTTTTTCACTAGCTCCTATTCCATCTGTACAGGTAGCAGTTCTTCTTTGTCCACCCATCTGTCGGTGGACTTTTTGGTTACTTCCATATCTTGGCTATTGTAATACTATGCAATGTAGATTTGCGTGCCTGTGTCCTTCCAATTCTCTCTTCTTAGTTTATAGGCCCAGGAATAGGTCTGCTGGATCATATGGTAGCTCAATGGTTACCTTTTAAAGGCACCTCTATTCTGTTCTCCTTAGTGGCTCTTTCCAGGTTACGTCCCACTTAAAGTAGAGGGTATGCATTTCTTCCCGGCACCTTCAGCATTTATTCTTTGTAGTTTTTGCTGATGGTTATTCTGAGTGGTGTGAGCTGATACCTCTTTGTGGTTGAATTTGCATGTGTCTCATAATGTGTTGAAATTGAGCTTTAAGACATGTCCTTTTTATTTTTCCAGCTGTGATTAGAGCTTATTTCTTCAAAGTGTTTTCTTAAAGTATGTGTCACCATTTGAAATATTTTGGCCATTATCTCCCTCAAGACATTTTGAGGGCAGATTTCATTTACAGACCTGCAGTACTTGTTCATATGAAGTGACCATTAGCTCAGGCTTTAAACCTGCTTTTGCAGGTAATGGCCAGAGAGCGGCAGCCTTTCTACGTTCCCCATGCTGGTACTAGGGAAACAGACCTACCGGCCAGTGGTGTTCTTCGGTTATAAATTAGACTGCAATGTGCCCGGATAAACCCACAAATGTTGATGACTCCTTGCTTTTGTTTGTTTTTAATTTAATTTATATTTATTATTAGAGTAATATTCCATTGTGTACGTGGACCACTTCTTCTTGGTGCATTCCTCGGTTGATGGACATTTTCATTGCTTCCAAGTGCTGGCTATGGTAAATATTGCTGGCGTACAGGTTTGCCAGCCTGTGATTTTTGATTCTCATTTTCTCAGGTGATAGGCCAAGCAGTGGTTGTGATTGATTGACTGGTAGCTCAATGTTTCCCTTTTCAAAGCACCTACATTGTGTTTGCATTAGTGGCTCTTTACATGTCCCCCCTTACAAACGAGGGTACGCATTTCTCCACACTCCCTTCACCGTTTATATTTTGCAGCATTTTTCCTAAAGGCCATTCTGATTGCTGTGAGCTGATAGGTTTTTGTAATATGGGTATGCATGACATTAAAATTTTTAAAATTCATCATATTCCTACGCCTTTTTCTTTTCTCTTAAAAGAAAAAACCGTAAGTACAATAGAGCTCTTGAAATTGACTTCTTCGAAGGTTGCCCTCTTTTGAATTTTTTGGTCGATTTTTGACCCCAGAAATTTTTTGGAGGGCAGGTGTCATTGACAGAACTGCAAGTTGGTGAAAATTTAGTGACCTTTTGCAGTGGGTTCAAAGCTGCTGTTGTGGGAAACGTCCACAAGGAGGTAGCTTTTCTCCATTCCCCAATCTGGGTACTAGGGCAGCAGAGCCTTTCTGGAAGTCATTGTCCTAGGTTATAAATTAGAATGGAATTTGCCAGGAGAAATCCCCATAAGTTTATGTCTCATTACTTCTTCTTGGTTTTTAAATTTTTTTTAATCTGGGTAAAGTTTAGAATATTGTTTGTCCTAGGTGTACACCATCTGGTCCATTTGTACATTATGTATGTCTATTAATGTACAGATCCTCTTCCCATGTAAAATATTACAGTGTTCCATCGACCTCCCTTGCTATATGATCGGTCTTTTTGATACATGTATATAATATGTATTTGTATATGTATAGTAACACTAATCCTCATTTCTCAATTTCCCCCCTCCTTTCCTTTTAGATGAGCATAGTTTGTTTTGTTTTCTAAGCCTGTGAGTGTCTTTCTCTTTGGAAATATGTTCATCTGTGTCAGTTATTAGATAATGCCATAAGTGATTATATAGACTATAGGTCTTTTGCTTTCCGACCTACTTCATGTTTTGTGATTATCTCCAGGCTCATCTGTGGTGCCTCAAAGAGCAGCGCTTCAGTGTTTTCCATGGCTAATATTCCATTGTGTACATGGACCACTTCTTCTTGGTGCACTCCTCTGTTGATGGACATTTTCCTTGCTTCCAAGTGTTGCCTATGGTAAATATTGCTGGAGGGCAGGATTGCCAGCCTGTGATTTGTGATTTTCATTTTCTCAGGTGATAGACCCAGCAGTGGTTATGATTGATTGACTGGTATGGTAGCTCAACGTTTACCTTTTCAAGGCACCTCAATTGTGCTTTCATTAGTGGCTCTTACCACGTCCCCCTTAGAATCGAGGGTACGCACTTCTCCACAATCACGTCAGCATTTCTTGTTTGCAGCATTTTTGTTGATGGCCATTCTGACTGGTGTGAGCTGATAGGTGTTTGTAATTTGGGTTTACATGTCTGTAAAAATTCCTACAATTCATCATTTTTCCACGCCTTTTTCTTTTCTGTTAAAAGAAAAAAGAACAAAAGTGTGAGTATAATATACCTCTTCAAATTTTCTTTTTGGAAGGTTGCACTCTAGAATTTTTTGGTCGATTTTCGACCTCAGTATTTTTTGGAGGGCAGGTGTCATTTACAGACCTGCAATTGGTGAATATTTAGTGACCTTTTGCAGTGGGTTTAAAGCTGCTGTGGTGGGAAACGGCCACAAGGATGCAGCATTTCTCCATTCCCAAATCTGGGTACTAGGGCAGCAGAGCCGTTCTGGAAGTCGTTTGCCTAGGTTGTAAATTTGAATGGAATGTGCCAGGAAACCCCCCCATAAGTTTATGTCTCATTACTCCTAGTTCGTTGTTTTAATTTTTTCAATTGGGGTAATGGTTAGAATGTTGCTTGTCCAAGGTGTACACACTCTGGTTCATCTACATATTCTATATACCTATTTATGTAGAGATCCTCTTCCCCTGTAAATTATTACAGAGTGTTCCGTAAACCTTCCTTGCTATATGGTCGGTCTTTTTGATATATGTATATAATATGTATTTGTATACATATGGTAACGCTAATCTTCATTTATCCATTCCCCCCACCTTTCCTTTTAGATAAGCATAGGTTTTTTTTTAATAAGTCTGTGATTGACTTTCTCTGTGGAAATATGTTCATTTGTGTCAGTTATTAGATAACGCCTATAAGTGATATCATAGGATATAGGACTTTTGCTTTCCGACTTACCTCATGTTCTATGATTATCTCCAAGATCATCTATGGTGCCTCAAAGAGCAGTGTTTCATTGTTTTCCATGGCTAGTATTCATTGTGTACATGGACCACTTCTTCTTTATCCTTTCATCTGTTGATGGACATTTTGGTTGCTTCACTGTCTTGTCTATTGTGAATAAGGCTGCAGTGCAGCTTTTGCAGCCCGGGTCTTCTTCATTCTGGTCTTCTCAGGTGAGAGGCCCATTGGTGCGCCTGCTGGATTGAATGGTACCTCAATTTTTCCTTTTCAACGCAACTCCTTTCTGTTCTCATTATTAGCGTTTAACCCTTTTGCATCTCACCAGCAGCTAGAGGGTACACAGTTCTCTAAAACCTCTTCAGCATTTATTGTTTGTAGACTTTTTGCCAATGGTCAGTCGACTGGTGTGAGTTGAAAACTTTTTGTAGATTAGATTGCATGAGTCTAATACTTCCTGAGGTGGAGCTTTTATCCATTTTCCTTTCTTTAAAAAGAGAGTGAGTAAAACTTACCTCTTCATACTATCTTCTTGAAAATTTGGCCTGTTTTGAATTTTTTGTATCCATTCCCTACCTCAGCACAATTTTGAGGGCAGGTGTCCTTTACAGCCCTGAGTCCTTGTGAATGGTAAGTGACCATTAGCTGTGGGTTAAAAGCTGCTCTTGCGGGAATCGGCCACAAGGCGGCAGCATTTCTCCTTTACCAAATCTGGTTACTAGGGCAACAGAGCCTTACTGGAAGTGGTGTTCTAGGTGGTAAATTAGAATGGAATGTGCGAGGAAAAAGCCCTTTAAGTTTATGTCTCATTACTTCTTGTTGGTATTTTGAATTTAATTTTTATTTCTTATCACAGCAAACTTGATTACAATGTTTTGTTTGTTCTAGGTGTGCAAGATGTGGTTCTTTCACACACATGCATATATCTATTCTTCTTCGGATCCTTTTCCCATGTAGGTAATGACACAATGTTGAGTAGACTTCTCTTGGTATTGCGTAGGTCTTTGGTGATTATATATTTCACATGTGTTTGTATCTCTCTGTTAACCTCAATATGGTAATGTATCCAATCCTCACACCTTTCCATTTGGTGAACCATAAGTTTTTTTAATGAATCTATGATAGTGTTTCTCTGTGGAAATATCTTTGTTTGTATCATTTTTTAGGTAACACCTATATGTGATATGATAGGATATGTGTCTTTCGCTTTCTCACTTACTCCAAGTTGCGTGATTACTTCTAGACTCATCTATGGTGCTGCAAATGGCATTGTTTCATTTTTTCACTAGCTCTTATTCCATCTGTACAGGTAGCAGTACTTCTTTGACCACCCATCTGTCGGTGGACTTTTTGGTTACTTCCATATCTTGGCTATTGTAATACTATGCAATGTAGATTTGCGTGCCTGTGTCCTTCCAATTCTCTCTTCTTCGTTTATAGGTCTAGGCATAGGTCTGCTAGATCATATGGTAGCTCAATGGTTACCTTTTAAAGGCACCTCTATTCTGTTCTCCTTAGTGGCTCTTTCCAGGTTACGTCCCACTTAAAGTGGAGGGTATGTATTTCTTCCTAGCACCTTCAGCATTTATTCTTTGTAGTTTTTGCTGATGGTTATTCTGAGTGGTGTGAGCTGATACCTCTTTGTGGTTGAATTTGCATGTGTCTCATAATGTGTTGAAATTGAGCTTTAAGACATGTCCTTTTAATTTTTCCAGCTGTGATTAGAGCTTATTTCTTCAAAGTGTTTTCTTAAAGTATGTGTCACCATTTGAAATATTTTGGCCATTATCTCCCTCAAGACATTTTGAGGGCAGGTTTCATTTACAGCCCTGAAGTACTTGTTCATATGAAGTGACCATTAGCTCAGGCTTTAAACCTGCTTTTGCAGGTAATGGCCAGAGAGCGGCAGCCTTTCTACGTTCCCCATGCTGGTACTAGGGAAACAGACCTACCGGCCAGTGGTGTTCTTCGGTTATAAATTAGAGTGCAATGTGCCCGGATAAACCCACAAATGTTGATGACTCCTTGCTTTTGTTTGTTTTTAATTTAATTTATATTTATTATTAGAGTAATATCCCATTGTGTACGTGGACCACTTCTTCTTGGTGCATTCCTCGGTTGATGGACATTTTCATTGCTTCCAAGTGCTGGCTATGGTAAATATTGCTGGCGTACAGGTTTGCCAGCCTGTGATTTTTGATCCTCATTTTCTCAGGTGATAGGCCAAGCAGTGGTTGTGATTGATTGACTGGTAGCTCAATGTTTCCCTTTTCAAAGCACCTACGTTGTGTTTTCATTAGTGGCTCTTTACATGCCCCCCCTTACAACCGAGGGTACGCATTTCTCCACACTCCCTTCACCGTTTATTTTTGGCAGCATTTTTCCTAATGGCCATTCTGATTGCTGTGAGCTGATAGGTTTTTGTAATATGGGTATGCATGACATTAAAATTTTTAAATTCATCATATTCCTACGCCTTTTTCTTTTCTCTTAAAAGAAAAAACCGTAAGTATAATAGAGCTCTTGAAATTGACTTCTTCGAAGGTTGCCCTCTTTTGAATTTTTTGGTCGATTTTTCACCCCAGAAATTTTTTGGAGGGCAGGTGTCATTTACAGAACTGCAAGTTGGTGAAAATTTAGTGACCTTTTGCAGTGGGTTCAAAGCTGCTGTTGTGGGAAACGTCCACAAGGAGGTAGCTTTTCTCCATTCCCCAATCTGGGTACTAGGGCAGCAGAGCCCTTCTGGAAGTCATTGTCCTAGGTTATAAATTAGAATGGAATTTGCCAGGAGAAATCCCCATAAGTTTATGTCTCATTACTTCTTCTTGGTTTTTAAAATTTTTTTAATCTGGGTAAAGTTTAGAATATTGTTTGTCCTAGGTGTACACCATCTGGTCCATTTGTACATTATGTATGTCTATTAATGTACAGATCCTCTTCCCATGTAAAATATTACAGTGTTCCATCGACCTCCCTTGCTATATGTTCGGTCTTTTTGATACATGTATATAATATGTATTTGTATATGTATAGTAACACTAATCCTCATTTCTCAATTTCCCCCCTCCTTTCCTTTTAGATGAGCATAGTTTGTTTTGTTTTCTAAGCCTGTGAGTGTCTTTCTCTTTGGAAATATGTTCATCTGTGTCAGTTATTAGATAATGCCATAAGTGATTATATAGGCTATAGGTCTTTTGCTTTCCGACCTACTTCATGTTTTGTGATTATCTCCAGGCTCATCTGTGGTGCCTCAAAGAGCAGCGCTTCAGTGTTTTCCATGGCTAATATTCCATTGTGTACATGGACCACTTCTTCTTGGTGCATTCCTCTGTTGATGGACATTTTCCTTGCTTCCAAGTGTTGCCTATGGTAAATATTGCTGGAGGGCAGGATTGCCAGCCTGTGATTTGTGATTTTCATTTTCTCAGGTGATAGACCCAGCAGTGGTTATGATTGATTGACTGGTATGGTAGCTCAACGTTTACCTTTTCAAGGCAACTCAATTGTGCTTTCATTAGTGGCTCTTACCACGTCCCCCTTAGAATCGAGGGTACGCATTTCTCCACAATCACGTCAGCATTTCTTGTTTGCAGCATTTTTGTTGATGGCCATTCTGACTGGTGTGAGCTGATAGGTTTTTGTAATTTGGGTTTACATGTCTGTAAAAATTCCTACAATTCATCATTTTTCCACGCCTTTTTCTTTTCTGTTAAAAGAAAAAAGAACAAAAGTGTGAGTATAATATACCTCTTCAAATTTTCTTTTTGGAAGGTTGCACTCTAGAATTTTTTGGTCGATTTTCGACCTCAGTATTTTTTGGAGGGCAGGTGTCATTTACAGACCTGCAATTGGTGAATATTTAGTGACCTTTTGCAGTGGGTTTAAAGCTGCTGTGGTGGGAAACGGCCACAAGGATGCAGCATTTCTCCATTCCCAAATCTGGGTACTAGGGCAGCAGAGCCGTTCTGGAAGTCGTTTGCCTAGGTTGTAAATTTGAATGGAATGTGCCAGGAAAACCCCCCATAAGTTTATGTCTCATTACTCCTAGTTCGTTGTTTTAATTTTTTCAATTGGGGTAATGGTTAGAATGTTGCTTGTCCAAGGTGTACACACTCTGGTTCATCTACATATTCTATATACCTATTTATGTAGAGATCCTCTTCCCCTGTAAATTATTACAGAGTGTTCCGTAAACCTTCCTTGCTATATGGTCGGTCTTTTTGATATATGTATATAATATGTATTTGTATACATATGGTAACGCTAATCTTCATTTATCCATTCCCCCCACCTTTCCTTTTAGATAAGCATAGGTTTTTTTTTAATAAGTCTGTGATTGACTTTCTCTGTGGAAATATGTTCATTTGTGTCAGTTATTAGATAACGCCTATAAGTGATATCATAGGATATAGGACTTTTGCTTTCCGACTTACCTCATGTTCTGTGATTATCTCCAAGATCATCTATGGTGCCTCAAAGAGCAGTGTTTCATTGTTTTCCATGGCTAGTATTCATTGTGTACATGGACCACTTCTTCTTTATCCTTTCATCTGTTGATGGACATTTTGGTTGCTTCACTGTCTTGGCTATGGTGAATAAGGCTGCAGTGCAGCTTTTGCAGCCCGGGTCTTCTTCATTCTGGTCTTCTCAGGTGAGAGGCCCATTGGTGCGTCTGCTGGATTGAATGGTACCTCAATTTTTCCTTTTCAACGCAGCTCCTTTCTGTTCTCATTATTAGCGTTTAACCCTTTTGCATCTCACCAGCAGCTAGAGGGTACACAGTTCTCTAAAACCTCTTCAGCATTTATTGTTTGTAGACTTTTTGCCAATGGTCAGTCGACTGGTGTGAGTTGAAAACTTTTTGTAGATTAGATTGCATGAGTCTAATATTTCCTGAGGTGGAGCTTTTATCCATTTTCCTTTCTTTAAAAAGAGAGTGAGTAAAACTTACCTCTTCATACTATCTTCTTGAAAATTTGGCCTGTTTTGAATTTTTTGTATCCATTCCCTACCTCAGCACAATTTTGAGGGCAGGTGTCCTTTACAGCCCTGAGTCCTTGTGAATGGTAAGTGACCATTAGCTGTGGGTTAAAAGCTGCTCTTGCGGGAATCGGCCACAAGGCGGCAGCATTTCTCCTTTACCAAATCTGGTTACTAGGGCAACAGAGCCTTACTGGAAGTGGTGTTCTAGGTGGTAAATTAGAATGGAATGTGCGAGGAAAAAGCCCTTTAAGTTTATGTCTCATTACTTCTTGTTGGTATTTTGAATTTAATTTTTATTTCTTATCACAGCAAACTTGATTACAATGTTTTGTTTGTTCTAGGTGTGCAAGATGTGGTTCTTTCACACACATGCATATATCTATTCTTCTTCGGATCCTTTTCCCATGTAGGTAATGACACAATGTTGAGTAGACTTCTCTTGGTATTGCGTAGGTCTTTGGTGATTATATATTTCACATGTGTTTGTATCTCTCTGTTAACCTCAATATGGTAATGTATCCAATCCTCACACCTTTCCATTTGGTGAACCATAAGTTTTTTTAATGAATCTATGATAGTGTTTCTCTGTGGAAATATCTTTGTTTGTATCATTTTTTAGGTAACACCTATATGTGATATGATAGGATATGTGTCTTTCGCTTTCTCACTTACTCCAAGTTGCGTGATTACTTCTAGACTCATCTATGGTGCTGCAAATGGCATTGTTTCATTTTTTCACTAGCTCTTATTCCATCTGTACAGGTAGCAGTACTTCTTTGACCACCCATCTGTCGGTGGACTTTTTGGTTACTTCCATATCTTGGCTATTGTAATACTATGCAATGTAGATTTGCGTGCCTGTGTCCTTCCAATTCTCTCTTCTTCGTTTATAGGTCTAGGCATAGGTCTGCTAGATCATATGGTAGCTCAATGGTTACCTTTTAAAGGCACCTCTATTCTGTTCTCCTTAGTGGCTCTTTCCAGGTTACGTCCCACTTAAAGTGGAGGGTATGTATTTCTTCCTAGCACCTTCAGCATTTATTCTTTGTAGTTTTTGCTGATGGTTATTCTGAGTGGTGTGAGCTGATACCTCTTTGTGGTTGAATTTGCATGTGTTTCATAATGTGTTGAAATTGAGCTTTAAGACATGTCCTTTTAATTTTTCCAGCTGTGATTAGAGCTTATTTCTTCAAAGTGTTTTCTTAAAGTATGTGTCACCATTTGAAATATTTTGGCCATTATCTCCCTCAAGACATTTTGAGGGCAGGTTTCATTTACAGCCCTGAAGTACTTGTTCATATGAAGTGACCATTAGCTCAGGCTTTAAACCTGCTTTTGCAGGTAATGGCCAGAGAGCGGCAGCCTTTCTACGTTCCCCATGCTGGTACTAGGGAAACAGACCTACCGGCCAGTGGTGTTCTTCGGTTATAAATTAGAGTGCAATGTGCCCGGATAAACCCACAAATGTTGATGTCTCCTTGCTTTTGTTTGTTTTTAATTTAATTTATATTTATTATTAGAGTAATATTCCATTGTGTACGTGGACCACTTCTTCTTGGTGCATTCCTCGGTTGATGGACATTTTCATTGCTTCCAAGTGCTGGCTATGGTAAATATTGCTGGCGTACAGGTTTGCCAGCCTGTGATTTTTGATTCTCATTTTCTCAGGTGATAGGCCAAGCAGTGGTTGTGATTGATTGACTGGTAGCTCAATGTTTCCCTTTTCAAAGCACCTACGTTGTGTTTTCATTAGTGGCTCTTTACATGCCCCCCCTTACAACCGAGGGTACGCATTTCTCCACACTCCCTTCACCGTTTATTTTTGGCAGCATTTTTCCTAATGGCCATTCTGATTGCTGTGAGCTGATAGGTTTTTGTAATATGGGTATGCATGACATTAAAATTTTTAAATTCATCATATTCCTACGCCTTTTTCTTTTCTCTTAAAAGAAAAAACCGTAAGTATAATAGAGCTCTTGAAATTGACTTCTTCGAAGGTTGCCCTCTTTTGAATTTTTTGGTCGATTTTTCACCCCAGAAATTTTTTGGAGGGCAGGTGTCATTTACAGAACTGCAAGTTGGTGAAAATTTAGTGACCTTTTGCAGTGGGTTCAAAGCTGCTGTTGTGGGAAACGTCCACAAGGAGGTAGCTTTTCTCCATTCCCCAATCTGGGTACTAGGGCAGCAGAGCCCTTCTGGAAGTCATTGTCCTAGGTTATAAATTAGAATGGAATTTGCCAGGAGAAATCCCCATAAGTTTATGTCTCATTACTTCTTCTTGGTTTTTAAAATTTTTTTAATCTGGGTAAAGTTTAGAATATTGTTTGTCCTAGGTGTACACCATCTGGTCCATTTGTACATTATGTATGTCTATTAATGTACAGATCCTCTTCCCATGTAAAATATTACAGTGTTCCATCGACCTCCCTTGCTATATGTTCGGTCTTTTTGATACATGTATATAATATGTATTTGTATATGTATAGTAACACTAATCCTCATTTCTCAATTTCCCCCCTCCTTTCCTTTTAGATGAGCATAGTTTGTTTTGTTTTCTAAGCCTGTGAGTGTCTTTCTCTTTGGAAATATGTTCATCTGTGTCAGTTATTAGATAATGCCATAAGTGATTATATAGGCTATAGGTCTTTTGCTTTCCGACCTACTTCATGTTTTGTGATTATCTCCAGGCTCATCTGTGGTGCCTCAAAGAGCAGCGCTTCAGTGTTTTCCATGGCTAATATTCCATTGTGTACATGGACCACTTCTTCTTGGTGCATTCCTCTGTTGATGGACATTTTCCTTGCTTCCAAGTGTTGCCTATGGTAAATATTGCTGGAGGGCAGGATTGCCAGCCTGTGATTTGTGATTTTCATTTTCTCAGGTGATAGACCCAGCAGTGGTTATGATTGATTGACTGGTATGGTAGCTCAACGTTTACCTTTTCAAGGCAACTCAATTGTGCTTTCATTAGTGGCTCTTACCACGTCCCCCTTAGAATCGAGGGTACGCATTTCTCCACAATCACGTCAGCATTTCTTGTTTGCAGCATTTTTGTTGATGGCCATTCTGACTGGTGTGAGCTGATAGGTTTTTGTAATTTGGGTTTACATGTCTGTAAAAATTCCTACAATTCATCATTTTTCCACGCCTTTTTCTTTTCTGTTAAAAGAAAAAAGAACAAAAGTGTGAGTATAATATACCTCTTCAAATTTTCTTTTTGGAAGGTTGCACTCTAGAATTTTTTGGTCGATTTTCGACCTCAGTATTTTTTGGAGGGCAGGTGTCATTTACAGACCTGCAATTGGTGAATATTTAGTGACCTTTTGCAGTGGGTTTAAAGCTGCTGTGGTGGGAAACGGCCACAAGGATGCAGCATTTCTCCATTCCCAAATCTGGGTACTAGGGCAGCAGAGCCGTTCTGGAAGTCGTTTGCCTAGGTTGTAAATTTGAATGGAATGTGCCAGGAAAACCCCCCATAAGTTTATGTCTCATTACTCCTAGTTCGTTGTTTTAATTTTTTCAATTGGGGTAATGGTTAGAATGTTGCTTGTCCAAGGTGTACACACTCTGGTTCATCTACATATTCTATATACCTATTTATGTAGAGATCCTCTTCCCCTGTAAATTATTACAGAGTGTTCCGTAAACCTTCCTTGCTATATGGTCGGTCTTTTTGATATATGTATATAATATGTATTTGTATACATATGGTAACGCTAATCTTCATTTATCCATTCCCCCCACCTTTCCTTTTAGATAAGCATAGGTTTTTTTTTAATAAGTCTGTGATTGACTTTCTCTGTGGAAATATGTTCATTTGTGTCAGTTATTAGATAACGCCTATAAGTGATATCATAGGATATAGGACTTTTGCTTTCCGACTTACCTCATGTTCTGTGATTATCTCCAAGATCATCTATGGTGCCTCAAAGAGCAGTGTTTCATTGTTTTCCATGGCTAGTATTCATTGTGTACATGGACCACTTCTTCTTTATCCTTTCATCTGTTGATGGACATTTTGGTTGCTTCACTGTCTTGGCTATGGTGAATAAGGCTGCAGTGCAGCTTTTGCAGCCCGGGTCTTCTTCATTCTGGTCTTCTCAGGTGAGAGGCCCATTGGTGCGCCTGCTGGATTGAATGGTACCTCAATTTTTCCTTTTCAACGCAGCTCCTTTCTGTTCTCATTATTAGCGTTTAACCCTTTTGCATCTCACCAGCAGCTAGAGGGTACACAGTTCTCTAAAACCTCTTCAGCATTTATTGTTTGTAGACTTTTTGCCAATGGTCAGTCGACTGGTGTGAGTTGAAAACTTTTTGTAGATTAGATTGCATGAGTCTAATACTTCCTGAGGTGGAGCTTTTATCCATTTTCCTTTCTTTAAAAAGAGAGTGAGTAAAACTTACCTCTTCATACTATCTTCTTGAAAATTTGGCCTGTTTTGAATTTTTTGTATCCATTCCCTACCTCAGCACAATTTTGAGGGCAGGTGTCCTTTACAGCCCTGAGTCCTTGTGAATGGTAAGTGACCATTAGCTGTGGGTTAAAAGCTGCTCTTGCGGGAATCGGCCACAAGGCGGCAGCATTTCTCCTTTACCAAATCTGGTTACTAGGGCAACAGAGCCTTACTGGAAGTGGTGTTCTAGGTTGTAAATTAGAATGGAATGTGCGAGGAAAAAGCCCTTTAAGTTTATGTCTCATTACTTCTTGTTGGTATTTTGAATTTAATTTTTATTTCTTATCACAGCAAACTTGATTACAATGTTTTGTTTGTTCTAGGTGTGCAAGATGTGGTTCTTTCACACACATGCATATATCTATTCTTCTTCGGATCCTTTTCCCATGTAGGTAATGACACAATGTTGAGTAGACTTCTCTTGGTATTGCGTAGGTCTTTGGTGATTATATATTTCACATGTGTTTGTATCTCTCTGTTAACCTCAATATGGTAATGTATCCAATCCTCACACCTTTCCATTTGGTGAACCATAAGTTTTTTTAATGAATCTATGATAGTGTTTCTCTGTGGAAATATCTTTGTTTGTATCATTTTTTAGGTAACACCTATATGTGATATGATAGGATATGTGTCTTTCGCTTTCTCACTTACTCCAAGTTGCGTGATTACTTCTAGACTCATCTATGGTGCTGCAAATGGCATTGTTTCATTTTTTCACTAGCTCTTATTCCATCTGTACAGGTAGCAGTACTTCTTTGACCACCCATCTGTCGGTGGACTTTTTGGTTACTTCCATATCTTGGCTATTGTAATACTATGCAATGTAGATTTGCGTGCCTGTGTCCTTCCAATTCTCTCTTCTTCGTTTATAGGTCTAGGCATAGGTCTGCTAGATCATATGGTAGCTCAATGGTTACCTTTTAAAGGCACCTCTATTCTGTTCTCCTTAGTGGCTCTTTCCAGGTTACGTCCCACTTAAAGTGGACGGTATGTATTTCTTCCTAGCACCTTCAGCATTTATTCTTTGTAGTTTTTGCTGATGGTTATTCTGAGTGGTGTGAGCTGATACCTCTTTGTGGTTGAATTTGCATGTGTCTCATAATGTGTTGAAATTGAGCTTTAAGACATGTCCTTTTAATTTTTCCAGCTGTGATTAGAGCTTATTTCTTCAAAGTGTTTTCTTAAAGTATGTGTCACCATTTGAAATATTTTGGCCATTATCTCCCTCAAGACATTTTGAGGGCAGGTTTCATTTACAGCCCTGAAGTACTTGTTCATATGAAGTGACCATTAGCTCAGGCTTTAAACCTGCTTTTGCAGGTAATGGCCAGAGAGCGGCAGCCTTTCTACGTTCCCCATGCTGGTACTAGGGAAACAGACCTACCGGCCAGTGGTGTTCTTCGGTTATAAATTAGACTGCAATGTGCCCGGATAAACCCACAAATGTTGATGTCTCCTTGCTTTTGTTTGTTTTTAATTTAATTTATATTTATTATTAGAGTAATATTCCATTGTGTACGTGGACCACTTCTTCTTGGTGCATTCCTCGGTTGATGGACATTTTCATTGCTTCCAAGTGCTGGCTATGGTAAATATTGCTGGCGTACAGGTTTGCCAGCCTGTGATTTTTGATTCTCATTTTCTCAGGTGATAGGCCAAGCAGTGGTTGTGATTGATTGACTGGTAGCTCAATGTTTCCCTTTTCAAAGCACCTACGTTGTGTTTTCATTAGTGGCTCTTTACATGCCCCCCCTTACAACCGAGGGTACGCATTTCTCCACACTCCCTTCACCGTTTATTTTTGGCAGCATTTTTCCTAATGGCCATTCTGATTGCTGTGAGCTGATAGGTTTTTGTAATATGGGTATGCATGACATTAAAATTTTTAAATTCATCATATTCCTACGCCTTTTTCTTTTCTCTTAAAAGAAAAAACCGTAAGTATAATAGAGCTCTTGAAATTGACTTCTTCGAAGGTTGCCCTCTTTTGAATTTTTTGGTCGATTTTTCACCCCAGAAATTTTTTGGAGGGCAGGTGTCATTTACAGAACTGCAAGTTGGTGAAAATTTAGTGACCTTTTGCAGTGGGTTCAAAGCTGCTGTTGTGGGAAACGTCCACAAGGAGGTAGCTTTTCTCCATTCCCCAATCTGGGTACTAGGGCAGCAGAGCCCTTCTGGAAGTCATTGTCCTAGGTTATAAATTAGAATGGAATTTGCCAGGAGAAATCCCCATAAGTTTATGTCTCATTACTTCTTCTTGGTTTTTAAAATTTTTTTAATCTGGGTAAAGTTTAGAATATTGTTTGTCCTAGGTGTACACCATCTGGTCCATTTGTACATTATGTATGTCTATTAATGTACAGATCCTCTTCCCATGTAAAATATTACAGTGTTCCATCGACCTCCCTTGCTATATGTTCGGTCTTTTTGATACATGTATATAATATGTATTTGTATATGTATAGTAACACTAATCCTCATTTCTCAATTTCCCCCCTCCTTTCCTTTTAGATGAGCATAGTTTGTTTTGTTTTCTAAGCCTGTGAGTGTCTTTCTCTTTGGAAATATGTTCATCTGTGTCAGTTATTAGATAATGCCATAAGTGATTATATAGGCTATAGGTCTTTTGCTTTCCGACCTACTTCATGTTTTGTGATTATCTCCAGGCTCATCTGTGGTGCCTCAAAGAGCAGCGCTTCAGTGTTTTCCATGGCTAATATTCCATTGTGTACATGGACCACTTCTTCTTGGTGCATTCCTCTGTTGATGGACATTTTCCTTGCTTCCAAGTGTTGCCTATGGTAAATATTGCTGGAGGGCAGGATTGCCAGCCTGTGATTTGTGATTTTCATTTTCTCAGGTGATAGACCCAGCAGTGGTTATGATTGATTGACTGGTATGGTAGCTCAACGTTTACCTTTTCAAGGCAACTCAATTGTGCTTTCATTAGTGGCTCTTACCACGTCCCCCTTAGAATCGAGGGTACGCATTTCTCCACAATCACGTCAGCATTTCTTGTTTGCAGCATTTTTGTTGATGGCCATTCTGACTGGTGTGAGCTGATAGGTTTTTGTAATTTGGGTTTACATGTCTGTAAAAATTCCTACAATTCATCATTTTTCCACGCCTTTTTCTTTTCTGTTAAAAGAAAAAAGAACAAAAGTGTGAGTATAATATACCTCTTCAAATTTTCTTTTTGGAAGGTTGCACTCTAGAATTTTTTGGTCGATTTTCGACCTCAGTATTTTTTGGAGGGCAGGTGTCATTTACAGACCTGCAATTGGTGAATATTTAGTGACCTTTTGCAGTGGGTTTAAAGCTGCTGTGGTGGGAAACGGCCACAAGGATGCAGCATTTCTCCATTCCCAAATCTGGGTACTAGGGCAGCAGAGCCGTTCTGGAAGTCGTTTGCCTAGGTTGTAAATTTGAATGGAATGTGCCAGGAAAACCCCCCATAAGTTTATGTCTCATTACTCCTAGTTCGTTGTTTTAATTTTTTCAATTGGGGTAATGGTTAGAATGTTGCTTGTCCAAGGTGTACACACTCTGGTTCATCTACATATTCTATATGCCTATTTATGTAGAGATCCTCTTCCCCTGTAAATTATTACAGAGTGTTCCGTAAACCTTCCTTGCTATATGGTCGGTCTTTTTGATATATGTATATAATATGTATTTGTATACATATGGTAACGCTAATCTTCATTTATCCATTCCCCCCACCTTTCCTTTTAGATAAGCATAGGTTTTTTTTTAATAAGTCTGTGATTGACTTTCTCTGTGGAAATATGTTCATTTGTGTCAGTTATTAGATAACGCCTATAAGTGATATCATAGGATATAGGACTTTTGCTCTGCTTTCCGACTTACCTCATGTTCTGTGATTATCTCCAAGATCATCTATGGTGCCTCAAAGAGCAGTGTTTCATTGTTTTCCATGGCTAGTATTCATTGTGTACATGGACCACTTCTTCTTTATCCTTTCATCTGTTGATGGACATTTTGGTTGCTTCACTGTCTTGGCTATGGTGAATAAGGCTGCAGTGCAGCTTTTGCAGCCCGGGTCTTCTTCATTCTGGTCTTCTCAGGTGAGAGGCCCATTGGTGCGTCTGCTGGATTGAATGGTACCTCAATTTTTCCTTTTCAACGCAGCTCCTTTCTGTTCTCATTATTAGCGTTTAACCCTTTTGCATCTCACCAGCAGCTAGAGGGTACACAGTTCTCTAAAACCTCTTCAGCATTTATTGTTTGTAGACTTTTTGCCAATGGTCAGTCGACTGGTGTGAGTTGAAAACTTTTTGTAGATTAGATTGCATGAGTCTAATACTTCCTGAGGTGGAGCTTTTATCCATTTTCCTTTCTTTAAAAAGAGAGTGAGTAAAACTTACCTCTTCATACTATCTTCTTGAAAATTTGGCCTGTTTTGAATTTTTTGTATCCATTCCCTACCTCAGCACAATTTTGAGGGCAGGTGTCCTTTACAGCCCTGAGTCCTTGTGAATGGTAAGTGACCATTAGCTGTGGGTTAAAAGCTGCTCTTGCGGGAATCGGCCACAAGGCGGCAGCATTTCTCCTTTACCAAATCTGGTTACTAGGGCAACAGAGCCTTACTGGAAGTGGTGTTCTAGGTTGTAAATTAGAATGGAATGTGCGAGGAAAAAGCCCTTTAAGTTTATGTCTCATTACTTCTTGTTGGTATTTTGAATTTAATTTTTATTTCTTATCACAGCAAACTTGATTACAATGTTTTGTTTGTTCTAGGTGTGCAAGATGTGGTTCTTTCACACACATGCATATATCTATTCTTCTTCGGATCCTTTTCCCATGTAGGTAATGACACAATGTTGAGTAGACTTCTCTTGGTATTGCGTAGGTCTTTGGTGATTATATATTTCACATGTGTTTGTATCTCTCTGTTAACCTCAATATGGTAATGTATCCAATCCTCACACCTTTCCATTTGGTGAACCATAAGTTTTTTTAATGAATCTATGATAGTGTTTCTCTGTGGAAATATCTTTGTTTGTATCATTTTTTAGGTAACACCTATATGTGATATGATAGGATATGTGTCTTTCGCTTTCTCACTTACTCCAAGTTGCGTGATTACTTCTAGACTCATCTATGGTGCTGCAAATGGCATTGTTTCATTTTTTCACTAGCTCTTATTCCATCTGTACAGGTAGCAGTACTTCTTTGACCACCCATCTGTCGGTGGACTTTTTGGTTACTTCCATATCTTGGCTATTGTAATACTATGCAATGTAGATTTGCGTGCCTGTGTCCTTCCAATTCTCTCTTCTTCATTTATAGGTCTAGGCATAGGTCTGCTAGATCATATGGTAGCTCAATGGTTACCTTTTAAAGGCACCTCTATTCTGTTCTCCTTAGTGGCTCTTTCCAGGTTAGGTCCCACTTAAAGTGGACGGTATGTATTTCTTCCTAGCACCTTCAGCATTTATTCTTTGTAGTTTTTGCTGATGGTTATTCTGAGTGGTGTGAGCTGATACCTCTTTGTGGTTGAATTTGCATGTGTCTCATAATGTGTTGAAATTGAGCTTTAAGACATGTCCTTTTAATTTTTCCAGCTGTGATTAGAGCTTATTTCTTCAAAGTGTTTTCTTAAAGTATGTGTCACCATTTGAAATATTTTGGCCATTATCTCCCTCAAGACATTTTGAGGGCAGGTTTCATTTACAGCCCTGAAGTACTTGTTCATATGAAGTGACCATTAGCTCAGGCTTTAAACCTGCTTTTGAAGGTAATGGCCAGAGAGCGGCAGCCTTTCTACGTTCCCCATGCTGGTACTAGGGAAACAGACCTACCGGCCAGTGGTGTTCTTCGGTTATAAATTAGAGTGCAATGTGCCCGGATAAACCCACAAATGTTGATGTCTCCTTGCTTTTGTTTGTTTTTAATTTAATTTATATTTATTATTAGAGTAATATTCCATTGTGTACGTGGACCACTTCTTCTTGGTGCATTCCTCGGTTGATGGACATTTTCATTGCTTCCAAGTGCTGGCTATGGTAAATATTGCTGGCGTACAGGTTTGCCAGCCTGTGATTTTTGATTCTCATTTTCTCAGGTGATAGGCCAAGCAGTGGTTGTGATTGATTGACTGGTAGCTCAATGTTTCCCTTTTCAAAGCACCTACGTTGTGTTTTCATTAGTGGCTCTTTACATGCCCCCCCTTACAACCGAGGGTACGCATTTTTCCACACTCCCTTCACCGTTTATTTTTGGCAGCATTTTTCCTAATGGCCATTCTGATTGCTGTGAGCTGATAGGTTTTTGTAATATGGGTATGCATGACATTAAAATTTTTAAATTCATCATATTCCTACGCCTTTTTCTTTTCTCTTAAAAGAAAAAACCGTAAGTATAATAGAGCTCTTGAAATTGACTTCTTCGAAGGTTGCCCTCTTTTGAATTTTTTGGTCGATTTTTCACCCCAGAAATTTTTTGGAGGGCAGGTGTCATTTACAGAACTGCAAGTTGGTGAAAATTTAGTGACCTTTTGCAGTGGGTTCAAAGCTGCTGTTGTGGGAAACGTCCACAAGGAGGTAGCTTTTCTCCATTCCCCAATCTGGGTACTAGGGCAGCAGAGCCCTTCTGGAAGTCATTGTCCTAGGTTATAAATTAGAATGGAATTTGCCAGGAGAAATCCCCATAAGTTTATGTCTCATTACTTCTTCTTGGTTTTTAAAATTTTTTTAATCTGGGTAAAGTTTAGAATATTGTTTGTCCTAGGTGTACACCATCTGGTCCATTTGTACATTATGTATGTCTATTAATGTACAGATCCTCTTCCCATGTAAAATATTACAGTGTTCCATCGACCTCCCTTGCTATATGTTCGGTCTTTTTGATACATGTATATAATATGTATTTGTATATGTATAGTAACACTAATCCTCATTTCTCAATTTCCCCCCTCCTTTCCTTTTAGATGAGCATAGTTTGTTTTGTTTTCTAAGCCTGTGAGTGTCTTTCTCTTTGGAAATATGTTCATCTGTGTCAGTTATTAGATAATGCCATAAGTGATTATATAGGCTATAGGTCTTTTGCTTTCCGACCTACTTCATGTTTTGTGATTATCTCCAGGCTCATCTGTGGTGCCTCAAAGAGCAGCGCTTCAGTGTTTTCCATGGCTAATATTCCATTGTGTACATGGACCACTTCTTCTTGGTGCACTCCTCTGTTGATGGACATTTTCCTTGCTTCCAAGTGTTGCCTATGGTAAATATTGCTGGAGGGCAGGATTGCCAGCCTGTGATTTGTGATTTTCATTTTCTCAGGTGATAGACCCAGCAGTGGTTATGATTGATTGACTGGTATGGTAGCTCAACGTTTACCTTTTCAAGGCAACTCAATTGTGCTTTCATTAGTGGCTCTTACCACGTCCCCCTTAGAATCGAGGGTACGCATTTCTCCACAATCACGTCAGCATTTCTTGTTTGCAGCATTTTTGTTGATGGCCATTCTGACTGGTGTGAGCTGATAGGTTTTTGTAATTTGGGTTTACATGTCTGTAAAAATTCCTACAATTCATCATTTTTCCACGCCTTTTTCTTTTCTGTTAAAAGAAAAAAGAACAAAAGTGTGAGTATAATATACCTCTTCAAATTTTCTTTTTGGAAGGTTGCACTCTAGAATTTTTTGGTCGATTTTCGACCTCAGTATTTTTTGGAGGGCAGGTGTCATTTACAGACCTGCAATTGGTGAATATTTAGTGACCTTTTGCAGTGGGTTTAAAGCTGCTGTGGTGGGAAACGGCCACAAGGATGCAGCATTTCTCCATTCCCAAATCTGGGTACTAGGGCAGCAGAGCCGTTCTGGAAGTCATTTGCCTAGGTTGTAAATTTGAATGGAATGTGCCAGGAAAACCCCCCATAAGTTTATGTCTCATTACTCCTAGTTCGTTGTTTTAATTTTTTCAATTGGGGTAATGGTTAGAATGTTGCTTGTCCAAGGTGTACACACTCTGGTTCATCTACATATTCTATATACCTATTTATGTAGAGATCCTCTTCCCCTGTAAATTATTACAGAGTGTTCCGTAAACCTTCCTTGCTATATGGTCGGTCTTTTTGATATATGTATATAATATGTATTTGTATACATATGGTAACGCTAATCTTCATTTATCCATTCCCCCCACCTTTCCTTTTAGATAAGCATAGTTTTTTTTTAATAAGTCTGTGATTGACTTTCTCTGTGGAAATATGTTCATTTGTGTCAGTTATTAGATAACGCCTATAAGTGATATCATAGGATATAGGACTTTTGCTTTCCGACTTACCTCATGTTCTATGATTATCTCCAAGATCATCTATGGTGCCTCAAAGAGCAGTGTTTCATTGTTTTCCATGGCTAGTATTCATTGTGTACATGGACCACTTCTTCTTTATCCTTTCATCTGTTGATGGACATTTTGGTTGCTTCACTGTCTTGTCTATTGTGAATAAGGCTGCAGTGCAGCTTTTGCAGCCCGGGTCTTCTTCATTCTGGTCTTCTCAGGTGAGAGGCCCATTGGTGCGCCTGCTGGATTGAATGGTACCTCAATTTTTCCTTTTCAACGCAGCTCCTTTCTGTTCTCATTATTAGCGTTTAACCCTTTTGCATCTCACCAGCAGCTAGAGGGTACACAGTTCTCTAAAACCTCTTCAGCATTTATTGTTTGTAGACTTTTTGCCAATGGTCAGTCGACTGGTGTAAGTTGAAACTTTTTGTAGATTAGATTGCATGAGTCTAATTCTTCCTGAGGTGGAGCTTTTATCCATTTTCCTTTCTTTAAAAAGAGAGTGAGTAAAACTTACCTCTTCATACTATCTTCTTGAAAATTTGGCCTGTTTTGAATTTTTTGTATCCATTCCCTACCTCAGCACAATTTTGAGGGCAGGTGTCCTTTACAGCCCTGAGTCCTTGTGAATGGTAAGTGACCATTAGCTGTGGGTTAAAAGCTGCTCTTGCGGGAATCGGCCACAAGGCGGCAGCATTTCTCCTTTACCAAATCTGGTTTCTAGGGCAACAGAGCCTTACTGGAAGTGGTGTTCTAGGTTGTAAATTAGAATGGAATGTGCGAGGAAAAAGCCCTTTAAGTTTATGTCTCATTACTTCTTGTTGGTATTTTGAACTTAATTTTTATTTCTTATCACAGCAAACTTGATTACAATGTTTTGTTTGTTCTAGGTGTGCAAGATGTGGTTCTTTCACACACATGCATATATCTATTCTTCTTCGGATCCTTTTCCCATGTAGGTAATGACACAATGTTGAGTAGACTTCTCTTGGTATTGCGTAGGTCTTTGGTGATTATATATTTCACATGTGTTTGTATCTCTCTGTTAACCTCAATATGGTAATGTATCCAATCCTCACACCTTTCCATTTGGTGAACCATAAGTTTTTTTAATGAATCTATGATAGTGTTTCTCTGTGGAAATATCTTTGTTTGTATCATTTTTTAGGTAACACCTATATGTGATATGATAGGATATGTGTCTTTCGCTTTCTCACTTACTCCAAGTTGCGTGATTACTTCTAGACTCATCTATGGTGCTGCAAATGGCATTGTTTCATTTTTTCACTAGCTCCTATTCCATCTGTACAGGTAGCAGTTCTTCTTTGTCCACCCATCTGTCGGTGGACTTTTTGGTTACTTCCATATCTTGGCTATTGTAATACTATGCAATGTAGATTTGCGTGCCTGTGTCCTTCCAATTCTCTCTTCTTAGTTTATAGGCCCAGGAATAGGTCTGCTGGATCATATGGTAGCTCAATGGTTACCTTTTAAAGGCACCTCTATTCTGTTCTCCTTAGTGGCTCTTTCCAGGTTACGTCCCACTTAAAGTAGAGGGTATGCATTTCTTCCCGGCACCTTCAGCATTTATTCTTTGTAGTTTTTGCTGATGGTTATTCTGAGTGGTGTGAGCTGATACCTCTTTGTGGTTGAATTTGCATGTGTCTCATAATGTGTTGAAATTGAGCTTTAAGACATGTCCTTTTTATTTTTCCAGCTGTGATTAGAGCTTATTTCTTCAAAGTGTTTTCTTAAAGTATGTGTCACCATTTGAAATATTTTGGCCATTATCTCCCTCAAGACATTTTGAGGGCAGATTTCATTTACAGACCTGCAGTACTTGTTCATATGAAGTGACCATTAGCTCAGGCTTTAAACCTGCTTTTGCAGGTAATGGCCAGAGAGCGGCAGCCTTTCTACGTTCCCCATGCTGGTACTAGGGAAACAGACCTACCGGCCAGTGGTGTTCTTCGGTTATAAATTAGACTGCAATGTGCCCGGATAAACCCACAAATGTTGATGTCTCCTTGCTTTTGTTTGTTTTTAATTTAATTTATATTTATTATTAGAGTAATATTCCATTGTGTACGTGGACCACTTCTTCTTGGTGCATTCCTCGGTTGATGGACATTTTCATTGCTTCCAAGTGCTGGCTATGGTAAATATTGCTGGCGTACAGGTTTGCCAGCCTGTGATTTTTGATTCTCATTTTCTCAGGTGATAGGCCAAGCAGTGGTTGTGATTGATTGACTGGTAGCTCAATGTTTCCCTTTTCAAAGCACCTACATTGTGTTTGCATTAGTGGCTCTTTACATGTCCCCCCTTACAAACGAGGGTACGCATTTCTCCACACACCCTTCACCGTTTATATTTTGCAGCATTTTTCCTAAAGGCCATTCTGATTGCTGTGAGCTGATAGGTTTTTGTAATATGGGTATGCATGACATTAAAATTTTTAAAATTCATCATATTCCTACGCCTTTTTCTTTTCTCTTAAAAGAAAAAACCGTAAGTACAATAGAGCTCTTGAAATTGGCTTCTTCGAAGGTTGCCCTCTTTTGAATTTTTTGGTCGATTTTTGACCCCAGAAATTTTTTGGAGGGCAGGTGTCATTGACAGAACTGCAAGTTGGTGAAAATTTAGTGACCTTTTGCAGTGGGTTCAAAGCTGCTGTTGTGGGAAACGTCCACAAGGAGGTAGCTTTTCTCCATTCCCCAATCTGGGTACTAGGGCAGCAGAGCCTTTCTGGAAGTCATTGTCCTAGGTTATAAATTAGAATGGAATTTGCCAGGAGAAATCCCCATAAGTTTATGTCTCATTACTTCTTCTTGGTTTTTAAAATTTTTTTAATCTGGGTAAAGTTTAGAATATTGTTTGTCCTAGGTGTACACCATCTGGTCCATTTGTACATTATGTATGTCTATTAATGTACAGATCCTCTTCCCATGTAAAATATTACAGTGTTCCATCGACCTCCCTTGCTATATGTTCGGTCTTTTTGATACATGTATATAATATGTATTTGTATATGTATAGTAACACTAATCCTCATTTCTCAATTTCCCCCCTCCTTTCCTTTTAGATGAGCATAGTTTGTTTTGTTTTCTAAGCCTGTGAGTGTCTTTCTCTTTGGAAATATGTTCATCTGTGTCAGTTATTAGATAATGCCATAAGTGATTATATAGGCTATAGGTCTTTTGCTTTCCGACCTACTTCATGTTTTGTGATTATCTCCAGGCTCATCTGTGGTGCCTCAAAGAGCAGCGCTTCAGTGTTTTCCATGGCTAATATTCCATTGTGTACATGGACCACTTCTTCTTGGTGCATTCCTCTGTTGATGGACATTTTCCTTGCTTCCAAGTGTTGCCTATGGTAAATAATGCTGGAGGGCAGGATTGCCAGCCTGTGATTTGTGATTTTCATTTTCTCAGGTGATAGACCCAGCAGTGGTTATGATTGATTGACTGGTATGGTAGCTCAACGTTTACCTTTTCAAGGCACCTCAATTGTGCTTTCATTAGTGGCTCTTACCACGTCCCCCTTAGAATCGAGGGTACGCACTTCTCCACAATCAGGTCAGCATTTCTTGTTTGCAGCATTTTTGTTGATGGCCATTCTGACTGGTGTGAGCTGATAGGTGTTTGTAATTTGGGTTTACATGTCTGTAAAAATTCCTACAATTCATCATTTTTCCACGCCTTTTTCTTTTCTGTTAAAAGAAAAAAGAACAAAAGTGTGAGTATAATATACCTCTTCAAATTTTCTTTTTGGAAGGTTGCACTCTAGAATTTTTTGGTCGATTTTCGACCTCAGTATTTTTTGGAGGGCAGGTGTCATTTACAGACCTGCAATTGGTGAATATTTAGTGACCTTTTGCAGTGGGTTTAAAGCTGCTGTGGTGGGAAATGGCCACAAGGATGCAGCATTTCTCCATTCCCAAATCTGGGTACTAGGGCAGCACAGCCGTTCTGGAAGTCGTTTGCCTAGGTTGTAAATTTGAATGGAATGTGCCAGGAAAACCCCCCATAAGTTTATGTCTCATTACGCCTAGTTCGTTGTTTTAATTTTTTCAATTGGGGTAATGGTTAGAATGTTGCTTGTCCAAGGTGTACACACTCTGGTTCATCTACATATTCTATATACCTATTTATGTAGAGATCATCTTCCCCTGTAAATTATTACAGAGTGTTCCGTAAACCTTCCTTGCTATATGGTCGGTCTTTTTGATATATGTATATAATATGTATTTGTATACATATGGTAACGCTAATCTTCATTTATCCATTCCCCCCACCTTTCCTTTTAGATAAGCATAGGTTTTTTTTTAATAAGTCTGTGATTGACTTTCTCTGTGGAAATATGTTCATTTGTGTCAGTTATTAGATAACGCCTATAAGTGATATCATAGGATATAGGACTTTTGCTTTCCGACTTACCTCATGTTCTATGATTATCTCCAAGATCATCTATGGTGCCTCAAAGAGCAGTGTTTCATTGTTTTCCATGGCTAGTATTCATTGTGTACATGGACCACTTCTTCTTTATCCTTTCATCTGTTGATGGACATTTTGGTTGCTTCACTGTCTTGTCTATTGTGAATAAGGCTGCAGTGCAGCTTTTGCAGCCCGGGTCTTCTTCATTCTGGTCTTCTCAGGTGAGAGGCCCATTGGTGCGCCTGCTGGATTGAATGGTACCTCAATTTTTCCTTTTCAACGCAACTCCTTTCTGTTCTCATTATTAGCGTTTAACCCTTTTGCATCTCACCAGCAGCTAGAGGGTACACAGTTCTCTAAAACCTCTTCAGCATTTATTGTTTGTAGACTTTTTGCCAATGGTCAGTCGACTGGTGTGAGTTGAAAACTTTTTGTAGATTAGATTGCATGAGTCTAATACTTCCTGAGGTGGAGCTTTTATCCATTTTCCTTTCTTTAAAAAGAGAGTGAGTAAAACTTACCTCTTCATACTATCTTCTTGAAAATTTGGCCTGTTTTGAATTTTTTGTATCCATTCCCTACCTCAGCACAATTTTGAGGGCAGGTGTCCTTTACAGCCCTGAGTCCTTGTGAATGGTAAGTGACCATTAGCTGTGGGTTAAAAGCTGCTCTTGCGGGAATCGGCCACAAGGCGGCAGCATTTCTCCTTTACCAAATCTGGTTACTAGGGCAACAGAGCCTTACTGGAAGTGGTGTTCTAGGTTGTAAATTAGAATGGAATGTGCGAGGAAAAAGCCCTTTAAGTTTATGTCTCATTACTTCTTGTTGGTATTTTGAATTTAATTTTTATTTCTTATCACAGCAAACTTGATTACAATGTTTTGTTTGTTCTAGGTGTGCAAGATGTGGTTCTTTCACACACATGCATATATCTATTCTTCTTCGGATCCTTTTCCCATGTAGGTAATGACACAATGTTGAGTAGACTTCTCTTGGTATTGCGTAGGTCTTTGGTGATTATATATTTCACATGTGTTTGTATCTCTCTGTTAACCTCAATATGGTAATGTATCCAATCCTCACACCTTTCCATTTGGTGAACCATAAGTTTTTTTAATGAATCTATGATAGTGTTTCTCTGTGGAAATATCTTTGTTTGTATCATTTTTTAGGTAACACCTATATGTGATATGATAGGATATGTGTCTTTCGCTTTCTCACTTACTCCAAGTTGCGTGATTACTTCTAGACTCATCTATGGTGCTGCAAATGGCATTGTTTCATTTTTTCACTAGCTCCTATTCCATCTGTACAGGTAGCAGTTCTTCTTTGTCCACCCATCTGTCGGTGGACTTTTTGGTTACTTCCATATCTTGGCTATTGTAATACTATGCAATGTAGATTTGCGTGCCTGTGTCCTTCCAATTCTCTCTTCTTAGTTTATAGGCCCAGGAATAGGTCTGCTGGATCATATGGTAGCTCAATGGTTACCTTTTAAAGGCACCTCTATTCTGTTCTCCTTAGTGGCTCTTTCCAGGTTACGTCCCACTTAAAGTAGAGGGTATGCATTTCTTCCCGGCACCTTCAGCATTTATTCTTTGTAGTTTTTGCTGATGGTTATTCTGAGTGGTGTGAGCTGATACCTCTTTGTGGTTGAATTTGCATGTGTCTCATAATGTGTTGAAATTGAGCTTTAAGACATGTCCTTTTTATTTTTCCAGCTGTGATTAGAGCTTATTTCTTCAAAGTGTTTTCTTAAAGTATGTGTCACCATTTGAAATATTTTGGCCATTATCTCCCTCAAGACATTTTGAGGGCAGATTTCATTTACAGACCTGCAGTACTTGTTCATATGAAGTGACCATTAGCTCAGGCTTTAAACCTGCTTTTGCAGGTAATGGCCAGAGAGCGGCAGCCTTTCTACGTTCCCCATGCTGGTACTAGGGAAACAGACCTACCGGCCAGTGGTGTTCTTCGGTTATAAATTAGACTGCAATGTGCCCGGATAAACCCACAAATGTTGATGACTCCTTGCTTTTGTTTGTTTTTAATTTAATTTATATTTATTATTAGAGTAATATTCCATTGTGTACGTGGACCACTTCTTCTTGGTGCATTCCTCGGTTGATGGACATTTTCATTGCTTCCAAGTGCTGGCTATGGTAAATATTGCTGGCGTACAGGTTTGCCAGCCTGTGATTTTTGATTCTCATTTTCTCAGGTGATAGGCCAAGCAGTGGTTGTGATTGATTGACTGGTAGCTCAATGTTTCCCTTTTCAAAGCACCTACATTGTGTTTGCATTAGTGGCTCTTTACATGTCCCCCCTTACAAACGAGGGTACGCATTTCTCCACACTCCCTTCACCGTTTATATTTTGCAGCATTTTTCCTAAAGGCCATTCTGATTGCTGTGAGCTGATAGGTTTTTGTAATATGGGTATGCATGACATTAAAATTTTTAAAATTCATCATATTCCTACGCCTTTTTCTTTTCTCTTAAAAGAAAAAACCGTAAGTACAATAGAGCTCTTGAAATTGACTTCTTCGAAGGTTGCCCTCTTTTGAATTTTTTGGTCGATTTTTGACCCCAGAAATTTTTTGGAGGGCAGGTGTCATTGACAGAACTGCAAGTTGGTGAAAATTTAGTGACCTTTTGCAGTGGGTTCAAAGCTGCTGTTGTGGGAAACGTCCACAAGGAGGTAGCTTTTCTCCATTCCCCAATCTGGGTACTAGGGCAGCAGAGCCTTTCTGGAAGTCATTGTCCTAGGTTATAAATTAGAATGGAATTTGCCAGGAGAAATCCCCATAAGTTTATGTCTCATTACTTCTTCTTGGTTTTTAAAATTTTTTTAATCTGGGTAAAGTTTAGAATATTGTTTGTCCTAGGTGTACACCATCTGGTCCATTTGTACATTATGTATGTCTATTAATGTACAGATCCTCTTCCCATGTAAAATATTACAGTGTTCCATCGACCTCCCTTGCTATATGTTCGGTCTTTTTGATACATGTATATAATATGTATTTGTATATGTATAGTAACACTAATCCTCATTTCTCAATTTCCCCCCTCCTTTCCTTTCAGATGAGCATAGTTTGTTTTGTTTTCTAAGCCTGTGAGTGTCTTTCTCTTTGGAAATATGTTCATCTGTGTCAGTTATTAGATAATGCCATAAGTGATTATATAGGCTATAGGTCTTTTGCTTTCCGACCTACTTCATGTTTTGTGATTATCTCCAGGCTCATCTGTGGTGCCTCAAAGAGCAGCGCTTCAGTGTTTTCCATGGCTAATATTCCATTGTGTACATGGACCACTTCTTCTTGGTGCACTCCTCTGTTGATGGACATTTTCCTTGCTTCCAAGTGTTGCCTATGGTAAATATTGCTGGAGGGCAGGATTGCCAGCCTGTGATTTGTGATTTTCATTTTCTCAGGTGATAGACCCAGCAGTGGTTATGATTGATTGACTGGTATGGTAGCTCAACGTTTACCTTTTCAAGGCACCTCAATTGTGCTTTCATTAGTGGCTCTTACCACGTCCCCCTTAGAATCGAGGGTACGCATTTCTCCACAATCACGTCAGCATTTCTTGTTTGCAGCATTTTTGTTGATGGCCATTCTGACTGGTGTGAGCTGATAGGTGTTTGTAATTTGGGTTTACATGTCTGTAAAAATTCCTACAATTCATCATTTTTCCACGCCTTTTTCTTTTCTGTTAAAAGAAAAAAGAACAAAAGTGTGAGTATAATATACCTCTTCAAATTTTCTTTTTGGAAGGTTGCACTCTAGAATTTTTTGGTCGATTTTCGACCTCAGTATTTTTTGGAGGGCAGGTGTCATTTACAGACCTGCAATTGGTGAATATTTAGTGACCTTTTGCAGTGGGTTTAAAGCTGCTGTGGTGGGAAACGGCCACAAGGATGCAGCATTTCTCCATTCCCAAATCTGGGTACTAGGGCAGCAGAGCCGTTCTGGAAGTCGTTTGCCTAGGTTGTAAATTTGAATGGAATGTGCCAGGAAACCCCCCCATAAGTTTATGTCTCATTACTCCTAGTTCGTTGTTTTAATTTTTTCAATTGGGGTAATGGTTAGAATGTTGCTTGTCCAAGGTGTACACACTCTGGTTCATCTACATATTCTATATACCTATTTATGTAGAGATCCTCTTCCCCTGTAAATTATTACAGAGTGTTCCGTAAACCTTCCTTGCTATATGGTCGGTCTTTTTGATATATGTATATAATATGTATTTGTATACATATGGTAACGCTAATCTTCATTTATCCATTCCCCCCACCTTTCCTTTTAGATAAGCATAGGTTTTTTTTTAATAAGTCTGTGATTGACTTTCTCTGTGGAAATATGTTCATTTGTGTCAGTTATTAGATAACGCCTATAAGTGATATCATAGGATATAGGACTTTTGCTTTCCGACTTACCTCATGTTCTGTGATTATCTCCAAGATCATCTATGGTGCCTCAAAGAGCAGTGTTTCATTGTTTTCCATGGCTAGTATTCATTGTGTACATGGACCACTTCTTCTTTATCCTTTCATCTGTTGATGGACATTTTGGTTGCTTCACTGTCTTGTCTATTGTGAATAAGGCTGCAGTGCAGCTTTTGCAGCCCGGGTCTTCTTCATTCTGGTCTTCTCAGGTGAGAGGCCCATTGGTGCGCCTGCTGGATTGAATGGTACCTCAATTTTTCCTTTTCAACGCAACTCCTTTCTGTTCTCATTATTAGCGTTTAACCCTTTTGCATCTCACCAGCAGCTAGAGGGTACACAGTTCTCTAAAACCTCTTCAGCATTTATTGTTTGTAGACTTTTTGCCAATGGTCAGTCGACTGGTGTGAGTTGAAAACTTTTTGTAGATTAGATTGCATGAGTCTAATACTTCCTGAGGTGGAGCTTTTATCCATTTTCCTTTCTTTAAAAAGAGAGTGAGTAAAACTTACCTCTTCATACTATCTTCTTGAAAATTTGGCCTGTTTTGAATTTTTTGTATCCATTCCCTACCTCAGCACAATTTTGAGGGCAGGTGTCCTTTACAGCCCTGAGTCCTTGTGAATGGTAAGTGACCATTAGCTGTGGGTTAAAAGCTGCTCTTGCGGGAATCGGCCACAAGGCGGCAGCATTTCTCCTTTACCAAATCTGGTTACTAGGGCAACAGAGCCTTACTGGAAGTGGTGTTCTAGGTTGTAAATTAGAATGGAATGTGCGAGGAAAAAGCCCTTTAAGTTTATGTCTCATTACTTCTTGTTGGTATTTTGAATTTAATTTTTATTTCTTATCACAGCAAACTTGATTACAATGTTTTGTTTGTTCTAGGTGTGCAAGATGTGGTTCTTTCACACACATGCATATATCTATTCTTCTTCGGATCCTTTTCCCATGTAGGTAATGACACAATGTTGAGTAGACTTCTCTTGGTATTGCGTAGGTCTTTGGTGATTATATATTTCACATGTGTTTGTATCTCTCTGTTAACCTCAATATGGTAATGTATCCAATCCTCACACCTTTCCATTTGGTGAACCATAAGTTTTTTTAATGAATCTATGATAGTGTTTCTCTGTGGAAATATCTTTGTTTGTATCATTTTTTAGGTAACACCTATATGTGATATGATAGGATATGTGTCTTTCGCTTTCTCACTTACTCCAAGTTGCGTGATTACTTCTAGACTCATCTATGGTGCTGCAAATGGCATTGTTTCATTTTTTCACTAGCTCCTATTCCATCTGTACAGGTAGCAGTTCTTCTTTGTCCACCCATCTGTCGGTGGACTTTTTGGTTACTTCCATATCTTGGCTATTGTAATACTATGCAATGTAGATGTGTGTGCCTGTGTCCTTCCAATTCTCTCTTCTTAGTTTATAGGCCCAGGAATAGGTCTGCTGGATCATATGGTAGCTCAATGGTTACCTTTTAAAGGCACCTCTATTCTGTTCTCCTTAGTGGCTCTTTCCAGGTTACGTCCCACTTAAAGTAGAGGGTATGCATTTCTTCCCGGCACCTTCAGCATTTATTCTTTGTAGTTTTTGCTGATGGTTATTCTGAGTGGTGTGAGCTGATACCTCTTTGTGGTTGAATTTGCATGTGTCTCATAATGTGTTGAAATTGAGCTTTAAGACATGTCCTTTTAATTTTTCCAGCTGTGATTAGAGCTTATTTCTTCAAAGTGTTTTCTTATAGTATGTGTCACCATTTGAAATATTTTGGCCATTATCTCCCTCAAGACATTTTGAGGGCAGATTTCATTTACAGACCTGCAGTACTTGTTCATATGAAGTGACCATTAGCTCAGGCTTTAAACCTGCTTTTGCAGGTAATGGCCAGAGAGCGGCAGCCTTTCTACGTTCCCCATGCTGGTACTAGGGAAACAGACCTACCGGCCAGTGGTGTTCTTCGGTTATAAATTAGACTGCAATGTGCCCGGATAAACCCACAAATGTTGATGACTCCTTGCTTTTGTTTGTTTTTAATTTAATTTATATTTATTATTAGAGTAATATTCCATTGTGTACGTGGACCACTTCTTCTTGGTGCATTCCTCGGTTGATGGACATTTTCATTGCTTCCAAGTGCTGGCTATGGTAAATATTGCTGGTGTACAGGTTTGCCAGCCTGTGATTTTTGATTCTCATTTTCTCAGGTGATAGGCCAAGCAGTGGTTGTGATTGATTGACTGGTAGCTCAATGTTTCCCTTTTCAAAGCACCTACATTGTGTTTGCATTAGTGGCTCTTTACATGTCCCCCCTTACAAACGAGGGTACGCATTTCTCCACACTCCCTTCACCGTTTATATTTTGCAGCATTTTTCCTAAAGGCCATTCTGATTGCTGTGAGCTGATAGGTTTTTGTAATATGGGTATGCATGACATTAAAATTTTTAAAATTCATCATATTCCTACGCCTTTTCCTTTTCTCTTAAAAGAAAAAACCGTAAGTACAATAGAGCTCTTGAAATTGACTTCTTCGAAGGTTGCCCTCTTTTGAATTTTTTGGTCGATTTTTGACCCCAGAAATTTTTTGGATGGCAGGTGTCATTGACAGAACTGCAAGTTGGTGAAAATTTAGTGACCTTTTGCAGTGGGTTCAAAGCTGCTGTTGTGGGAAACGTCCACAAGGAGGTAGCTTTTCTCCATTCCCCAATCTGGGTACTAGGGCAGCAGAGCCTTTCTGGAAGTCATTGTCCTAGGTTATAAATTAGAATGGAATTTGCCAGGAGAAATCCCCATAAGTTTATGTCTCATTACTTCTTCTTGGTTTTTAAAATTTTTTTAATCTGGGTAAAGTTTAGAATATTGTTTGTCCTAGGTGTACACCATCTGGTCCATTTGTACATTATGTATGTCTATTAATGTACAGATCCTCTTCCCATGTAAAATATTACAGTGTTCCATCGACCTCCCTTGCTATATGTTCGGTCTTTTTGATACATGTATATAATATGTATTTGTATATGTATAGTAACACTAATCCTCATTTCTCAATTTCCCCCCTCCTTTCCTTTTAGATGAGCATAGTTTGTTTTGTTTTCTAAGCCTGTGAGTGTCTTTCTCTTTGGAAATATGTTCATCTGTGTCAGTTATTAGATAATGCCATAAGTGATTATATAGGCTATAGGTCTTTTGCTTTCCGACCTACTTCATGTTTTGTGATTATCTCCAGGCTCATCTGTGGTGCCTCAAAGAGCAGCGCTTCAGTGTTTTCCATGGCTAATATTCCATTGTGTACATGGACCACTTCTTCTTGGTGCATTCCTCTGTTGATGGACATTTTCCTTGCTTCCAAGTGTTGCCTATGGTAAATATTGCTGGAGGGCAGGATTGCCAGCCTGTGATTTGTGATTTTCATTTTCTCAGGTGATAGACCCAGCAGTGGTTATGATTGATTGACTGGTATGGTAGCTCAACGTTTACCTTTTCAAGGCACCTCAATTGTGCTTTCATTAGTGGCTCTTACCACGTCCCCCTTAGAATCGAGGGTACGCACTTCTCCACAATCAGGTCAGCATTTCTTGTTTGCAGCATTTTTGTTGATGGCCATTCTGACTGGTGTGAGCTGATAGGTGTTTGTAATTTGGGTTTACATGTCTGTAAAAATTCCTACAATTCATCATTTTTCCACGCCTTTTTCTTTTCTGTTAAAAGAAAAAAGAACAAAAGTGTGAGTATAATATACCTCTTCAAATTTTCTTTTTGGAAGGTTGCACTCTAGAATTTTTTGGTCGATTTTCGACCTCAGTATTTTTTGGAGGGCAGGTGTCATTTACAGACCTGCAATTGGTGAATATTTAGTGACCTTTTGCAGTGGGTTTAAAGCTGCTGTGGTGGGAAACGGCCACAAGGATGCAGCATTTCTCCATTCCCAAATCTGGGTACTAGGGCAGCACAGCCGTTCTGGAAGTCGTTTGCCTAGGTTGTAAATTTGAATGGAATGTGCCAGGAAAACCCCCCATAAGTTTATGTCTCATTACGCCTAGTTCGTTGTTTTAATTTTTTCAATTGGGGTAATGGTTAGAATGTTGCTTGTCCAAGGTGTACACACTCTGGTTCATCTACATATTCTATATACCTATTTATGTAGAGATCCTCTTCCCCTGTAAATTATTACAGAGTGTTCCGTAAACCTTCCTTGCTATATGGTCGGTCTTTTTGATATATGTATATAATATGTATTTGTATACATATGGTAACGCTAATCTTCATTTATCCATTCCCCCCACCTTTCCTTTTAGATAAGCATAGGTTTTTTTTTAATAAGTCTGTGATTGACTTTCTCTGTGGAAATATGTTCATTTGTGTCAGTTATTAGATAACGCCTATAAGTGATATCATAGGATATAGGACTTTTGCTTTCCGACTTACCTCATGTTCTGTGATTATCTCCAAGATCATCTATGGTGCCTCAAAGAGCAGTGTTTCATTGTTTTCCATGGCTAGTATTCATTGTGTACATGGACCACTTCTTCTTTATCCTTTCATCTGTTGATGGACATTTTGGTTGCTTCACTGTCTTGGCTATGGTGAATAAGGCTGCAGTGCAGCTTTTGCAGCCCGGGTCTTCTTCATTCTGGTCTTCTCAGGTGAGAGGCCCATTGGTGCGTCTGCTGGATTGAATGGTACCTCAATTTTTCCTTTTCAACGCAGCTCCTTTCTGTTCTCATTATTAGCGTTTAACCCTTTTGCATCTCACCAGCAGCTAGAGGGTACACAGTTCTCTAAAACCTCTTCAGCATTTATTGTTTGTAGACTTTTTGCCAATGGTCAGTCGACTGGTGTGAGTTGAAAACTTTTTGTAGATTAGATTGCATGAGTCTAATACTTCCTGAGGTGGAGCTTTTATCCATTTTCCTTTCTTTAAAAAGAGAGTGAGTAAAACTTACCTCTTCATACTATCTTCTTGAAAATTTGGCCTGTTTTGAATTTTTTGTATCCATTCCCTACCTCAGCACAATTTTGAGGGCAGGTGTCCTTTACAGCCCTGAGTCCTTGTGAATGGTAAGTGACCATTAGCTGTGGGTTAAAAGCTGCTCTTGCGGGAATCGGCCACAAGGCGGCAGCATTTCTCCTTTACCAAATCTGGTTACTAGGGCAACAGAGCCTTACTGGAAGTGGTGTTCTAGGTTGTAAATTAGAATGGAATGTGCGAGGAAAAAGCCCTTTAAGTTTATGTCTCATTACTTCTTGTTGGTATTTTGAATTTAATTTTTATTTCTTATCACAGCAAACTTGATTACAATGTTTTGTTTGTTCTAGGTGTGCAAGATGTGGTTCTTTCACACACATGCATATATCTATTCTTCTTCGGATCCTTTTCCCATGTAGGTAATGACACAATGTTGAGTAGACTTCTCTTGGTATTGCGTAGGTCTTTGGTGATTATATATTTCACATGTGTTTGTATCTCTCTGTTAACCTCAATATGGTAATGTATCCAATCCTCACACCTTTCCATTTGGTGAACCATAAGTTTTTTTAATGAATCTATGATAGTGTTTCTCTGTGGAAATATCTTTGTTTGTATCATTTTTTAGGTAACACCTATATGTGATATGATAGGATATGTGTCTTTCGCTTTCTCACTTACTCCAAGTTGCGTGATTACTTCTAGACTCATCTATGGTGCTGCAAATGGCATTGTTTCATTTTTTCACTAGCTCTTATTCCATCTGTACAGGTAGCAGTACTTCTTTGACCACCCATCTGTCGGTGGACTTTTTGGTTACTTCCATATCTTGGCTATTGTAATACTATGCAATGTAGATTTGCGTGCCTGTGTCCTTCCAATTCTCTCTTCTTCGTTTATAGGTCTAGGCATAGGTCTGCTAGATCATATGGTAGCTCAATGGTTACCTTTTAAAGGCACCTCTATTCTGTTCTCCTTAGTGGCTCTTTCCAGGTTACGTCCCACTTAAAGTGGAGGGTATGTATTTCTTCCTAGCACCTTCAGCATTTATTCTTTGTAGTTTTTGCTGATGGTTATTCTGAGTGGTGTGAGCTGATACCTCTTTGTGGTTGAATTTGCATGTGTCTCATAATGTGTTGAAATTGAGCTTTAAGACATGTCCTTTTAATTTTTCCAGCTGTGATTAGAGCTTATTTCTTCAAAGTGTTTTCTTAAAGTATGTGTCACCATTTGAAATATTTTGGCCATTATCTCCCTCAAGACATTTTGAGGGCAGGTTTCATTTACAGCCCTGAAGTACTTGTTCATATGAAGTGACCATTAGCTCAGGCTTTAAACCTGCTTTTGAAGGTAATGGCCAGAGAGCGGCAGCCTTTCTACGTTCCCCATGCTGGTACTAGGGAAACAGACCTACCGGCCAGTGGTGTTCTTCGGTTATAAATTAGAGTGCAATGTGCCCGGATAAACCCACAAATGTTGATGTCTCCTTGCTTTTGTTTGTTTTTAATTTAATTTATATTTATTATTAGAGTAATATTCCATTGTGTACGTGGACCACTTCTTCTTGGTGCATTCCTCGGTTGATGGACATTTTCATTGCTTCCAAGTGCTGGCTATGGTAAATATTGCTGGCGTACAGGTTTGCCAGCCTGTGATTTTTGATTCTCATTTTCTCAGGTGATAGGCCAAGCAGTGGTTGTGATTGATTGACTGGTAGCTCAATGTTTCCCTTTTCAAAGCACCTACGTTGTGTTTTCATTAGTGGCTCTTTACATGCCCCCCCTTACAACCGAGGGTACGCATTTTTCCACACTCCCTTCACCGTTTATTTTTGGCAGCATTTTTCCTAATGGCCATTCTGATTGCTGTGAGCTGATAGGTTTTTGTAATATGGGTATGCATGACATTAAAATTTTTAAATTCATCATATTCCTACGCCTTTTTCTTTTCTCTTAAAAGAAAAAACCGTAAGTATAATAGAGCTCTTGAAATTGACTTCTTCGAAGGTTGCCCTCTTTTGAATTTTTTGGTCGATTTTTCACCCCAGAAATTTTTTGGAGGGCAGGTGTCATTTACAGAACTGCAAGTTGGTGAAAATTTAGTGACCTTTTGCAGTGGGTTCAAAGCTGCTGTTGTGGGAAACGTCCACAAGGAGGTAGCTTTTCTCCATTCCCCAATCTGGGTACTAGGGCAGCAGAGCCCTTCTGGAAGTCATTGTCCTAGGTTATAAATTAGAATGGAATTTGCCAGGAGAAATCCCCATAAGTTTATGTCTCATTACTTCTTCTTGGTTTTTAAAATTTTTTTAATCTGGGTAAAGTTTAGAATATTGTTTGTCCTAGGTGTACACCATCTGGTCCATTTGTACATTATGTATGTCTATTAATGTACAGATCCTCTTCCCATGTAAAATATTACAGTGTTCCATCGACCTCCCTTGCTATATGTTCGGTCTTTTTGATACATGTATATAATATGTATTTGTATATGTATAGTAACACTAATCCTCATTTCTCAATTTCCCCCCTCCTTTCCTTTTAGATGAGCATAGTTTGTTTTGTTTTCTAAGCCTGTGAGTGTCTTTCTCTTTGGAAATATGTTCATCTGTGTCAGTTATTAGATAATGCCATAAGTGATTATATAGGCTATAGGTCTTTTGCTTTCCGACCTACTTCATGTTTTGTGATTATCTCCAGGCTCATCTGTGGTGCCTCAAAGAGCAGCGCTTCAGTGTTTTCCATGGCTAATATTCCATTGTGTACATGGACCACTTCTTCTTGGTGCACTCCTCTGTTGATGGACATTTTCCTTGCTTCCAAGTGTTGCCTATGGTAAATATTGCTGGAGGGCAGGATTGCCAGCCTGTGATTTGTGATTTTCATTTTCTCAGGTGATAGACCCAGCAGTGGTTATGATTGATTGACTGGTATGGTAGCTCAACGTTTACCTTTTCAAGGCAACTCAATTGTGCTTTCATTAGTGGCTCTTACCACGTCCCCCTTAGAATCGAGGGTACGCATTTCTCCACAATCACGTCAGCATTTCTTGTTTGCAGAATTTTTGTTGATGGCCATTCTGACTGGTGTGAGCTGATAGGTTTTTGTAATTTGGGTTTACATGTCTGTAAAAATTCCTACAATTCATCATTTTTCCACGCCTTTTTCTTTTCTGTTAAAAGAAAAAAGAACAAAAGTGTGAGTATAATATACCTCTTCAAATTTTCTTTTTGGAAGGTTGCACTCTAGAATTTTTTGGTCGATTTTCGACCTCAGTATTTTTTGGAGGGCAGGTGTCATTTACAGACCTGCAATTGGTGAATATTTAGTGACCTTTTGCAGTGGGTTTAAAGCTGCTGTGGTGGGAAATGGCCACAAGGATGCAGCATTTCTCCATTCCCAAATCTGGGTACTAGGGCAGCAGAGCCGTTCTGGAAGTCATTTGCCTAGGTTGTAAATTTGAATGGAATGTGCCAGGAAAACCCCCCATAAGTTTATGTCTCATTACTCCTAGTTCATTGTTTTAATTTTTTCAATTGGGGTAATGGTTAGAATGTTGCTTGTCCAAGGTGTACACACTCTGGTTCATCTACATATTCTATATACCTATTTATGTAGAGATCCTCTTCCCCTGTAAATTATTACAGAGTGTTCCGTAAACCTTCCTTGCTATATGGTCGGTCTTTTTGATATATGTATATAATATGTATTTGTATACATATGGTAACGCTAATCTTCATTTCTCCATTCCCCCCACCTTTCCTTTTAGATAAGCATAGTTTTTCTTTAATAAGTCTGTGATTGACTTTCTCTGTGGAAATATGTTCATTTGTGTCAGTTATTAGATAACGCCTATAAGTGATATCATAGGATATAGGACTTTTGCTTTCCGACTTACCTCATGTTCTATGATTATCTCCAAGATCATCTATGGTGCCTCAAAGAGCAGTGTTTCATTGTTTTCCATGGCTAGTATTCATTGTGTACATGGACCACTTCTTCTTTATCCTTTCATCTGTTGATGGACATTTTGGTTGCTTCACTGTCTTGTCTATTGTGAATAAGGCTGCAGTGCAGCTTTTGCAGCCCGGGTCTTCTTCATTCTGGTCTTCTCAGGTGAGAGGCCCATTGGTGCGCCTGCTGGATTGAATGGTACCTCAATTTTTCCTTTTCAACGCAGCTCCTTTCTGTTCTCATTATTAGCGTTTAACCCTTTTGCATCTCACCAGCAGCTAGAGGGTACACAGTTCTCTAAAACCTCTTCAGCATTTATTGTTTGTAGACTTTTTGCCAATGGTCAGTCGACTGGTGTAAGTTGAAACTTTTTGTAGATTAGATTGCATGAGTCTAATTCTTCCTGAGGTGGAGCTTTTATCCATTTTCCTTTCTTTAAAAAGAGAGTGAGTAAAACTTACCTCTTCATACTATCTTCTTGAAAATTTGGCCTGTTTTGAATTTTTTGTATCCATTCCCTACCTCAGCACAATTTTGAGGGCAGGTGTCCTTTACAGCCCTGAGTCCTTGTGAATGGTAAGTGACCATTAGCTGTGGGTTAAAAGCTGCTCTTGCGGGAATCGGCCACAAGGCGGCAGCATTTCTCCTTTACCAAATCTGGTTTCTAGGGCAACAGAGCCTTACTGGAAGTGGTGTTCTAGGTTGTAAATTAGAATGGAATGTGCGAGGAAAAAGCCCTTTAAGTTTATGTCTCATTACTTCTTGTTGGTATTTTGAACTTAATTTTTATTTCTTATCACAGCAAACTTGATTACAATGTTTTGTTTGTTCTAGGTGTGCAAGATGTGGTTCTTTCACACACATGCATATATCTATTCTTCTTCGGATCCTTTTCCCATGTAGGTAATGACACAATGTTGAGTAGACTTCTCTTGGTATTGCGTAGGTCTTTGGTGATTATATATTTCACATGTGTTTGTATCTCTCTGTTAACCTCAATATGGTAATGTATCCAATCCTCACACCTTTCCATTTGGTGAACCATAAGTTTTTTTAATGAATCTATGATAGTGTTTCTCTGTGGAAATATCTTTGTTTGTATCATTTTTTAGGTAACACCTATATGTGATATGATAGGATATGTGTCTTTCGCTTTCTCACTTACTCCAAGTTGCGTGATTACTTCTAGACTCATCTATGGTGCTGCAAATGGCATTGTTTCATTTTTTCACTAGCTCCTATTCCATCTGTACAGGTAGCAGTTCTTCTTTGTCCACCCATCTGTCGGTGGACTTTTTGGTTACTTCCATATCTTGGCTATTGTAATACTATGCAATGTAGATGTGTGTGCCTGTGTCCTTCCAATTCTCTCTTCTTAGTTTATAGGCCCAGGAATAGGTCTGCTGGATCATATGGTAGCTCAATGGTTACCTTTTAAAGGCACCTCTATTCTGTTCTCCTTAGTGGCTCTTTCCAGGTTACGTCCCACTTAAAGTAGAGGGTATGCATTTCTTCCCGGCACCTTCAGCATTTATTCTTTGTAGTTTTTGCTGATGGTTATTCTGAGTGGTGTGAGCTGATACCTCTTTGTGGTTGAATTTGCATGTGTCTCATAATGTGTTGAAATTGAGCTTTAAGACATGTCCTTTTTATTTTTCCAGCTGTGATTAGAGCTTATTTCTTCAAAGTGTTTTCTTAAAGTATGTGTCACCATTTGAAATATTTTGGCCATTATCTCCCTCAAGACATTTTGAGGGCAGATTTCATTTACAGACCTGCAGTACTTGTTCATATGAAGTGACCATTAGCTCAGGCTTTAAACCTGCTTTTGCAGGTAATGGCCAGAGAGCGGCAGCCTTTCTACGTTCCCCATGCTGGTACTAGGGAAACAGACCTACCGGCCAGTGGTGTTCTTCGGTTATAAATTAGACTGCAATGTGCCCGGATAAACCCACAAATGTTGATGTCTCCTTGCTTTTGTTTGTTTTTAATTTAATTTATATTTATTATTAGAGTAATATTCCATTGTGTACGTGGACCACTTCTTCTTGGTGCATTCCTCGGTTGATGGACATTTTCATTGCTTCCAAGTGCTGGCTATGGTAAATATTGCTGGCGTACAGGTTTGCCAGCCTGTGATTTTTGATTCTCATTTTCTCAGGTGATAGGCCAAGCAGTGGTTGTGATTGATTGACTGGTAGCTCAATGTTTCCCTTTTCAAAGCACCTACATTGTGTTTGCATTAGTGGCTCTTTACATGTCCCCCCTTACAAACGAGGGTACGCATTTCTCCACACACCCTTCACCGTTTATATTTTGCAGCATTTTTCCTAAAGGCCATTCTGATTGCTGTGAGCTGATAGGTTTTTGTAATATGGGTATGCATGACATTAAAATTTTTAAAATTCATCATATTCCTACGCCTTTTTCTTTTCTCTTAAAAGAAAAAACCGTAAGTACAATAGAGCTCTTGAAATTGGCTTCTTCGAAGGTTGCCCTCTTTTGAATTTTTTGGTCGATTTTTGACCCCAGAAATTTTTTGGAGGGCAGGTGTCATTGACAGAACTGCAAGTTGGTGAAAATTTAGTGACCTTTTGCAGTGGGTTCAAAGCTGCTGTTGTGGGAAACGTCCACAAGGAGGTAGCTTTTCTCCATTCCCCAATCTGGGTACTAGGGCAGCAGAGCCTTTCTGGAAGTCATTGTCCTAGGTTATAAATTAGAATGGAATTTGCCAGGAGAAATCCCCATAAGTTTATGTCTCATTACTTCTTCTTGGTTTTTAAAATTTTTTTAATCTGGGTAAAGTTTAGAATATTGTTTGTCCTAGGTGTACACCATCTGGTCCATTTGTACATTATGTATGTCTATTAATGTACAGATCCTCTTCCCATGTAAAATATTACAGTGTTCCATCGACCTCCCTTGCTATATGTTCGGTCTTTTTGATACATGTATATAATATGTATTTGTATATGTATAGTAACACTAATCCTCATTTCTCAATTTCCCCCCTCCTTTCCTTTTAGATGAGCATAGTTTGTTTTGTTTTCTAAGCCTGTGAGTGTCTTTCTCTTTGGAAATATGTTCATCTGTGTCAGTTATTAGATAATGCCATAAGTGATTATATAGGCTATAGGTCTTTTGCTTTCCGACCTACTTCATGTTTTGTGATTATCTCCAGGCTCATCTGTGGTGCCTCAAAGAGCAGCGCTTCAGTGTTTTCCATGGCTAATATTCCATTGTGTACATGGACCACTTCTTCTTGGTGCATTCCTCTGTTGATGGACATTTTCCTTGCTTCCAAGTGTTGCCTATGGTAAATAATGCTGGAGGGCAGGATTGCCAGCCTGTGATTTGTGATTTTCATTTTCTCAGGTGATAGACCCAGCAGTGGTTATGATTGATTGACTGGTATGGTAGCTCAACGTTTACCTTTTCAAGGCACCTCAATTGTGCTTTCATTAGTGGCTCTTACCACGTCCCCCTTAGAATCGAGGGTACGCACTTCTCCACAATCAGGTCAGCATTTCTTGTTTGCAGCATTTTTGTTGATGGCCATTCTGACTGGTGTGAGCTGATAGGTGTTTGTAATTTGGGTTTACATGTCTGTAAAAATTCCTACAATTCATCATTTTTCCACGCCTTTTTCTTTTCTGTTAAAAGAAAAAAGAAAAAAAGTGTGAGTATAATATACCTCTTCAAATTTTCTTTTTGGAAGGTTGCACTCTAGAATTTTTTGGTCGATTTTCGACCTCAGTATTTTTTGGAGGGCAGGTGTCATTTACAGACCTGCAATTGGTGAATATTTAGTGACCTTTTGCAGTGGGTTTAAAGCTGCTGTGGTGGGAAAGGGCCACAAGGATGCAGCATTTCTCCATTCCCAAATCTGGGTACTAGGGCAGCACAGCCGTTCTGGAAGTCGTTTGCCTAGGTTGTAAATTTGAATGGAATGTGCCAGGAAAACCCCCCATAAGTTTATGTCTCATTACGCCTAGTTCGTTGTTTTAATTTTTTCAATTGGGGTAATGGTTAGAATGTTGCTTGTCCAAGGTGTACACACTCTGGTTCATCTACATATTCTATATACCTATTTATGTAGAGATCCTCTTCCCCTGTAAATTATTACAGAGTGTTCCGTAAACCTTCCTTGCTATATGGTCGGTCTTTTTGATATATGTATATAATATGTATTTGTATACATATGGTAACGCTAATCTTCATTTCTCCATTCCCCCCACCTTTCCTTTTAGATAAGCATAGGTTTTTTTTTAATAAGTCTGTGATTGACTTTCTCTGTGGAAATATGTTCATTTGTGTCAGTTATTAGATAACGCCTATAAGTGATATCATAGGATATAGGACTTTTGCTTTCCGACTTACCTCATGTTCTATGATTATCTCCAAGATCATCTATGGTGCCTCAAAGAGCAGTGTTTCATTGTTTTCCATGGCTAGTATTCATTGTGTACATGGACCACTTCTTCTTTATCCTTTCATCTGTTGATGGACATTTTGGTTGCTTCACTGTCTTGTCTATTGTGAATAAGGCTGCAGTGCAGCTTTTGCAGCCCGGGTCTTCTTCATTCTGGTCTTCTCAGGTGAGAGGCCCATTGGTGCGCCTGCTGGATTGAATGGTACCTCAATTTTTCCTTTTCAACGCAACTCCTTTCTGTTCTCATTATTAGCGTTTAACCCTTTTGCATCTCACCAGCAGCTAGAGGGTACACAGTTCTCTAAAACCTCTTCAGCATTTATTGTTTGTAGACTTTTTGCCAATGGTCAGTCGACTGGTGTGAGTTGAAAACTTTTTGTAGATTAGATTGCATGAGTCTAATACTTCCTGAGGTGGAGCTTTTATCCATTTTCCTTTCTTTAAAAAGAGAGTGAGTAAAACTTACCTCTTCATACTATCTTCTTGAAAATTTGGCCTGTTTTGAATTTTTTGTATCCATTCCCTACCTCAGCACAATTTTGAGGGCAGGTGTCCTTTACAGCCCTGAGTCCTTGTGAATGGTAAGTGACCATTAGCTGTGGGTTAAAAGCTGCTCTTGCGGGAATCGGCCACAAGGCGGCAGCATTTCTCCTTTACCAAATCTGGTTACTAGGGCAACAGAGCCTTACTGGAAGTGGTGTTCTAGGTTGTAAATTAGAATGGAATGTGCGAGGAAAAAGCCCTTTAAGTTTATGTCTCATTACTTCTTGTTGGTATTTTGAATTTAATTTTTATTTCTTATCACAGCAAACTTGATTACAATGTTTTGTTTGTTCTAGGTGTGCAAGATGTGGTTCTTTCACACACATGCATATATCTATTCTTCTTCGGATCCTTTTCCCATGTAGGTAATGACACAATGTTGAGTAGACTTCTCTTGGTATTGCGTAGGTCTTTGGTGATTATATATTTCACATGTGTTTGTATCTCTCTGTTAACCTCAATATGGTAATGTATCCAATCCTCACACCTTTCCATTTGGTGAACCATAAGTTTTTTTAATGAATCTATGATAGTGTTTCTCTGTGGAAATATCTTTGTTTGTATCATTTTTTAGGTAACACCTATATGTGATATGATAGGATATGTGTCTTTCGCTTTCTCACTTACTCCAAGTTGCGTGATTACTTCTAGACTCATCTATGGTGCTGCAAATGGCATTGTTTCATTTTTTCACTAGCTCCTATTCCATCTGTACAGGTAGCAGTTCTTCTTTGTCCACCCATCTGTCGGTGGACTTTTTGGTTACTTCCATATCTTGGCTATTGTAATACTATGCAATGTAGATTTGCGTGCCTGTGTCCTTCCAATTCTCTCTTCTTAGTTTATAGGCCCAGGAATAGGTCTGCTGGATCATATGGTAGCTCAATGGTTACCTTTTAAAGGCACCTCTATTCTGTTCTCCTTAGTGGCTCTTTCCAGGTTACGTCCCACTTAAAGTAGAGGGTATGCATTTCTTCCCGGCACCTTCAGCATTTATTCTTTGTAGTTTTTGCTGATGGTTATTCTGAGTGGTGTGAGCTGATACCTCTTTGTGGTTGAATTTGCATGTGTCTCATAATGTGTTGAAATTGAGCTTTAAGACATGTCCTTTTTATTTTTCCAGCTGTGATTAGAGCTTATTTCTTCAAAGTGTTTTCTTAAAGTATGTGTCACCATTTGAAATATTTTGGCCATTATCTCCCTCAAGACATTTTGAGGGCAGATTTCATTTACAGACCTGCAGTACTTGTTCATATGAAGTGACCATTAGCTCAGGCTTTAAACCTGCTTTTGCAGGTAATGGCCAGAGAGCGGCAGCCTTTCTACGTTCCCCATGCTGGTACTAGGGAAACAGACCTACCGGCCAGTGGTGTTCTTCGGTTATAAATTAGACTGCAATGTGCCCGGATAAACCCACAAATGTTGATGACTCCTTGCTTTTGTTTGTTTTTAATTTAATTTATATTTATTATTAGAGTAATATTCCATTGTGTACGTGGACCACTTCTTCTTGGTGCATTCCTCGGTTGATGGACATTTTCATTGCTTCCAAGTGCTGGCTATGGTAAATATTGCTGGCGTACAGGTTTGCCAGCCTGTGATTTTTGATTCTCATTTTCTCAGGTGATAGGCCAAGCAGTGGTTGTGATTGATTGACTGGTAGCTCAATGTTTCCCTTTTCAAAGCACCTACATTGTGTTTGCATTAGTGGCTCTTTACATGTCCCCCCTTACAAACGAGGGTACGCATTTCTCCACACTCCCTTCACCGTTTATATTTTGCAGCATTTTTCCTAAAGGCCATTCTGATTGCTGTGAGCTGATAGGTTTTTGTAATATGGGTATGCATGACATTAAAATTTTTAAAATTCATCATATTCCTACGCCTTTTTCTTTTCTCTTAAAAGAAAAAACCGTAAGTACAATAGAGCTCTTGAAATTGACTTCTTCGAAGGTTGCCCTCTTTTGAATTTTTTGGTCGATTTTTGACCCCAGAAATTTTTTGGAGGGCAGGTGTCATTGACAGAACTGCAAGTTGGTGAAAATTTAGTGACCTTTTGCAGTGGGTTCAAAGCTGCTGTTGTGGGAAACGTCCACAAGGAGGTAGCTTTTCTCCATTCCCCAATCTGGGTACTAGGGCAGCAGAGCCTTTCTGGAAGTCATTGTCCTAGGTTATAAATTAGAATGGAATTTGCCAGGAGAAATCCCCATAAGTTTATGTCTCATTACTTCTTCTTGGTTTTTAAATTTTTTTTAATCTGGGTAAAGTTTAGAATATTGTTTGTCCTAGGTGTACACCATCTGGTCCATTTGTACATTATGTATGTCTATTAATGTACAGATCCTCTTCCCATGTAAAATATTACAGTGTTCCATCGACCTCCCTTGCTATATGTTCGGTCTTTTTGATACATGTATATAATATGTATTTGTATATGTATAGTAACACTAATCCTCATTTCTCAATTTCCCCCCTCCTTTCCTTTTAGATGAGCATAGTTTGTTTTGTTTTCTAAGCCTGTGAGTGTCTTTCTCTTTGGAAATATGTTCATCTGTGTCAGTTATTAGATAATGCCATAAGTGATTATATAGGCTATAGGTCTTTTGCTTTCCGACCTACTTCATGTTTTGTGATTATCTCCAGGCTCATCTGTGGTGCCTCAAAGAGCAGCGCTTCAGTGTTTTCCATGGCTAATATTCCATTGTGTACATGGACCACTTCTTCTTGGTGCACTCCTCTGTTGATGGACATTTTCCTTGCTTCCAAGTGTTGCCTATGGTAAATATTGCTGGAGGGCAGGATTGCCAGCCTGTGATTTGTGATTTTCATTTTCTCAGGTGATAGACCCAGCAGTGGTTATGATTGATTGACTGGTATGGTAGCTCAACGTTTACCTTTTCAAGGCACCTCAATTGTGCTTTCATTAGTGGCTCTTACCACGTCCCCCTTAGAATCGAGGGTACGCACTTCTCCACAATCAGGTCAGCATTTCTTGTTTGCAGCATTTTTGTTGATGGCCATTCTGACTGGTGTGAGCTGATAGGTGTTTGTAATTTGGGTTTACATGTCTGTAAAAATTCCTACAATTCATCATTTTTCCACGCCTTTTTCTTTTCTGTTAAAAGAAAAAAGAACAAAAGTGTGAGTATAATATACCTCTTCAAATTTTCTTTTTGGAAGGTTGCACTCTAGAATTTTTTGGTCGATTTTCGACCTCAGTATTTTTTGGAGGGCAGGTGTCATTTACAGACCTGCAATTGGTGAATATTTAGTGACCTTTTGCAGTGGGTTTAAAGCTGCTGTGGTGGGAAACGGCCACAAGGATGCAGCATTTCTCCATTCCCAAATCTGGGTACTAGGGCAGCAGAGCCGTTCTGGAAGTCGTTTGCCTAGGTTGTAAATTTGAATGGAATGTGCCAGGAAAACCCCCCATAAGTTTATGTCTCATTATGCCTAGTTCGTTGTTTTAATTTTTTCAATTGGGGTAATGGTTAGAATGTTGCTTGTCCAAGGTGTACACACACTGGTTCATCTACATATTCTATATACCTATTTATGTAGAGATCCTCTTCCCCTGTAAATTATTACAGAGTGTTCCGTAAACCTTCCTTGCTATATGGTCGGTCTTTTTGATATATGTATATAATATGTATTTGTATACATATGGTAACGCTAATCTTCATTTATCCATTCCCCCCACCTTTCCTTTTAGATAAGCATAGGTTTTTTTTTAATAAGTCTGTGATTGACTTTCTCTGTGGAAATATGTTCATTTGTGTCAGTTATTAGATAACGCCTATAAGTGATATCATAGGATATAGGACTTCTGCTTTCCGACTTACCTCATGTTCTGTGATTATCTCCAAGATCATCTATGGTGCCTCAAAGAGCAGTGTTTCATTGTTTTCCATGGCTAGTATTCATTGTGTACATGGACCACTTCTTCTTTATCCTTTCATCTGTTGACGGACATTTTGGTTGCTTCACTGTCTTGTCTATTGTGAATAAGGCTGCAGTGCAGCTTTTGCAGCCCGGGTCTTCTTCATTCTGGTCTTCTCAGGTGAGAGGCCCATTGGTGCGCCTGCTGGATTGAATGGTACCTCAATTTTTCCTTTTCAACGCAGCTCCTTTCTGTTCTCATTATTAGCGTTTAACCCTTTTGCATCTCACCAGCAGCTAGAGGGTACACAGTTCTCTAAAACCTCTTCAGCATTTATTGTTTGTAGACTTTTTGCCAATGGTCAGTCGACTGGTGTGAGTTGAAAACTTTTTGTAGATTAGATTGCATGAGTCTAATACTTCCTGAGGTGGAGCTTTTATCCATTTTCCTTTCTTTAAAAAGAGAGTGAGTAAAACTTACCTCTTCATACTATCTTCTTGAAAATTTGGCCTGTTTTGAATTTTTTGTATCCATTCCCTACCTCAGCACAATTTTGAGGGCAGGTGTCCTTTACAGCCCTGAGTCCTTGTGAATGGTAAGTGACCATTAGCTGTGGGTTAAAAGCTGCTCTTGCGGGAATCGGCCACAAGGCGGCAGCATTTCTCCTTTACCAAATCTGGTTACTAGGGCAACAGAGCCTTACTGGAAGTGGTGTTCTAGGTTGTAAATTAGAATGGAATGTGCGAGGAAAAAGCCCTTTAAGTTTATGTCTCATTACTTCTTGTTGGTATTTTGAATTTAATTTTTATTTCTTATCACAGCAAACTTGATTACAATGTTTTGTTTGTTCTAGGTGTGCAAGATGTGGTTCTTTCACACACATGCATATATCTATTCTTCTTCGGATCCTTTTCCCATGTAGGTAATGACACAATGTTGAGTAGACTTCTCTTGGTATTGCGTAGGTCTTTGGTGATTATATATTTCACATGTGTTTGTATCTCTCTGTTAACCTCAATATGGTAATGTATCCAATCCTCACACCTTTCCATTTGGTGAACCATAAGTTTTTTTAATGAATCTATGATAGTGTTTCTCTGTGGAAATATCTTTGTTTGTATCATTTTTTAGGTAACACCTATATGTGATATGATAGGATATGTGTCTTTCGCTTTCTCACTTACTCCAAGTTGCGTGATTACTTCTAGACTCATCTATGGTGCTGCAAATGGCATTGTTTCATTTTTTCACTAGCTCCTGTTCCATCTGTACAGGTAGCAGTTCTTCTTTGTCCACCCATCTGTTGGTGGACTTTTTGGTTACTTCCATATCTTGGCTATTGTAATACTATGCAATGTAGATTTGCGTGCCTGTGTCCTTCCAATTCTCTCTTCTTAGTTTATAGGTCTAGGCATAGGTCTGCTAGATCATATGGTAGCTCAATGGTTACCTTTTAAAGGCACCTCTATTCTGTTCTCCTTAGTGGCTCTTTCCAGGTTACGTCCCACTTAACGTGGAGGGTATGTATTTCTTCCCAGCACCTTCAGCATTTATTCTTTGTAGTTTTTGCTGATGGTTATTCTGAGTGGTGTGAGCTGATACCTCTTTGTGGTTGAATTTGCATGTGTCTCATAATGTGTTGAAATTGAGCTTTAAGACATGTCCTTTTAATTTTTCCAGCTGTGATTAGAGCTTATTTCTTCAAAGTGTTTTCTTAAAGTATGTGTCACCATTTGAAATATTTTGGCCATTATCTCCCTCAAGACATTTTGAGGGCAGGTTTCATTTACAGCCCTGAAGTACTTGTTCATATGAAGTGACCATTAGCTCAGGCTTTAAACCTGCTTTTGCAGGTAATGGCCAGAGAGCGGCAGCCTTTCTACGTTCCCCATGCTGGTACTAGGGAAACAGACCTACCGGCCAGTGGTGTTCTTCGGTTATAAATTAGAGTGCAATGTGCCCGGATAAACCCACAAATGTTGATGTCTCCTTGCTTTTGTTTGTTTTTAATTTAATTAATATTTATTATTAGAGTAATATCCCATTGTGTACGTGGACCACTTCTTCTTGGTGCATTCCTCGGTTGATGGACATTTTCATTGCTTCCAAGTGCTGGCTATGGTAAATATTGCTGGCGTACAGGTTTGCCAGCCTGTGATTTTTGATTCTCATTTTCTCAGGTGATAGGCCAAGCAGTGGTTGTGATTGATTGACTGGTAGCTCAATGTTTCCCTTTTCAAAGCACCTACGTTGTGTTTTCATTAGTAGCTCTTTACATGCCCCCCCTTACAACCGAGGGTACGCATTTCTCCACACTCCCTTCACCGTTTATTTTTGGCAGCATTTTTCCTAATGGCCATTCTGATTGCTGTGAGCTGATAGGTTTTTGTAATATGGGTATGCATGACATTAAAATTTTTAAATTCATCATATTCCTACGCCTTTTTCTTTTCTCTTAAAAGAAAAAACCGTAAGTATAATAGAGCTCTTGAAATTGACTTCTTCGAAGGTTGCCCTCTTTTGAATTTTTTGGTCGATATTTGACCCCAGAAATTTTTTGGAGGGCAGGTGCCATTTACAGAACTGCAAGTTGGTGAAAATTTAGTGACCTTTTGCAGGGGATTCAAAGCTGCTGTTGTGGGAAACGGCCACAAGGAGGTAGCATTTCTCCATTCCCCAAGCTGGGTCCTAGGGCAGCAGAGCCTTTCTGGAAGTCATTGTCCTAGGTTGTAAATTAGAATGGAATTTGCCAGGAGAAATCCCCTTAAGTTTATGTCTCATTACTTCTTCTTGGTTTTTAAAATTTTTTTTAATCTGGGTAAAGTTTAGAATATTGTTTGTCCTAGGTGTACACCATCTGGTCCATTTGTACATTATGTATGTCTATTAATGTACAGATCCTCTTCCCATGTAAAATATTACAGTGTTCCGTCGACCTCCCTTGCTATATGTTCGGTCTTTTTGATACATGTATATAATATGTATTTGTATATGTATAGTAACACTCACCTTCATTCTCAATTTCCCCCCTCCTTTCCTTTTAGATGAGCATAGTTTGTTTTCTAAGCCTGTGAGTGTCTTTCTCTTTGGAAATATGTTCATCTGTGTCAGTTATTAGGTAATGCCATAAGTGATAATATAGGCTATAGGTCTTTTGCTTTCCGACCTACTTCATGTTTTGTGATTATCTCCAGGCTCATCTATGGTGCCCCAAAGAGTAGTGCTTCAAAGTTTTCCAAGGCTAATATTCCATTGTGTACATGGACCACTTCTTCTTGGTGCATTCCTCTGTTGATGGACATTTTCGTTGCTTCCAAGTGTTGCCTATGGTAAATATTGCTGGAGTGCAGGATTGCCAGCCTGTGATTTTTGATTTTCATTTTCTCAGGTGATAGACCCAGCAGTGGTTATGATTGATTGACTGGTATGGTAGCTCAACGTTTACCTTTTCAAGGCACCTCAATTGTGCTTTCATTTGTGGCTCTTACCACGTCCCCCTTAGAATCGAGGGTACGCATTGCTCCACAATCACGTCAGCATTTATTTTTGGCAGCATTTTTGTTGATGGCCATTCTGACTGGTGTGAGCTGATAGGTTTTTGTAATTTGGGTTTACATGTCTGTAAAAATTCCTACAATTCATCATTTTTCCACGCCTTTTTGTTTTCTGTTAAAAGAAAAAAGAAAAAAAGTGTGAGTATAATATACCTCTTCAAATTTTCTTTTTGGAAGGTTGCACTCTAGAATTTTTGGGTTGATTTTCGACCTCAGTATTTTTTGGAGGGCAGGTGTCATTTACAGACCTGCAATTGGTGAATATTTAGTGACCTTTTGCAGTGGGTTTAAAACTGCTGTTGTGGGAAACGGCCACAAGGATGCAGCATTTCTCCATTCCCAAATCTGGGTACTAGGGCAGCACAGCCGTTCTGGAAGTCGTTTGCCTAGGTTGTAAATTTGAATGGAATGTGCCAGGAAAACCCCCCATAAGTTTATGTCTCATTACTCCTAGTTCGTTGTTTTAATTTTTTCAATTGGGGTAATGGTTAGAATGTTGCTTGTCCAAGGTGTACATCTACATATTCTATATACCTATTTATGTAGAGATCCTCTTCCCGTGTAAATTATTACACAGTGTTCCCTAAACCTTCCTTGCTATATGGTCGGTCTTTTTGATATATGTATATAATATGTATTTGTATACATATGGTAACGCTAATCTTCATTTATCCATTCCCCCCACCTTTCCTTTTAGATAAGCATAGTTTTTTTTTAATAAGTCTGTGATTGACTTTCTCTGTGGAATTATGTTCATTTGTGTCAGTTATTAGATAACGCCTATAAGTGATATCATAGGATATAGGACTTTTGCTTTCCGACTTACCTCATGTTCTGTGATTATCTCCAAGATCATCTATGGTGCCTCAAAGAGCAGTGTTTCATTGTTTTCCATGGCTAGTATTCATTGTGTACATGGACCACTTCTTCTTTATCCTTTCATCTGTTGATGGACATTTTGGTTGCTTCACTGTCTTGTCTATTGTGAATAAGGCTGCAGTGCAACTTTTGCAGCCCGGGTCTTCATTCTGGTCTTCTCAGGTGAGAGGCCCATTGGTGCGCCTGCTGGATTGAATGGTACCTCAATTTTTCCTTTTCAACGCAGCTCCTTTCTGTTCTCATTGTTAGCGTTTAACCCTTTTACATCTCACCAGCAGCTAGAGGGTACACAGTTCTCTAAAACCCCTTCAGCATTTATTGTTTGTAGACTTTTTGCCAATGGTCAGTCGACTGGTGTGAGTTGAAAACATTTTGTAGATTAGATTGCATGAGTCTAATACTTCCTGAGGTGGAGCGTTTATCCATTTTCCTTTCTTTAAAAAGAGAGTGAGTAAAACTTACCTCTTCATACTATCTTCTTGAAAATTTTGCCTGTTTTGAATTTTTTTTATCCATTCCCTACCTCAGCACAATTTTGAGGGCAGGTGTCTTTACAGCTCTGAGTCCTTGTGAATGGTAAGTGACCATTAGCAGTGGGTTAAAAGCTGCTCTTGTGGGAATCGGCCACAAGGCGGCAGCATTTCTCCTTTACCAAATCTGGTTACTAGGGCAACAGAGCCTTACTGGAAGTGGTGTTCTAGGTGGTAAATTAGAATGGAATGTGCGAGGAAAAAGCCCTTTAAGTTTATGTCTCATTACCTCTTGTTGGTATTTTGAACTTAATTTTTATTTTTTATCACAGCAAACTTGATTACAATGTTTTGTTTGTTCTAGTTGTGCAAGATGTGGTTCTTTCACACATATGCATATATCTATTCTTCTTCGGATCCTTTTCCCATGTAGGTTATGACACAATGTTGAGTAGTCTTCTCTTGGTATTGCGTAGGTCTTTGGTGATTATATATTTCACATGTGTTTGTATCTCTCTGTTAACCTCAATATGGTAATGTATCCAATCCTCACACCTTTCCATTTGGTGAACCATAAGTTTTTTTAATGAATCTATGATAGTGTTTCTCTGTGGAAATATCTTTGTATCATTTTTTAGGTAACACCTATATGTGATATGATAGGATATGTGTCTTTCGCTTTCTCACTTACTCCAAGTTGACTGATTACTTCTCGACTCATCTATGGTGCTGCAAATGGCATTGTTTCATTTTTTCACTAGCTCCTATTCCATCTGTACAGGTAGCAGTTCTTCTTTGTCCACCCATCTGTCGGTGGACTTTTTGGTTACTTCCATATCTTGGCTATTGTAATACTATGCAATGTAGATTTGCGTGCCTGTGTCCTTTCAGTTCTGTCTTCTTAGTTTATAGGTCCAAGGATAGGTCTGCTGGATCATATGGTAGCTGAATGTTTACCTTTTATAGGCAGCTCTATTCTGTTCTCCTTAGTGGCTTTTTCCAGGTTACATCCCACTTAAAGTGGAGGGTATGTATTTCTTCCCAGCACCTTCAGCATTTATTCTTTGTAGTTTTTGCTGATGGTTATTCTGAGTGGTGTGAGCTGATACCTCTTTGTGGTTGAATTTGCATGTGTCTCATAATGCGTTGAAGTTGAGCGTTAAGACATGTCCATTTTATTTTTCGAGCTGTGATTAGAGCTTATTACTTCAAAGTGTTTTCTTATAGTATGTGTCACCATTTGAAATATTTTGGCCATTATCTCCCTCAAGACATTTTGAGGGCAGGTTTCATTTACAGCCCTGCAGTACTTGTTCATATGAAGTGACCATTAGCTCAGGCTTTAAACCTGCTTTTGCAGGTAACGGCCAGAGAGCGGCAGCCTTTCTACGTTCTCCATGCTGGTACTAGGGAAACAGACCTACCGGCCAGTGGTATTCTTCGGTTATAAATTAGAGTGCAATGTGCCCGGGTAAACCCACAAATGTTGATGTCTCCTTGCTTTTGTTTGTTTTTAAATTTAATTTATATTTATTATTAGAGTAATATTCCATTGTGTACGTGGACCACTTCTTCTTGGTGCATTCCTCGGTTGATGGACATTTTCATTGCTTCCAAGTGCTGGCTATGGTAAATATTGCTGGCGTACAGGTTTGCCCGCCTGTCACTTTTTCAGTCTCATTTTCTCAGGTGATAGGCCAAGCAGTGGTTGTGATTGATTGACTGGTAGCTCAATATTTCCCTTTTCAAAGCACCTACTTTGTGTTTTCATTAGTGGCTCTTTACATGCCCCCCCCCTACAACCGAGGGTACGCATTTCTCCACACTCCCTTCACCGTTTATTTTTGGCAGCATTTTTCCTAATGGCCATTCTGACTGCTGTGAGCTGATAGGTTTTTGTAATATGGGTATGCATGTCATTAAAAATTTTTTAAATTCATCATATTCCTACGCCTTTTTCTTTTCTCTTAAAAGAAAAAACCGTGAGTACAATAGAGCTCTTGAAACTGTCTTCTTCGAAGGTTGCCCTCTTTTGAATTTTTTGGTCGATTTTTGACCCCAGAAATTTTCTGGAGGGCAGGTGCCATTTACAGAACTGCAAGTTGGTGAAAATTTAGTGACCTTTTGCAGGGGATTCAAAGCTGCTGTTGTGGGAAACGGCCACAAGGAGGTAGCATTTCTCCATTCCCCAAGCTGGGTCCTAGGGCAGCAGAGCCTTTCTGGAAGTCATTGTCCTAGGTTGTAAATTAGAATGGAATTTGCCAGGAGAAATCCCCTTAAGTTTATGTCTCATTACTTCTTCTTGGTTTTTAAAATTTTTTTTAATCTGGGTAAAGTTTAGAATATTGTTTGTCCTAGGTGTACACAATCTGGTCCATTTGTACATTATGTATGTCTATTAATGTACAGATCCTCTTCCCATGTAAAATATTACAGTGTTCCGTCGACCTCCCTTGCTATATGTTCGGTCTTTTTGATACATGTATATAATATGTATTTGTATATGTATAGTAACACTCACCTTCATTCTCAATTTCCCCCCTCCTTTCCTTTTAGATGAGCATAGTTTGTTTTCTAAGCCTGTGAGTGTCTTTCTCTTTGGAAATATGTTCATCTGTGTCAGTTATTAGGTAATGCCATAAGTGATAATATAGGCTATAGGTCTTTTGCTTTCCGACCTACTTCATGTTTTGTGATTATCTCCAGGCTCATCTATGGTGCCCCAAAGAGTAGTGCTTCAAAGTTTTCCAAGGCTAATATTCCATTGTGTACATGGACCACTTCTTCTTGGTGCATTCCTCTGTTGATGGACATTTTCGTTGCTTCCAAGTGTTGCCTATGGTAAATATTGCTGGAGTGCAGGATTGCCAGCCTGTGATTTTTGATTTTCATTTTCTCAGGTGATAGACCCAGCAGTGGTTATGATTGATTGACTGGTATGGTAGCTCAACGTTTACCTTTTCAAGGCACCTCAATTGTGCTTTCATTTGTGGCTCTTACCACGTCCCCCTTAGAATCGAGGGTACGCATTGCTCCACAATCACGTCAGCATTTATTTTTGGCAGCATTTTTGTTGATGGCCATTCTGACTGGTGTGAGCTGATAGGTTTTTGTAATTTGGGTTTACATGTCTGTAAAAATTCCTACAATTCATCATTTTTCCACGCCTTTTTGTTTTCTGTTAAAAGAAAAAAGAAAAAAAGTGTGAGTATAATATACCTCTTCAAATTTTCTTTTTGGAAGGTTGCACTCTAGAATTTTTGGGTTGATTTTCGACCTCAGTATTTTTTGGAGGGCAGGTGTCATTTACAGACCTGCAATTGGTGAATATTTAGTGACCTTTTGCAGTGGGTTTAAAACTGCTGTTGTGGGAAACGGCCACAAGGATGCAGCATTTCTCCATTCCCAAATCTGGGTACTAGGGCAGCACAGCCGTTCTGGAAGTCGTTTGCCTAGGTTGTAAATTTGAATGGAATGTGCCAGGAAAACCCCCCATAAGTTTATGTCTCATTACTCCTAGTTCGTTGTTTTAATTTTTTCAATTGGGGTAATGGTTAGAATGTTGCTTGTCCAAGGTGTACATCTACATATTCTATATACCTATTTATGTAGAGATCCTCTTCCCGTGTAAATTATTACACAGTGTTCCCTAAACCTTCCTTGCTATATGGTCGGTCTTTTTGATATATGTATATAATATGTATTTGTATACATATGGTAACGCTAATCTTCATTTATCCATTCCCCCCACCTTTCCTTTTAGATAAGCATAGTTTTTTTTTAATAAGTCTGTGATTGACTTTCTCTGTGGAATTATGTTCATTTGTGTCAGTTATTAGATAACGCCTATAAGTGATATCATAGGATATAGGACTTTTGCTTTCCGACTTACCTCATGTTCTGTGATTATCTCCAAGATCATCTATGGTGCCTCAAAGAGCAGTGTTTCATTGTTTTCCATGGCTAGTATTCATTGTGTACATGGACCACTTCTTCTTTATCCTTTCATCTGTTGATGGACATTTTGGTTGCTTCACTGTCTTGTCTATTGTGAATAAGGCTGCAGTGCAACTTTTGCAGCCCGGGTCTTCATTCTGGTCTTCTCAGGTGAGAGGCCCATTGGTGCGCCTGCTGGATTGAATGGTACCTCAATTTTTCCTTTTCAACGCAGCTCCTTTCTGTTCTCATTATTAGCGTTTAACCCTTTTACATCTCACCAGCAGCTAGAGGGTACACAGTTCTCTAAAACCCCTTCAGCATTTATTGTTTGTAGACTTTTTGCCAATGGTCAGTCGACTGGTGTGAGTTGAAAACATTTTGTAGATTAGATTGCATGAGTCTAATACTTCCTGAGGTGGAGCGTTTATCCATTTTCCTTTCTTTAAAAAGAGAGTGAGTAAAACTTACCTCTTCATACTATCTTCTTGAAAATTTTGCCTGTTTTGAATTTTTTTTATCCATTCCCTACCTCAGCACAATTTTGAGGGCAGGTGTCTTTACAGCTCTGAGTCCTTGTGAATGGTAAGTGACCATTAGCAGTGGGTTAAAAGCTGCTCTTGTGGGAATCGGCCACAAGGCGGCAGCATTTCTCCTTTACCAAATCTGGTTACTAGGGCAACAGAGCCTTACTGGAAGTGGTGTTCTAGGTGGTAAATTAGAATGGAATGTGCGAGGAAAAAGCCCTTTAAGTTTATGTCTCATTACCTCTTGTTGGTATTTTGAACTTAATTTTTATTTTTTATCACAGCAAACTTGATTACAATGTTTTGTTTGTTCTAGTTGTGCAAGATGTGGTTCTTTCACACATATGCATATATCTATTCTTCTTCGGATCCTTTTCCCATGTAGGTTATGACACAATGTTGAGTAGTCTTCTCTTGGTATTGCGTAGGTCTTTGGTGATTATATATTTCACATGTGTTTGTATCTCTCTGTTAACCTCGATATGGTAATGTATCCAATCCTCACACCTTTCCATTTGGTGAACCATAAGTTTTTTTAATGAATCTATGATAGTGTTTCTCTGTGGAAATATCTTTGTATCATTTTTTAGGTAACACCTATATGTGATATGATAGGATATGTGTCTTTCGCTTTCTCACTTACTCCAAGTTGACTGATTACTTCTCGACTCATCTATGGTGCTGCAAATGGCATTGTTTCATTTTTTCACTAGCTCCTATTCCATCTGTACAGGTAGCAGTTCTTCTTTGTCCACCCATCTGTCGGTGGACTTTTTGGTTACTTCCATATCTTGGCTATTGTAATACTATGCAATGTAGATTTGCGTGCCTGTGTCCTTTCAGTTCTGTCTTCTTAGTTTATAGGTCCAAGGATAGGTCTGCTGGATCATATGGTAGCTGAATGTTTACCTTTTATAGGCAGCTCTATTCTGTTCTCCTTAGTGGCTTTTTCCAGGTTACATCCCACTTAAAGTGGAGGGTATGTATTTCTTCCCAGCACCTTCAGCATTTATTCTTTGTAGTTTTTGCTGATGGTTATTCTGAGTGGTGTGAGCTGATACCTCTTTGTGGTTGAATTTGCATGTGTCTCATAATGCGTTGAAGTTGAGCGTTAAGACATGTCCATTTTATTTTTCGAGCTGTGATTAGAGCTTATTACTTCAAAGTGTTTTCTTATAGTATGTGTCACCATTTGAAATATTTTGGCCATTATCTCCCTCAAGACATTTTGAGGGCAGGTTTCATTTACAGCCCTGCAGTACTTGTTCATATGAAGTGACCATTAGCTCAGGCTTTAAACCTGCTTTTGCAGGTAACGGCCAGAGAGCGGCAGCCTTTCTACGTTCTCCATGCTGGTACTAGGGAAACAGACCTACCGGCCAGTGGTATTCTTCGGTTATAAATTAGAGTGCAATGTGCCCGGGTAAACCCACAAATGTTGATGTCTCCTTGCTTTTGTTTGTTTTTAAATTTAATTTATATTTATTATTAGAGTAATATTCCATTGTGTACGTGGACCACTTCTTCTTGGTGCATTCCTCGGTTGATGGACATTTTCATTGCTTCCAAGTGCTGGCTATGGTAAATATTGCTGGCGTACAGGTTTGCCCGCCTGTCACTTTTTCAGTCTCATTTTCTCAGGTGATAGGCCAAGCAGTGGTTGTGATTGATTGACTGGTAGCTCAATATTTCCCTTTTCAAAGCACCTACATTGTGTTTTCATTAGTGGCTCTTTACATGCCCCCCCTTACAACCGAGGGTACGCATTTCTCCACACTCCCTTCACTGTTTATTTTTGGCAGCATTTTTCCTAATGGCCATTCTGACTGCTGTGAGCTGATAGGTTTTTGTAATATGGGTATGCATGTCATTAAAATTTTTAAAATTCATCATATTCCTACGCCTTTTTCTTTTCTCTTAAAAGAAAAAAACCGTGAGTACAATATAGCTCTTGAAACTGTCTTCTTCGAAGGTTGCCCTCTTTTGAATTATTTGGTCGATTTTTGACCCCAGAAATTTTCTGGAGGGCAGGTGCCATTTACAGAACTGCAAGTTGGTGAAAATTTAGTGACCTTTTGCAGTGGGTTCAAAGCTGCTGTTGTGGGAAACGGCCACAAGGAGGTAGCATTTCTCCATTCCCCAAGCTGGGTCCTAGGGCAGCAGAGCCTTTCTGGAAGTCATTGTCCTAGGTTGTAAATTAGAATGGAATTTGCCAGGAGAAATCCCCTTAAGTTTATGTCTCATTACTTCTTGTTGGTTTTTAAATTTTTTTTTAATCTGGGTAAAGTTTAGAATATTGTTTGTCCTAGGTGTACACAATCTGGTTCATTTGTACATTATGTATGTCTATTAATGTACAGATCCTCTTCCCATGTAAAATATTACAGTGTTCCGTCGACCTCCCTTGCTATATGTTCGGTCTTTTTGATACATGTATATAATATGTATTTGTATATGTATAGTAACACTCACCTTCATTCTCAATTTCCCCCCTCCTTTCCTTTTAGATGAGCATAGTTTGTTTTCTAAGCCTGTGAGTGTCTTTCTCTTTGGAAATATGTTCATCTGTGTCAGTTATTAGGTAATGCCATAAGTGATAATATAGGCTATAGGTCTTTTGCTTTCCGACCTACTTCATGTTTTGTGATTATCTCCAGGCTCATCTATGGTGCCCCAAAGAGTAGTGCTTCAAAGTTTTCCAAGGCTAATATTCCATTGTGTACATGGACCACTTCTTCTTGGTGCATTCCTCTGTTGATGGACATTTTCGTTGCTTCCAAGTGTTGCCTATGGTAAATATTGCTGGAGTGCAGGATTGCCAGCCTGTGATTTTTGATTTTCATTTTCTCAGGTGATAGACCCAGCAGTGGTTATGATTGATTGACTGGTATGGTAGCTCAACGTTTACCTTTTCAAGGCACCTCAATTGTGCTTTCATTTGTGGCTCTTACCACGTCCCCCTTAGAATCGAGGGTACGCATTGCTCCACAATCACGTCAGCATTTATTTTTGGCAGCATTTTTGTTGATGGCCATTCTGACTGGTGTGAGCTGATAGGTTTTTGTAATTTGGGTTTACATGTCTGTAAAAATTCCTACAATTCATCATTTTTCCACGCCTTTTTGTTTTCTGTTAAAAGAAAAAAGAAAAAAAGTGTGAGTATAATATACCTCTTCAAATTTTCTTTTTGGAAGGTTGCACTCTAGAATTTTTGGGTTGATTTTCGACCTCAGTATTTTTTGGAGGGCAGGTGTCATTTACAGACCTGCAATTGGTGAATATTTAGTGACCTTTTGCAGTGGGTTTAAAACTGCTGTTGTGGGAAACGGCCACAAGGATGCAGCATTTCTCCATTCCCAAATCTGGGTACTAGGGCAGCACAGCCGTTCTGGAAGTCGTTTGCCTAGGTTGTAAATTTGAATGGAATGTGCCAGGAAAACCCCCCATAAGTTTATGTCTCATTACTCCTAGTTCGTTGTTTTAATTTTTTCAATTGGGGTAATGGTTAGAATGTTGCTTGTCCAAGGTGTACATCTACATATTCTATATACCTATTTATGTAGAGATCCTCTTCCCGTGTAAATTATTACACAGTGTTCCCTAAACCTTCCTTGCTATATGGTCGGTCTTTTTGATATATGTATATAATATGTATTTGTATACATATGGTAACGCTAATCTTCATTTATCCATTCCCCCCACCTTTCCTTTTAGATAAGCATAGTTTTTTTTTAATAAGTCTGTGATTGACTTTCTCTGTGGAATTATGTTCATTTGTGTCAGTTATTAGATAACGCCTATAAGTGATATCATAGGATATAGGACTTTTGCTTTCCGACTTACCTCATGTTCTGTGATTATCTCCAAGATCATCTATGGTGCCTCAAAGAGCAGTGTTTCATTGTTTTCCATGGCTAGTATTCATTGTGTACATGGACCACTTCTTCTTTATCCTTTCATCTGTTGATGGACATTTTGGTTGCTTCACTGTCTTGTCTATTGTGAATAAGGCTGCAGTGCAACTTTTGCAGCCCGGGTCTTCATTCTGGTCTTCTCAGGTGAGAGGCCCATTGGTGCGCCTGCTGGATTGAATGGTACCTCAATTTTTCCTTTTCAACGCAGCTCCTTTCTGTTCTCATTATTAGCGTTTAACCCTTTTACATCTCACCAGCAGCTAGAGGGTACACAGTTCTCTAAAACCCCTTCAGCATTTATTGTTTGTAGACTTTTTGCCAATGGTCAGTCGACTGGTGTGAGTTGAAAACATTTTGTAGATTAGATTGCATGAGTCTAATACTTCCTGAGGTGGAGCGTTTATCCATTTTCCTTTCTTTAAAAAGAGAGTGAGTAAAACTTACCTCTTCATACTATCTTCTTGAAAATTTTGCCTGTTTTGAATTTTTTTTATCCATTCCCTACCTCAGCACAATTTTGAGGGCAGGTGTCTTTACAGCTCTGAGTCCTTGTGAATGGTAAGTGACCATTAGCAGTGGGTTAAAAGCTGCTCTTGTGGGAATCGGCCACAAGGCGGCAGCATTTCTCCTTTACCAAATCTGGTTACTAGGGCAACAGAGCCTTACTGGAAGTGGTGTTCTAGGTGGTAAATTAGAATGGAATGTGCGAGGAAAAAGCCCTTTAAGTTTATGTCTCATTACCTCTTGTTGGTATTTTGAACTTAATTTTTATTTTTTATCACAGCAAACTTGATTACAATGTTTTGTTTGTTCTAGTTGTGCAAGATGTGGTTCTTTCACACATATGCATATATCTATTCTTCTTCGGATCCTTTTCCCATGTAGGTTATGACACAATGTTGAGTAGTCTTCTCTTGGTATTGCGTAGGTCTTTGGTGATTATATATTTCACATGTGTTTGTATCTCTCTGTTAACCTCAATATGGTAATGTATCCAATCCTCACACCTTTCCATTTGGTGAACCATAAGTTTTTTTAATGAATCTATGATAGTGTTTCTCTGTGGAAATATCTTTGTATCATTTTTTAGGTAACACCTATATGTGATATGATAGGATATGTGTCTTTCGCTTTCTCACTTACTCCAAGTTGACTGATTACTTCTCGACTCATCTATGGTGCTGCAAATGGCATTGTTTCATTTTTTCACTAGCTCCTATTCCATCTGTACAGGTAGCAGTTCTTCTTTGTCCACCCATCTGTCGGTGGACTTTTTGGTTACTTCCATATCTTGGCTATTGTAATACTATGCAATGTAGATTTGCGTGCCTGTGTCCTTTCAGTTCTGTCTTCTTAGTTTATAGGTCCAAGGATAGGTCTGCTGGATCATATGGTAGCTGAATGTTTACCTTTTATAGGCAGCTCTATTCTGTTCTCCTTAGTGGCTTTTTCCAGGTTACATCCCACTTAAAGTGGAGGGTATGTATTTCTTCCCAGCACCTTCAGCATTTATTCTTTGTAGTTTTTGCTGATGGTTATTCTGAGTGGTGTGAGCTGATACCTCTTTGTGGTTGAATTTGCATGTGTCTCATAATGCGTTGAAGTTGAGCGTTAAGACATGTCCATTTTATTTTTCGAGCTGTGATTAGAGCTTATTACTTCAAAGTGTTTTCTTAAAGTATGTGTCACCATTTGAAATATTTTGGCCATTATCTCCCTCAAGACATTTTGAGGGCAGGTTTCATTTACAGCCCTGCAGTACTTGTTCATATGAAGTGACCATTAGCTCAGGCTTTAAACCTGCTTTTGCAGGTAACGGCCAGAGAGCGGCAGCCTTTCTACGTTCTCCATGCTGGTACTAGGGAAACAGACCTACCGGCCAGTGGTATTCTTCGGTTATAAATTAGAGTGCAATGTGCCCGGGTAAACCCACAAATGTTGATGTCTCCTTGCTTTTGTTTGTTTTTAAATTTAATTTATATTTATTATTAGAGTAATATTCCATTGTGTACGTGGACCACTTCTTCTTGGTGCATTCCTCGGTTGATGGACATTTTCATTGCTTCCAAGTGCTGGCTATGGTAAATATTGCTGGCGTACAGGTTTGCCCGCCTGTCACTTTTTCATTCTCATTTTCTCAGGTGATAGGCCAAGCAGTGGTTGTGATTGATTGACTGGTAGCTCAATATTTCCCTTTTCAAAGCACCTACATTGTGTTTTCATTAGTGGCTCTTTACATACCCCCCCCTTACAACCGAGGGTACGCATTTCTCCACACTCCCTTCACCGTTTATTTTTGGCAGCATTTTTCCTAATGGCCATTCTGACTGCTGTGAGCTGATAGGTTTTTGTAATATGGGTATGCATGCCATTAAAAATTTTTTAAATTCATCATATTCCTACGCCTTTTTCTTTTCTCTTAAAAGAAAAAACCGTGAGTACAATAGAGCTCTTGAAACTGTCTTCTTCGAAGGTTGCCCTCTTTTGAATTTTTTGGTCGATTTTTGACCCCAGAAATTTTCTGGAGGGCAGGTGCCATTTACAGAACTGCAAGTTGGTGAAAATTTAGTGACCTTTTGCAGGGGATTCAAAGCTGCTGTTGTGGGAAACGGCCACAAGGAGGTAGCATTTCTCCATTCCCCAAGCTGGGTCCTAGGGCAGCAGAGCCTTTCTGGAAGTCATTGTCCTAGGTTGTAAATTAGAATGGAATTTGCCAGGAGAAATCCCCTTAAGTTTATGTCTCATTACTTCTTCTTGGTTTTTAAATTTTTTTTTAATCTGGGTAAAGTTTAGAATATTGTTTGTCCTACGTGTACACAATCTGGTCCATTTGTACATTATGTATGTCTATTAATGTACAGATCCTCTTCCCATGTAAAATATTACAGTGTTCCGTCGACCTCCCTTGCTATATGTTCGGTCTTTTTGATACATGTATATAATATGTATTTGTATATGTATAGTAACACTCACCTTCATTCTCAATTTCCCCCCTCCTTTCCTTTTAGATGAGCATAGTTTGTTTTCTAAGCCTGTGAGTGTCTTTCTCTTTGGAAATATGTTCATCTGTGTCAGTTATTAGGTAATGCCATAAGTGATAATATAGGCTATAGGTCTTTTGCTTTCCGACCTACTTCATGTTTTGTGATTATCTCCAGGCTCATCTGTGGTGCCTCAAAGAGCAGCGCTTCAGTGTTTTCCATGGCTAATATTCCATTGTGTACATGGACCACTTCTTCTTGGTGCATTCCTCTGTTGATGGACATTTTCGTTGCTTCCAAGTGTTGCCTATGGTAAATATTGCTGGAGTGCAGGATTGCCAGCCTGTGATTTTTGATTTTCATTTTCTCAGGTGATAGACCCAGCAGTGGTTATGATTGATTGACTGGTATGGTAGCTCAACGTTTACCTTTTCAAGGCACCTCAATTGTGCTTTCATTTGTGGCTCTTACCACGTCCCCCTTAGAATCGAGGGTACGCATTGCTCCACAATCACGTCAGCATTTATTTTTGGCAGCATTTTTGTTGATGGCCATTCTGACTGGTGTGAGCTGATAGGTGTTTGTAATTTGGGTTTACATGTCTGTAAAAATTCCTACAATTCATCATTTTTCCACGCCTTTTTCTTTTCTGTTAAAAGAAAAAAGAACAAAAGTGTGAGTATAATATACCTCTTCAAATTTTCTTTTTGGAAGGTTGCACTCTAGAATTTTTGGGTTGATTTTCGACCTCAGTATTTTTTGGAGGGCAGGTGTCATTTACAGACCTGCAATTGGTGAATATTTAGTGACCTTTTGCAGTGGGTTTAAAACTGCTGTTGTGGGAAACGGCCACAAGGATGCAGCATTTCTCCATTCCCAAATCTGGGTACTAGGGCAGCACAGCCGTTCTGGAAGTCGTTTGCCTAGGTTGTAAATTTGAATGGAATGTGCCAGGAAAACCCCCCATAAGTTTATGTCTCATTACGCCTAGTTCGTTGTTTTAATTTTTTCAATTGGGGTAATGGTTAGAATGTTGCTTGTCCAAGGTGTACACACTCTGGTTCATCTACATATTCTATATACCTATTTATGTAGAGATCCTCTTCCCCTGTAAATTATTACAGAGTGTTCCGTAAACCTTCCTTGCTATATGGTCGGTCTTTTTGATATATGTATATAATATGTATTTGTATACATATGGTAACGCTAATCTTCATTTATCCATTCCCCCCACCTTTCCTTTTAGATAAGCATAGGTTTTTTTTTAATAAGTCTGTGATTGACTTTCTCTGTGGAAATATGTTCATTTGTGTCAGTTATTAGATAACGCCTATAAGTGATATCATAGGATATAGGACTTTTGCTTTCCGACTTACCTCATGTTCTGTGATTATCTCCAAGATCATCTATGGTGCCTCAAAGAGCAGTGTTTCATTGTTTTCCATGGCTAGTATTCATTGTGTACATGGACCACTTCTTCTTTATCCTTTCATCTGTTGATGGACATTTTGGTTGCTTCACTGTCTTGGCTATGGTGAATAAGGCTGCAGTGCAGCTTTTGCAGCCCGGGTCTTCTTCATTCTGGTCTTCTCAGGTGAGAGGCCCATTGGTGTGTCTGCTGGATTGAATGGTACCTCAATTTTTCCTTTTCAACGCAGCTCCTTTCTGTTCTCATTATTAGCGTTTAACCCTTTTGCATCTCACCAGCAGCTAGAGGGTACACAGTTCTCTAAAACCTCTTCAGCATTTATTGTTTGTAGACTTTTTGCCAATGGTCAGTCGACTGGTGTGAGTTGAAAACTTTTTGTAGATTAGATTGCATGAGTCTAATATTTCCTGAGGTGGAGCTTTTATCCATTTTCCTTTCTTTAAAAAGAGAGTGAGTAAAACTTACCTCTTCATACTATCTTCTTGAAAATTTTGCCTGTTTTGAATTTTTTGTATCCATTCCCTACCTCAGCACAATTTTGAGGGCAGGTGTCCTTTACAGCCCTGAGTCCTTGTGAATGGTAAGTGACCATTAGCTGTGGGTTAAAAGCTGCTCTTGCGGGAATCGGCCACAAGGCGGCAGCATTTCTCCTTTACCAAATCTGGTTACTAGGGCAACAGAGCCTTACTGGAAGTGGTGTTCTAGGTTGTAAATTAGAATGGAATGTGCGAGGAAAAAGCCCTTTAAGTTTATGTCTCATTACTTCTTGTTGGTATTTTGAATTTAATTTTTATTTCTTATCACAGCAAACTTGATTACAATGTTTTGTTTGTTCTAGGTGTGCAAGATGTGGTTCTTTCACACACATGCATATATCTATTCTTCTTCGGATCCTTTTCCCATGTAGGTAATGACACAATGTTGAGTAGACTTCTCTTGGTATTGCGTAGGTCTTTGGTGATTATATATTTCACATGTGTTTGTATCTCTCTGTTAACCTCAATATGGTAATGTATCCAATCCTCACACCTTTCCATTTGGTGAACCATAAGTTTTTTTAATGAATCTATGATAGTGTTTCTCTGTGGAAATATCTTTGTTTGTATCATTTTTTAGGTAACACCTATATGTGATATGATAGGATATGTGTCTTTCGCTTTCTCACTTACTCCAAGTTGCGTGATTACTTCTAGACTCATCTATGGTGCTGCAAATGGCATTGTTTCATTTTTTCACTAGCTCTTATTCCATCTGTACAGGTAGCAGTACTTCTTTGACCACCCATCTGTCGGTGGACTTTTTGGTTACTTCCATATCTTGGCTATTGTAATACTATGCAATGTAGATTTGCATGCCTGTGTCCTTCCAATTCTCTCTTCTTCGTTTATAGGTCTAGGCATAGGTCTGCTAGATCATATGGTAGCTCAATGGTTACCTTTTAAAGGCACCTCTATTCTGTTCTCCTTAGTGGCTCTTTCCAGGTTACGTCCCACTTAAAGTGGAGGGTATGTATTTCTTCCTAGCACCTTCAGCATTTATTCTTTGTAGTTTTTGCTGATGGTTATTCTGAGTGGTGTGAGCTGATACCTCTTTGTGGTTGAATTTGCATGTGTCTCATAATGTGTTGAAATTGAGCTTTAAGACATGTCCTTTTAATTTTTCCAGCTGTGATTAGAGCTTATTTCTTCAAAGTGTTTTCTTAAAGTATGTGTCACCATTTGAAATATTTTGGCCATTATCTCCCTCAAGACATTTTGAGGGCAGGTTTCATTTACAGCCCTGAAGTACTTGTTCATATGAAGTGACCATTAGCTCAGGCTTTAAACCTGCTTTTGCAGGTAATGGCCAGAGAGCGGCAGCCTTTCTACGTTCCCCATGCTGGTACTAGGGAAACAGACCTACCGGCCAGTGGTGTTCTTCGGTTATAAATTAGAGTGCAATGTGCCCGGATAAACCCACAAATGTTGATGACTCCTTGCTTTTGTTTGTTTTTAATTTAATTTATATTTATTATTAGAGTAATATCCCATTGTGTACGTGGACCACTTCTTCTTGGTGCATTCCTCGGTTGATGGACATTTTCATTGCTTCCAAGTGCTGGCTATGGTAAATATTGCTGGCGTACAGGTTTGCCAGCCTGTGATTTTTGATTCTCATTTTCTCAGGTGATAGGCCAAGCAGTGGTTGTGATTGATTGACTGGTAGCTCAATGTTTCCCTTTTCAAAGCACCTACGTTGTGTTTTCATTAGTGGCTCTTTACATGCCCCCCCTTACAACCGAGGGTACGCATTTCTCCACACTCCCTTCACCGTTTATTTTTGGCAGCATTTTTCCTAATGGCCATTCTGATTGCTGTGAGCTGATAGGTTTTTGTAATATGGGTATGCATGACATTAAAATTTTTAAATTCATCATATTCCTACGCCTTTTTCTTTTCTCTTAAAAGAAAAAACCGTAAGTATAATAGAGCTCTTGAAATTGACTTCTTCGAAGGTTGCCCTCTTTTGAATTTTTTGGTCGATATTTGACCCCAGAAATTTTTTGGAGGGCAGGTGTCATTTACAGAACTGCAAGTTGGTGAAAATTTAGTGACCTTTTGCAGTGGGTTCAAAGCTGCTGTTGTGGGAAACGTCCACAAGGAGGTAGCTTTTCTCCATTCCCCAATCTGGGTACTAGGGCAGCAGAGCCCTTCTGGAAGTCATTGTCCTAGGTTATAAATTAGAATGGAATTTGCCAGGAGAAATCCCCATAAGTTTATGTCTCATTACTTCTTCTTGGTTTTTAAAATTTTTTTAATCTGGGTAAAGTTTAGAATATTGTTTGTCCTAGGTGTACACCATCTGGTCCATTTGTACATTATGTATGTCTATTAATGTACAGATCCTCTTCCCATGTAAAATATTACAGTGTTCCATCGACCTCCCTTGCTATATGTTCGGTCTTTTTGATACATGTATATAATATGTATTTGTATATGTATAGTAACACTAATCCTCATTTCTCAATTTCCCCCCTCCTTTCCTTTTAGATGAGCATAGTTTGTTTTGTTTTCTAAGCCTGTGAGTGTCTTTCTCTTTGGAAATATGTTCATCTGTGTCAGTTATTAGATAATGCCATAAGTGATTATATAGGCTATAGGTCTTTTGCTTTCCGACCTACTTCATGTTTTGTGATTATCTCCAGGCTCATCTGTGGTGCCTCAAAGAGCAGCGCTTCAGTGTTTTCCATGGCTAATATTCCATTGTGTACATGGACCACTTCTTCTTGGTGCATTCCTCTGTTGATGGACATTTTCCTTGCTTCCAAGTGTTGCCTATGGTAAATATTGCTGGAGGGCAGGATTGCCAGCCTGTGATTTGTGATTTTCATTTTCTCAGGTGATAGACCCAGCAGTGGTTATGATTGATTGACTGGTATGGTAGCTCAACGTTTACCTTTTCAAGGCAACTCAATTGTGCTTTCATTAGTGGCTCTTACCACGTCCCCCTTAGAATCGAGGGTACGCATTTCTCCACAATCACGTCAGCATTTCTTGTTTGCAGCATTTTTGTTGATGGCCATTCTGACTGGTGTGAGCTGATAGGTTTTTGTAATTTGGGTTTACATGTCTGTAAAAATTCCTACAATTCATCATTTTTCCACGCCTTTTTCTTTTCTGTTAAAAGAAAAAAGAACAAAAGTGTGAGTATAATATACCTCTTCAAATTTTCTTTTTGGAAGGTTGCACTCTAGAATTTTTTGGTCGATTTTCGACCTCAGTATTTTTTGGAGGGCAGGTGTCATTTACAGACCTGCAATTGGTGAATATTTAGTGACCTTTTGCAGTGGGTTTAAAGCTGCTGTGGTGGGAAACGGCCACAAGGATGCAGCATTTCTCCATTCCCAAATCTGGGTACTAGGGCAGCACAGCCGTTCTGGAAGTCGTTTGCCTAGGTTGTAAATTTGAATGGAATGTGCCAGGAAAACCCCCCATAAGTTTATGTCTCATTACTCCTAGTTCGTTGTTTTAATTTTTTCAATTGGGGTAATGGTTAGAATGTTGCTTGTCCAAGGTGTACACACTCTGGTTCATCTACATATTCTATATACCTATTTATGTAGAGATCCTCTTCCCCTGTAAATTATTACAGAGTGTTCCGTAAACCTTCCTTGCTATATGGTCGGTCTTTTTGATATATGTATATAATATGTATTTGTATACATATGGTAACGCTAATCTTCATTTATCCATTCCCCCCACCTTTCCTTTTAGATAAGCATAGGTTTTTTTTTAATAAGTCTGTGATTGACTTTCTCTGTGGAAATATGTTCATTTGTGTCAGTTATTAGATAACGCCTATAAGTGATATCATAGGATATAGGACTTTTGCTTTCCGACTTACCTCATGTTCTGTGATTATCTCCAAGATCATCTATGGTGCCTCAAAGAGCAGTGTTTCATTGTTTTCCATGGCTAGTATTCATTGTGTACATGGACCACTTCTTCTTTATCCTTTCATCTGTTGATGGACATTTTGGTTGCTTCACTGTCTTGGCTATGGTGAATAAGGCTGCAGTGCAGCTTTTGCAGCCCGGGTCTTCTTCATTCTGGTCTTCTCAGGTGAGAGGCCCATTGGTGCGTCTGCTGGATTGAATGGTACCTCAATTTTTCCTTTTCAACGCAGCTCCTTTCTGTTCTCATTATTAGCGTTTAACCCTTTTGCATCTCACCAGCAGCTAGAGGGTACACAGTTCTCTAAAACCTCTTCAGCATTTATTGTTTGTAGACTTTTTGCCAATGGTCAGTCGACTGGTGTAAGTTGAAACTTTTTGTAGATTAGATTGCATGAGTCTAATTCTTCCTGAGGTGGAGCTTTTATCCATTTTCCTTTCTTTATAAAGAGAGTGAGTAAAACTTACCTCTTCATACTATCTTCTTGAAAATTTGGCCTGTTTTGAATTTTTCGTATCCATTCCCTACCTCAGCACAATTTTGAGGGCAGGTGTCCTTTACAGCCCTGAGTCCTTGTGAATGGTAAGTGACCATTAGCTGTGGGTTAAAAGCTGCTCTTGCGGGAATCGGCCACAAGGCGGCAGCATTTCTCCTTTACCAAATCTGGTTACTAGGGCAACAGAGCCTTACTGGAAGTGGTGTTCTAGGTTGTAAATTCGAATGGAATGTGCGAGGAAAAAGCCCTTTAAGTTTATGTCTCATTACTTCTTGTTGGTATTTTGAATTTAATTTTTATTTCTTATCACAGCAAACTTGATTACAATGTTTTGTTTGTTCTAGGTGTGCAAGATGTGGTTCTTTCACACACATGCATATATCTATTCTTCTTCGGATCCTTTTCCCATGTAGGTAATGACACAATGTTGAGTAGACTTCTCTTGGTATTGCGTAGGTCTTTGGTGATTATATATTTCACATGTGTTTGTATCTCTCTGTTAACCTCAATATGGTAATGTATCCAATCCTCACACCTTTCCATTTGGTGAACCATAAGTTTTTTTAATGAATCTATGATAGTGTTTCTCTGTGGAAATATCTTTGTTTGTATCATTTTTTAGGTAACACCTATATGTGATATGATAGGATATGTGTCTTTCGCTTTCTCACTTACTCCAAGTTGCGTGATTACTTCTAGACTCATCTATGGTGCTGCAAATGGCATTGTTTCATTTTTTCACTAGCTCTTATTCCATCTGTACAGGTAGCAGTACTTCTTTGACCACCCATCTGTCGGTGGACTTTTTGGTTACTTCCATATCTTGGCTATTGTAATACTATGCAATGTAGATTTGCGTGCCTGTGTCCTTCCAATTCTCTCTTCTTCGTTTATAGGTCTAGGCATAGGTCTGCTAGATCATATGGTAGCTCAATGGTTACCTTTTAAAGGCACCTCTATTCTGTTCTCCTTAGTGGCTCTTTCCAGGTTACGTCCCACTTAAAGTGGAGGGTATGTATTTCTTCCTAGCACCTTCAGCATTTATTCTTTGTAGTTTTTGCTGATGGTTATTCTGAGTGGTGTGAGCTGATACCTCTTTGTGGTTGAATTTGCATGTGTCTCATAATGTGTTGAAATTGAGCTTTAAGACATGTCCTTTTAATTTTTCCAGCTGTGATTAGAGCTTATTTCTTCAAAGTGTTTTCTTAAAGTATGTGTCACCATTTGAAATATTTTGGCCATTATCTCCCTCAAGACATTTTGAGGGCAGGTTTCATTTACAGCCCTGAAGTACTTGTTCATATGAAGTGACCATTAGCTCAGGCTTTAAACCTGCTTTTGCAGGTAATGGCCAGAGAGCGGCAGCCTTTCTACGTTCCCCATGCTGGTACTAGGGAAACAGACCTACCGGCCAGTGGTGTTCTTCGGTTATAAATTAGAGTGCAATGTGCCCGGATAAACCCACAAATGTTGATGACTCCTTGCTTTTGTTTGTTTTTAATTTAATTTATATTTATTATTAGAGTAATATCCCATTGTGTACGTGGACCACTTCTTCTTGGTGCATTCCTCGGTTGATGGACATTTTCATTGCTTCCAAGTGCTGGCTATGGTAAATATTGCTGGCGTACAGGTTTGCCAGCCTGTGATTTTTGATTCTCATTTTCTCAGGTGATAGGCCAAGCAGTGGTTGTGATTGATTGACTGGTAGCTCAATGTTTCCCTTTTCAAAGCACCTACGTTGTGTTTTCATTAGTGGCTCTTTACATGCCCCCCCTTACAACCGAGGGTACGCATTTCTCCACACTCCCTTCACCGTTTATTTTTGGCAGCATTTTTCCTAATGGCCATTCTGACTGCTGTGAGCTGATAGGTTTTTGTAATATGGGTATGCATGTCATTAAAATTTTTAAAATTCATCATATTCCTACGCCTTTTTCTTTTCTCTTAAAAGAAAAAACCGTGAGTACAATAGAGCTCTTGAAACTGTCTTCTTCGAAGGTTGCCCTCTTTTGAATTTTTTGGTCGATTTTTGACCCCAGAAATTTTCTGGAGGGCAGGTGCCATTTACAGAACTGCAAGTTGGTGAAAATTTAGTGACCTTTTGCAGTGGGTTCAAAGCTGCTGTTGTGGGAAACGGCCACAAGGAGGTAGCATTTCTCCATTCCCCAAGCTGGGTCCTAGGGCAGCAGAGCCTTTCTGGAAGTCATTGTCCTAGGTTGTAAATTAGAATGGAATTTGCCAGGAGAAATCCCCTTAAGTTTATGTCTCATTACTTCTTCTTGGTTTTTAAATTTTTTTTTAATCTGGGTAAAGTTTAGAATATTGTTTGTCCTAGGTGTACACAATCTGGTTCATTTGTACATTATGTATGTCTATTAATGTACAGATCCTCTTCCCATGTAAAATATTACAGTGTTCCGTCGACCTCCCTTGCTATATGTTCGGTCTTTTTGATACATGTTTATAATATGTATTTGTATATGTATAGTAACACTCACCTTCATTCTCAATTTCCCCCCTCCTTTCCTTTTAGATGAGCATAGTTTGTTTTCTAAGCCTGTGAGTGTCTTTCTCTTTGGAAATATGTTCATCTGTGTCAGTTATTAGGTAATGCCATAAGTGATAATATAGGCTATAGGTCTTTTGCTTTCCGACCTACTTCATGTTTTGTGATTATCTCCAGGCTCATCTATGGTGCCCCAAAGAGTAGTGCTTCAAAGTTTTCCAAGGCTAATATTCCATTGTGTACATGGACCACTTCTTCTTGGTGCATTCCTCTGTTGATGGACATTTTCGTTGCTTCCAAGTGTTGCCTATGGTAAATATTGCTGGAGTGCAGGATTGCCAGCCTGTGATTTTTGATTTTCATTTTCTCAGGTGATAGACCCAGCAGTGGTTATGATTGATTGACTGGTATGGTAGCTCAACGTTTACCTTTTCAAGGCACCTCAATTGTGCTTTCATTTGTGGCTCTTACCACGTCCCCCTTAGAATCGAGGGTACGCATTGCTCCACAATCACGTCAGCATTTATTTTTGGCAGCATTTTTGTTGATGGCCATTCTGACTGGTGTGAGCTGATAGGTTTTTGTAATTTGGGTTTACATGTCTGTAAAAATTCCTACAATTCATCATTTTTCCACGCCTTTTTGTTTTCTGTTAAAAGAAAAAAGAAAAAAAGTGTGAGTATAATATACCTCTTCAAATTTTCTTTTTGGAAGGTTGCACTCTAGAATTTTTGGGTTGATTTTCGACCTCAGTATTTTTTGGAGGGCAGGTGTCATTTACAGACCTGCAATTGGTGAATATTTAGTGACCTTTTGCAGTGGGTTTAAAACTGCTGTTGTGGGAAACGGCCACAAGGATGCAGCATTTCTCCATTCCCAAATCTGGGTACTAGGGCAGCACAGCCGTTCTGGAAGTCGTTTGCCTAGGTTGTAAATTTGAATGGAATGTGCCAGGAAAACCCCCCATAAGTTTATGTCTCATTACTCCTAGTTCGTTGTTTTAATTTTTTCAATTGGGGTAATGGTTAGAATGTTGCTTGTCCAAGGTGTACATCTACATATTCTATATACCTATTTATGTAGAGATCCTCTTCCCGTGTAAATTATTACACAGTGTTCCCTAAACCTTCCTTGCTATATGGTCGGTCTTTTTGATATATGTATATAATATGTATTTGTATACATATGGTAACGCTAATCTTCATTTATCCATTCCCCCCACCTTTCCTTTTAGATAAGCATAGTTTTTTTTTAATAAGTCTGTGATTGACTTTCTCTGTGGAATTATGTTCATTTGTGTCAGTTATTAGATAACGCCTATAAGTGATATCATAGGATATAGGACTTTTGCTTTCCGACTTACCTCATGTTCTGTGATTATCTCCAAGATCATCTATGGTGCCTCAAAGAGCAGTGTTTCATTGTTTTCCATGGTTAGTATTCATTGTGTACATGGACCACTTCTTCTTTATCCTTTCATCTGTTGATGGACATTTTGGTTGCTTCACTGTCTTGTCTATTGTGAATAAGGCTGCAGTGCAACTTTTGCAGCCCGGGTCTTCATTCTGGTCTTCTCAGGTGAGAGGCCCATTGGTGCGCCTGCTGGATTGAATGGTACCTCAATTTTTCCTTTTCAACGCAGCTCCTTTCTGTTCTCATTATTAGCGTTTAACCCTTTTACATCTCACCAGCAGCTAGAGGGTACACAGTTCTCTAAAACCCCTTCAGCATTTATTGTTTGTAGACTTTTTGCCAATGGTCAGTCGACTGGTGTGAGTTGAAAACATTTTGTAGATTAGATTGCATGAGTCTAATACTTCCTGAGGTGGAGCGTTTATCCATTTTCCTTTCTTTAAAAAGAGAGTGAGTAAAACTTACCTCTTCATACTATCTTCTTGAAAATTTTGCCTGTTTTGAATTTTTTTTATCCATTCCCTACCTCAGCACAATTTTGAGGGCAGGTGTCTTTACAGCTCTGAGTCCTTGTGAATGGTAAGTGACCATTAGCAGTGGGTTAAAAGCTGCTCTTGTGGGAATCGGCCACAAGGCGGCAGCATTTCTCCTTTACCAAATCTGGTTACTAGGGCAACAGAGCCTTACTGGAAGTGGTGTTCTAGGTGGTAAATTAGAATGGAATGTGCGAGGAAAAAGCCCTTTAAGTTTATGTCTCATTACCTCTTGTTGGTATTTTGAACTTAATTTTTATTTTTTATCACAGCAAACTTGATTACAATGTTTTGTTTGTTCTAGTTGTGCAAGATGTGGTTCTTTCACACATATGCATATATCTATTCTTCTTCGGATCCTTTTCCCATGTAGGTTATGACACAATGTTGAGTAGTCTTCTCTTGGTATTGCGTAGGTCTTTGGTGATTATATATTTCACATGTGTTTGTATCTCTCTGTTAACCTCAATATGGTAATGTATCCAATCCTCACACCTTTCCATTTGGTGAACCATAAGTTTTTTTAATGAATCTATGATAGTGTTTCTCTGTGGAAATATCTTTGTATCATTTTTTAGGTAACACCTATATGTGATATGATAGGATATGTGTCTTTCGCTTTCTCACTTACTCCAAGTTGACTGATTACTTCTCGACTCATCTATGGTGCTGCAAATGGCATTGTTTCATTTTTTCACTAGCTCCTATTCCATCTGTACAGGTAGCAGTTCTTCTTTGTCCACCCATCTGTCGGTGGACTTTTTGGTTACTTCCATATCTTGGCTATTGTAATACTATGCAATGTAGATTTGCGTGCCTGTGTCCTTTCAGTTCTGTCTTCTTAGTTTATAGGTCCAAGAATAGGTCTGCTGGATCATATGGTAGCTGAATGTTTACCTTTTATAGGCAGCTCTATTCTGTTCTCCTTAGTGGCTTTTTCCAGGTTACATCCCACTTAAAGTGGAGGGTATGTATTTCTTCCCAGCACCTTCAGCATTTATTCTTTGTAGTTTTTGCTGATGGTTATTCTGAGTGGTGTGAGCTGATACCTCTTTGTGGTTGAATTTGCATGTGTCTCATAATGCGTTGAAGTTGAGCGTTAAGACATGACCATTTTATTTTTCGAGCTGTGATTAGAGCTTATTACTTCAAAGTGTTTTCTTAAAGTATGTGTCACCATTTGAAATATTTTGGCCATTATCTCCCTCAAGACATTTTGAGGGCAGGTTTCATTTACAGCCCTGCAGTACTTGTTCATATGAAGTGACCATTAGCTCAGGCTTTAAACCTGCTTTTGCAGGTAACGGCCAGAGAGCGGCAGCCTTTCTACGTTCTCCATGCTGGTACTAGGGAAACAGACCTACCGGCCAGTGGTATTCTTCGGTTATAAATTAGAGTGCAATGTGCCCGGGTAAACCCACAAATGTTGATGTCTCCTTGCTTTTGTTTGTTTTTAAATTTAATTTATATTTATTATTAGAGTAATATTCCATTGTGTACGTGGACCACTTCTTCTTGGTGCATTCCTCGGTTGATGGACATTTTCATTGCTTCCAAGTGCTGGCTATGGTAAATATTGCTGGCGTACAGGTTTGCCCGCCTGTCACTTTTTCAGTCTCATTTTCTCAGGTGATAGGCCAAGCAGTGGTTGTGATTGATTGACTGGTAGCTCAATATTTCCCTTTTCAAAGCACCTACATTGTGTTTTCATTAGTGGCTCTTTACATGCCCCCCCTTACAACCGAGGGTACGCATTTCTCCACACTCCCTTCACCGTTTATTTTTGGCAGCATTTTTCCTAATGGCCATTCTGACTGCTGTGAGCTGATAGGTTTTTGTAATATGGGTATGCATGTCATTAAAATTTTTAAAATTCATCATATTCGTACGCCTTTTTCTTTTCTCTTAAAAGAAAAAAACCGTGAGTACAATATAGCTCTTGAAACTGTCTTCTTCGAAGGTTGCCCTCTTTTGAATTATTTGATCGATTTTTGACCCCAGAAATTTTCTGGAGGGCAGGTGCCATTTACACAACTGCAAGTTGGTGAAAATTTAGTGACCTTTTGCAGTGGGTTCAAAGCTGCTGTTGTGGGAAACGGCCACAAGGAGGTAGCATTTCTCCATTCCCCAAGCTGGGTCCTAGGGCAGCAGAGCCTTTCTGGAAGTCATTGTCCTAGGTTGTAAATTAGAATGGAATTTGCCAGGAGAAATCCCCTTAAGTTTATGTCTCATTACTTCTTGTTGGTTTTTAAATTTTTTTTTAATCTGGGTAAAGTTTAGAATATTGTTTGTCCTAGGTGTACACAATCTGGTTCATTTGTACATTATGTATGTCTATTAATGTACAGATCCTCTTCCCATGTAAAATATTACAGTGTTCCGTCGACCTCCCTTGCTATATGTTCGGTCTTTTTGATACATGTATATAATATGTATTTGTATATGTATAGTAACACTCACCTTCATTCTCAATTTCCCCCCTCCTTTCCTTTTAGATGAGCATAGTTTGTTTTCTAAGCCTGTGAGTGTCTTTCTCTTTGGAAATATGTTCATCTGTGTCAGTTATTAGGTAATGCCATAAGTGATAATATAGGCTATAGGTCTTTTGCTTTCCGACCTACTTCATGTTTTGTGATTATCTCCAGGCTCATCTATGGTGCCCCAAAGAGTAGTGCTTCAAAGTTTTCCAAGGCTAATATTCCATTGTGTACATGGACCACTTCTTCTTGGTGCATTCCTCTGTTGATGGACATTTTCGTTGCTTCCAAGTGTTGCCTATGGTAAATATTGCTGGAGTGCAGGATTGCCAGCCTGTGATTTTTGATTTTCATTTTCTCAGGTGATAGACCCAGCAGTGGTTATGATTGATTGACTGGTATGGTAGCTCAACGTTTACCTTTTCAAGGCACCTCAATTGTGCTTTCATTTGTGGCTCTTACCACGTCCCCCTTAGAATCGAGGGTACGCATTGCTCCACAATCACGTCAGCATTTATTTTTGGCAGCATTTTTGTTGATGGCCATTCTGACTGGTGTGAGCTGATAGGTTTTTGTAATTTGGGTTTACATGTCTGTAAAAATTCCTACAATTCATCATTTTTCCACGCCTTTTTGTTTTCTGTTAAAAGAAAAAAGAAAAAAAGTGTGAGTATAATATACCTCTTCAAATTTTCTTTTTGGAAGGTTGCACTCTAGAATTTTTGGGTTGATTTTCGACCTCAGTATTTTTTGGAGGGCAGGTGTCATTTACAGACCTGCAATTGGTGAATATTTAGTGACCTTTTGCAGTGGGTTTAAAACTGCTGTTGTGGGAAACGGCCACAAGGATGCAGCATTTCTCCATTCCCAAATCTGGGTACTAGGGCAGCACAGCCGTTCTGGAAGTCGTTTGCCTAGGTTGTAAATTTGAATGGAATGTGCCAGGAAAACCCCCCATAAGTTTATGTCTCATTACTCCTAGTTCGTTGTTTTAATTTTTTCAATTGGGGTAATGGTTAGAATGTTGCTTGTCCAAGGTGTACATCTACATATTCTATATACCTATTTATGTAGAGATCCTCTTCCCGTGTAAATTATTACACAGTGTTCCCTAAACCTTCCTTGCTATATGGTCGGTCTTTTTGATATATGTATATAATATGTATTTGTATACATATGGTAACGCTAATCTTCATTTATCCATTCCCCCCACCTTTCCTTTTAGATAAGTATAGTTTTTTTTTAATAAGTCTGTGATTGACTTTCTCTGTGGAATTATGTTCATTTGTGTCAGTTATTAGATAACGCCTATAAGTGATATCATAGGATATAGGACTTTTGCTTTCCGACTTACCTCATGTTCTGTGATTATCTCCAAGATCATCTATGGTGCCTCAAAGAGCAGTGTTTCATTGTTTTCCATGGCTAGTATTCATTGTGTACATGGACCACTTCTTCTTTATCCTTTCATCTGTTGATGGACATTTTGGTTGCTTCACTGTCTTGTCTATTGTGAATAAGGCTGCAGTGCAACTTTTGCAGCCCGGGTCTTCATTCTGGTCTTCTCAGGTGAGAGGCCCATTGGTGCGCCTGCTGGATTGAATGGTACCTCAATTTTTCCTTTTCAACGCAGCTCCTTTCTGTTCTCATTATTAGCGTTTAACCCTTTTACATCTCACCAGCAGCTAGAGGGTACACAGTTCTCTAAAACCCCTTCAGCATTTATTGTTTGTAGACTTTTTGCCAATGGTCAGTCGACTGGTGTGAGTTGAAAACATTTTGTAGATTAGATTGCATGAGTCTAATACTTCCTGAGGTGGAGCGTTTATCCATTTTCCTTTCTTTAAAAAGAGAGTGAGTAAAACTTACCTCTTCATACTATCTTCTTGAAAATTTTGCCTGTTTTGAATTTTTTTTATCCATTCCCTACCTCAGCACAATTTTGAGGGCAGGTGTCTTTACAGCTCTGAGTCCTTGTGAATGGTAAGTGACCATTAGCAGTGGGTTAAAAGCTGCTCTTGTGGGAATCGGCCACAAGGCGGCAGCATTTCTCCTTTACCAAATCTGGTTACTAGGGCAACAGAGCCTTATTGGAAGTGGTGTTCTAGGTGGTAAATTAGAATGGAATGTGCGAGGAAAAAGCCCTTTAAGTTTATGTCTCATTACCTCTTGTTGGTATTTTGAACTTAATTTTTATTTTTTATCACAGCAAACTTGATTACAATGTTTTGTTTGTTCTAGTTGTGCAAGATGTGGTTCTTTCACACATATGCATATATCTATTCTTCTTCGGATCCTTTTCCCATGTAGGTTATGACACAATGTTGAGTAGTCTTCTCTTGGTATTGCGTAGGTCTTTGGTGATTATATATTTCACATGTGTTTGTATCTCTCTGTTAACCTCAATATGGTAATGTATCCAATCCTCACACCTTTCCATTTGGTGAACCATAAGTTTTTTTAATGAATCTATGATAGTGTTTCTCTGTGGAAATATCTTTGTATCATTTTTTAGGTAACACCTATATGTGATATGATAGGATATGTGTCTTTCGCTTTCTCACTTACTCCGAGTTGACTGATTACTTCTCGACTCATCTATGGTGCTGCAAATGGCATTGTTTCATTTTTTCACTAGCTCCTATTCCATCTGTACAGGTAGCAGTTCTTCTTTGTCCACCCATCTGTCGGTGGACTTTTTGGTTACTTCCATATCTTGGCTATTGTAATACTATGCAATGTAGATTTGCGTGCCTGTGTCCTTTCAGTTCTGTCTTCTTAGTTTATAGGTCCAAGAATAGGTCTGCTGGATCATATGGTAGCTGAATGTTTACCTTTTATAGGCAGCTCTATTCTGTTCTCCTTAGTGGCTTTTTCCAGGTTACATCCCACTTAAAGTGGAGGGTATGTATTTCTTCCCAGCACCTTCAGCATTTATTCTTTGTAGTTTTTGCTGATGGTTATTCTGAGTGGTGTGAGCTGATACCTCTTTGTGGTTGAATTTGCATGTGTCTCATAATGCGTTGAAATTGAGCGTTAAGACATGTCCATTTTATTTTTCGAGCTGTGATTAGAGCTTATTACTTCAAAGTGTTTTCTTAAAGTATGTGTCACCATTTGAAATATTTTGGCCATTATCTCCCTCAAGACATTTTGAGGGCAGGTTTCATTTACAGCCCTGCAGTACTTGTTCATATGAAGTGACCATTAGCTCAGGCTTTAAACCTGCTTTTGCAGGTAACGGCCAGAGAGCGGCAGCCTTTCTACGTTCTCCATGCTGGTACTAGGGAAACAGACCTACCGGCCAGTGGTATTCTTCGGTTATAAATTAGAGTGCAATGTGCCCGGGTAAACCCACAAATGTTGATGTCTCCTTGCTTTTGTTTGTTTTTAAATTTAATTTATATTTATTATTAGAGTAATATTCCATTGTGTACGTGGACCACTTCTTCTTGGTGCATTCCTCGGTTGATGGACATTTTCATTGCTTCCAAGTGCTGGCTATGGTAAATATTGCTGGCGTACAGGTTTGCCCGCCTGTCACTTTTTCATTCTCATTTTCTCAGGTGATAGGCCAAGCAGTGGTTGTGACTGATTGACTGGTAGCTCAATATTTCCCTTTTCAAAGCACCTACATTGTGTTTTCATTAGTGGCTCTTTACATGCCCCCCCTTACAACCGAGGGTACGCATTTCTCCACACTCCCTTCACCGTTTATTTTTGGCAGCATTTTTCCTAATGGCCATTCTGACTGCTGTGAGCTGATAGGTTTTTGTAATATGGGTATGCATGTCATTAAAATTTTTAAAATTCATCATATTCCTACGCCTTTTTCTTTTCTCTTAAAAGAAAAAACCGTGAGTACAATAGAGCTCTTGAAACTGTCTTCTTCGAAGGTTGCCCTCTTTTGAATTTTTTGGTCGATTTTTGACCCCAGAAATTTTCTGGAGGGCAGGTGCCATTTACAGAACTGCAAGTTGGTGAAAATTTAGTGACCTTTTGCAGTGGGTTCAAAGCTGCTGTTGTGGGAAACGGCCACAAGGAGGTAGCATTTCTCCATTCCCCAAGCTGGGTCCTAGGGCAGCAGAGCCTTTCTGGAAGTCATTGTCCTAGGTTGTAAATTAGAATGGAATTTGCCAGGAGAAATCCCCTTAAGTTTATGTCTCATTACTTCTTCTTGGTTTTTAAATTTTTTTTTAATCTGGGTAAAGTTTAGAATATTGTTTGTCCTAGGTGTACACAATCTGGTTCATTTGTACATTATGTATGTCTATTAATGTACAGATCCTCTTCCCATGTAAAATATTACAGTGTTCCGTCGACCTCCCTTGCTATATGTTCGGTCTTTTTGATACATGTATATAATATGTATTTGTATATGTATAGTAACACTAATCCTCATTTCTCAATTTCCCCCCTCCTTTCCTTTTAGATGAGCATAGTTTGTTTTGTTTTCTAAGCCTGTGAGTGTCTTTCTCTTTGGAAATATGTTCATCTGTGTCAGTTATTAGGTAATGCCATAAGTGATAATATAGGCTATAGGTCTTTTGCTTTCCGACCTACTTCATGTTTTGTGATTATCTCCAGGCTCATCTATGGTGCCCCAAAGAGTAGTGCTTCAAAGTTTTCCAAGGCTAATATTCCATTGTGTACATGGACCACTTCTTCTTGGTGCATTCCTCTGTTGATGGACATTTTCGTTGCTTCCAAGTGTTGCCTATGGTAAATATTGCTGGAGTGCAGGATTGCCAGCCTGTGATTTTTGATTTTCATTTTCTCAGGTGATAGACCCAGCAGTGGTTATGATTGATTGACTGGTATGGTAGCTCAACGTTTACCTTTTCAAGGCACCTCAATTGTGCTTTCATTTGTGGCTCTTACCACGTCCCCCTTAGAATCGAGGGTACGCATTGCTCCACAATCACGTCAGCATTTATTTTTGGCAGCATTTTTGTTGATGGCCATTCTGACTGGTGTGAGCTGATAGGTTTTTGTAATTTGGGTTTACATGTCTGTAAAAATTCCTACAATTCATCATTTTTCCACGCCTTTTTGTTTTCTGTTAAAAGAAAAAAGAAAAAAAGTGTGAGTATAATATACCTCTTCAAATTTTCTTTTTGGAAGGTTGCACTCTAGAATTTTTGGGTTGATTTTCGACCTCAGTATTTTTTGGAGGGCAGGTGTCATTTACAGACCTGCAATTGGTGAATATTTAGTGACCTTTTGCAGTGGGTTTAAAACTGCTGTTGTGGGAAACGGCCACAAGGATGCAGCATTTCTCCATTCCCAAATCTGGGTACTAGGGCAGCACAGCCGTTCTGGAAGTCGTTTGCCTAGGTTGTAAATTTGAATGGAATGTGCCAGGAAAACCCCCCATAAGTTTATGTCTCATTACTCCTAGTTCGTTGTTTTAATTTTTTCAATTGGGGTAATGGTTAGAATGTTGCTTGTCCAAGGTGTACATCTACATATTCTATATACCTATTTATGTAGAGATCCTCTTCCCGTGTAAATTATTACACAGTGTTCCCTAAACCTTCCTTGCTATATGGTCGGTCTTTTTGATATATGTATATAATATGTATTTGTATACATATGGTAACGCTAATCTTCATTTATCCATTCCCCCCACCTTTCCTTTTAGATAAGCATAGTTTTTTTTTAATAAGTCTGTGATTGACTTTCTCTGTGGAATTATGTTCATTTGTGTCAGTTATTAGATAACGCCTATAAGTGATATCATAGGATATAGGACTTTTGCTTTCCGACTTACCTCATGTTCTGTGATTATCTCCAAGATCATCTATGGTGCCTCAAAGAGCAGTGTTTCATTGTTTTCCATGGCTAGTATTCATTGTGTACATGGACCACTTCTTCTTTATCCTTTCATCTGTTGATGGACATTTTGGTTGCTTCACTGTCTTGTCTATTGTGAATAAGGCTGCAGTGCAACTTTTGCAGCCCGGGTCTTCATTCTGGTCTTCTCAGGTGAGAGGCCCATTGGTGCGCCTGCTGGATTGAATGGTACCTCAATTTTTCGTTTTCAACGCAGCTCCTTTCTGTTCTCATTATTAGCGTTTAACCCTTTTACATCTCACCAGCAGCTAGAGGGTACACAGTTCTCTAAAACCCCTTCAGCATTTATTGTTTGTAGACTTTTTGCCAATGGTCAGTCGACTGGTGTGAGTTGAAAACATTTTGTAGATTAGATTGCATGAGTCTAATACTTCCTGAGGTGGAGCGTTTATCCATTTTCCTTTCTTTAAAAAGAGAGTGAGTAAAACTTACCTCTTCATACTATCTTCTTGAAAATTTTGCCTGTTTTGAATTTTTTTTATCCATTCCCTACCTCAGCACAATTTTGAGGGCAGGTGTCTTTACAGCTCTGAGTCCTTGTGAATGGTAAGTGACCATTAGCAGTGGGTTAAAAGCTGCTCTTGTGGGAATCGGCCACAAGGCGGCAGCATTTCTCCTTTACCAAATCTGGTTACTAGGGCAACAGAGCCTTATTGGAAGTGGTGTTCTAGGTGGTAAATTAGAATGGAATGTGCGAGGAAAAAGCCCTTTAAGTTTATGTCTCATTACCTCTTGTTGGTATTTTGAACTTAATTTTTATTTTTTATCACAGCAAACTTGATTACAATGTTTTGTTTGTTCTAGTTGTGCAAGATGTGGTTCTTTCACACATATGCATATATCTATTCTTCTTCGGATCCTTTTCCCATGTAGGTTATGACACAATGTTGAGTAGTCTTCTCTTGGTATTGCGTAGGTCTTTGGTGATTATATATTTCACATGTGTTTGTATCTCTCTGTTAACCTCAATATGGTAATGTATCCAATCCTCACACCTTTCCATTTGGTGAACCATAAGTTTTTTTAATGAATCTATGATAGTGTTTCTCTGTGGAAATATCTTTGTATCATTTTTTAGGTAACACCTATATGTGATATGATAGGATATGTGTCTTTCTCTTTCTCACTTACTCCAAGTTGACTGATTACTTCTCGACTCATCTATGGTGCTGCAAATGGCATTGTTTCATTTTTTCACTAGCTCCTATTCCATCTGTACAGGTAGCAGTTCTTCTTTGTCCACCCATCTGTCGGTGGACTTTTTGGTTACTTCCATATCTTGGCTATTGTAATACTATGCAATGTAGATTTGCGTGCCTGTGTCCTTTCAGTTCTGTCTTCTTAGTTTATAGGTCCAAGAATAGGTCTGCTGGATCATATGGTAGCTGAATGTTTACCTTTTATAGGCAGCTCTATTCTGTTCTCCTTAGTGGCTTTTTCCAGGTTACATCCCACTTAAAGTGGAGGGTATGTATTTCTTCCCAGCACCTTCAGCATTTATTCTTTGTAGTTTTTGCTGATGGTTATTCTGAGTGGTGTGAGCTGATACCTCTTTGTGGTTGAATTTGCATGTGTCTCATAATGCGTTGAAGTTGAGCGTTAAGACATGTCCATTTTATTTTTCGAGCTGTGATTAGAGCTTATTACTTCAAAGTGTTTTCTTAAAGTATGTGTCACCATTTGAAATATTTTGGCCATTATCTCCCTCAAGACATTTTGAGGGCAGGTTTCATTTACAGCCCTGCAGTACTTGTTCATATGAAGTGACCATTAGCTCAGGCTTTAAACCTGCTTTTGCAGGTAACGGCCAGAGAGCGGCAGCCTTGCTACGTTCTCCATGCTGGTACTAGGGAAACAGACCTACCGGCCAGTGGTATTCTTCGGTTATAAATTAGAGTGCAATGTGCCCGGGTAAACCCACAAATGTTGATGTCTCCTTGCTTTTGTTTGTTTTTAAATTTAATTTATATTTATTATTAGAGTAATATTCCATTGTGTACGTGGACCACTTCTTCTTGGTGCATTCCTCGGTTGATGGACATTTTCATTGCTTCCAAGTGCTGGCTATGGTAAATATTGCTGGCGTACAGGTTTGCCCGCCTGTCACTTTTTCAGTCTCATTTTCTCAGGTGATAGGCCAAGCAGTGGTTGTGATTGATTGACTGGTAGCTCAATATTTCCCTTTTCAAAGCACCTACATTGTGTTTTCATTAGTGGCTCTTTACATACCCCCCCCCCTTACAACCGAGGGTACGCATTTCTCCACACTCCCTTCACCGTTTATTTTTGGCAGCATTTTTCCTAATGGCCATTCTGACTGCTGTGAGCTGATAGGTTTTTGTAATATGGGTATGCATGTCATTAAAAATTTTTTAAATTCATCATATTCCTACGCCTTTTTCTTTTCTCTTAAAAGAAAAAACCGTGAGTACAATATAGCTCTTGAAACTGTCTTCTTCGAAGGTTGCCCTCTTTTGAATTTTTTGGTCGATTTTTGACCCCAGAAATTTTCTGGAGGGCAGGTGCCATTTACACAACTGCAAGTGGGTGAAAATTTAGTGACCTTTTGCAGTGGGTTCAAAGCTGCTGTTGTGGGAAACGGCCACAAGGAGGTAGCATTTCTCCATTCCCCAAGCTGGGTCCTAGGGCAGCAGAGCCTTTCTGGAAGTCATTGTCCTAGGTTGTAAATTAGAATGGAATTTGCCAGGAGAAATCCCCTTAAGTTTATGTCTCATTACTTCTTCTTGGTTTTTAAAATTATTTTTAATCTGGGTAAAGTTTAGAATATTGTTTGTCCTAGGTGTACACAATCTGGTCCATTTGTACATTATGTATGTCTATTAATGTACAGATCCTCTTCCCATGTAAAATATTACAGTGTTCCGTCGACCTCCCTTGCTATATGTTCGGTCTTTTTGATACATGTATATAATATGTATTTGTATATGTATAGTAACACTAATCCTCATTTCTCAATTTCCCCCCTCCTTTCCTTTTAGATGAGCATAGTTTGTTTTGTTTTCTAAGCCTGTGAGTGTCTTTCTCTTTGGAAATATGTTCATCTGTGTCAGTTATTAGGTAATGCCATAAGTGATAATATAGGCTATAGGTCTTTTGCTTTCCGACCTACTTCATGTTTTGTGATTATCTCCAGGCTCATCTATGGTGCCCCAAAGAGTAGTGCTTCAAAGTTTTCCAAGGCTAATATTCCATTGTGTACATGGACCCCTTCTTCTTGGTGCATTCCTCTGTTGATGGACATTTTCGTTGCTTCCAAGTGTTGCCTATGGTAAATATTGCTGGAGTGCAGGATTGCCAGCCTGTGATTTTTGATTTTCATTTTCTCAGGTGATAGACCCAGCAGTGGTTATGATTGATTGACTGGTATGGTAGCTCAACGTTTACCTTTTCAAGGCACCTCAATTGTGCTTTCATTTGTGGCTCTTACCACGTCCCCCTTAGAATCGAGGGTACGCATTGCTCCACAATCACGTCAGCATTTATTTTTGGCAGCATTTTTGTTGATGGCCATTCTGACTGGTGTGAGCTGATAGGTTTTTGTAATTTGGGTTTACATGTCTGTAAAAATTCCTACAATTCATCATTTTTCCACGCCTTTTTGTTTTCTGTTAAAAGAAAAAAGAAAAAAAGTGTGAGTATAATATACCTCTTCAAATTTTCTTTTTGGAAGGTTGCACTCTAGAATTTTTGGGTTGATTTTCGACCTCAGTATTTTTTGGAGGGCAGGTGTCATTTACAGACCTGCAATTGGTGAATATTTAGTGACCTTTTGCAGTGGGTTTAAAACTGCTGTTGTGGGAAACGGCCACAAGGATGCAGCATTTCTCCATTCCCAAATCTGGGTACTAGGGCAGCACAGCCGTTCTGGAAGTCGTTTGCCTAGGTTGTAAATTTGAATGGAATGTGCCAGGAAAACCCCCCATAAGTTTATGTCTCATTACTCCTAGTTCGTTGTTTTAATTTTTTCAATTGGGGTAATGGTTAGAATGTTGCTTGTCCAAGGTGTACATCTACATATTCTATATACCTATTTATGTAGAGATCCTCTTCCCGTGTAAATTATTACACAGTGTTCCCTAAACCTTCCTTGCTATATGGTCGGTCTTTTTGATATATGTATATAATATGTATTTGTATACATATGGTAACGCTAATCTTCATTTATCCATTCCCCCCACCTTTCCTTTTAGATAAGCATAGTTTTTTTTTAATAAGTCTGTGATTGACTTTCTCTGTGGAATTATGTTCATTTGTGTCAGTTATTAGATAACGCCTATAAGTGATATCATAGGATATAGGACTTTTGCTTTCCGACTTACCTCATGTTCTGTGATTATCTCCAAGATCATCTATGGTGCCTCAAAGAGCAGTGTTTCATTGTTTTCCATGGCTAGTATTCATTGTGTACATGGACCACTTCTTCTTTATCCTTTCATCTGTTGATGGACATTTTGGTTGCTTCACTGTCTTGTCTATTGTGAATAAGGCTGCAGTGCAACTTTTGCAGCCCGGGTCTTCATTCTGGTCTTCTCAGGTGAGAGGCCCATTGGTGCGCCTGCTGGATTGAATGGTACCTCAATTTTTCGTTTTCAACGCAGCTCCTTTCTGTTCTCATTATTAGCGTTTAACCCTTTTACATCTCACCAGCAGCTAGAGGGTACACAGTTCTCTAAAACCCCTTCAGCATTTATTGTTTGTAGACTTTTTGCCAATGGTCAGTCGACTGGTGTGAGTTGAAAACATTTTGTAGATTAGATTGCATGAGTCTAATACTTCCTGAGGTGGAGCGTTTATCCATTTTCCTTTCTTTAAAAAGAGAGTGAGTAAAACTTACCTCTTCATACTATCTTCTTGAAAATTTTGCCTGTTTTGAATTTTTTTTATCCATTCCCTACCTCAGCACAATTTTGAGGGCAGGTGTCTTTACAGCTCTGAGTCCTTGTGAATGGTAAGTGACCATTAGCAGTGGGTTAAAAGCTGCTCTTGTGGGAATCGGCCACAAGGCGGCAGCATTTCTCCTTTACCAAATCTGGTTACTAGGGCAACAGAGCCTTACTGGAAGTGGTGTTCTAGGTGGTAAATTAGAATGGAATGTGCGAGGAAAAAGCCCTTTAAGTTTATGTCTCATTACCTCTTGTTGGTATTTTGAACTTAATTTTTATTTTTTATCACAGCAAACTTGATTACAATGTTTTGTTTGTTCTAGGTGTGCAAGATGTGGTTCTTTCACACATATGCATATATCTATTCTTCTTCGGATCCTTTTCCCATGTAGGTTATGACACAATGTTGAGTAGTCTTCTCTTGGTATTGCGTAGGTCTTTGGTGATTATATATTTCACATGTGTTTGTATCTCTCTGTTAACCTCAATATGGTAATGTATCCAATCCTCACACCTTTCCATTTGGTGACCCATAAGTTTTTTTAATGAATCTATGATAGTGTTTCTCTGTGGAAATATCTTTGTATCATTTTTTAGGTAACACCTATATGTGATATGATAGGATATGTGTCTTTCGCTTTCTCACTTACTCCAAGTTGACTGATTACTTCTCGACTCATCTATGGTGCTGCAAATGGCATTGTTTCATTTTTTCACTAGCTCCTATTCCATCTGTACAGGTAGCAGTTCTTCTTTGTCCACCCATCTGTCGGTGGACTTTTTGGTTACTTCCATATCTTGGCTATTGTAATACTATGCAATGTAGATTTGCGTGCCTGTGTCCTTTCAGTTCTGTCTTCTTAGTTTATAGGTCCAAGAATAGGTCTGCTGGATCATATGGTAGCTGAATGTTTACCTTTTATAGGCAGCTCTATTCTGTTCTCCTTAGTGGCTTTTTCCAGGTTACATCCCACTTAAAGTGGAGGGTATGTATTTCTTCCCAGCACCTTCAGCATTTATTCTTTGTAGTTTTTGCTGATGGTTATTCTGAGTGGTGTGAGCTGATACCTCTTTGTGGTTGAATTTGCATGTGTCTCATAATGCGTTGAAGTTGAGCGTTAAGACATGTCCATTTTATTTTTCGAGCTGTGATTAGAGCTTATTACTTCAAAGTGTTTTCTTAAAGTATGTGTCACCATTTGAAATATTTTGGCCATTATCTCCCTCAAGACATTTTGAGGGCAGGTTTCATTTACAGCCCTGCAGTACTTGTTCATATGAAGTGACCATTAGCTCAGGCTTTAAACCTGCTTTTGCAGGTAACGGCCAGAGAGCGGCAGCCTTGCTACGTTCTCCATGCTGGTACTAGGGAAACAGACCTACCGGCCAGTGGTATTCTTCGGTTATAAATTAGAGTGCAATGTGCCCGGGTAAACCCACAAATGTTGATGTCTCCTTGCTTTTGTTTGTTTTTAAATTTAATTTATATTTATTATTAGAGTAATATTCCATTGTGTACGTGGACCACTTCTTCTTGGTGCATTCCTCGGTTGATGGACATTTTCATTGCTTCCAAGTGCTGGCTATGGTAAATATTGCTGGCGTACAGGTTTGCCCGCCTGTCACTTTTTCAGTCTCATTTTCTCAGGTGATAGGCCAAGCAGTGGTTGTGATTGATTGACTGGTAGCTCAATATTTCCCTTTTCAAAGCACCTACATTGTGTTTTCATTAGTGGCTCTTTACATACCCCCCCCTTACAACCGAGGGTACGCATTTCTCCACACTCCCTTCACCATTTATTTTTGGCAGCATTTTTCCTAATGGCCATTCTGACTGCTGTGAGCTGATAGGTTTTTGTAATATGGGTATGCATGTCATTAAAAATTTTTTAAATTCATCATATTCCTACGCCTTTTTCTTTTCTCTTAAAAGAAAAAACCGTGAGTACAATATAGCTCTTGAAACTGTCTTCTTCGAAGGTTGCCCTCTTTTGAATTTTTTGGTCGATTTTTGACCCCAGAAATTTTCTGGAGGGCAGGTGCCATTTACACAACTGCAAGTTGGTGAAAATTTAGTGACCTTTTGCAGTGGGTTCAAAGCTGCTGTTGTGGGAAACGGCCACAAGGAGGTAGCATTTCTCCATTCCCCAAGCTGGGTCCTAGGGCAGCAGAGCCTTTCTGGAAGTCATTGTCCTAGGTTGTAAATTAGAATGGAATTTGCCAGGAGAAATCCCCTTAAGTTTATGTCTCATTACTTCTTCTTGGTTTTTAAAATTATTTTTAATCTGGGTAAAGTTTAGAATATTGTTTGTCCTAGGTGTACACAATCTGGTTCATTTGTACATTATGTATGTCTATTAATGTACAGATCCTCTTCCCATGTAAAATATTACAGTGTTCCGTCGACCTCCCTTGCTATATGTTCGGTCTTTTTGATACATGTATATAATATGTATTTGTATATGTATAGTAACACTAATCCTCATTTCTCAATTTCCCCCCTCCTTTCCTTTTAGATGAGCATAGTTTGTTTTGTTTTCTAAGCCTGTGAGTGTCTTTCTCTTTGGAAATATGTTCATCTGTGTCAGTTATTAGGTAATGCCATAAGTGATAATATAGGCTATAGGTCTTTTGCTTTCCGACCTACTTCATGTTTTGTGATTATCTCCAGGCTCATCTATGGTGCCCCAAAGAGTAGTGCTTCAAAGTTTTCCAAGGCTAATATTCCATTGTGTACATGGACCACTTCTTCTTGGTGCATTCCTCTGTTGATGGACATTTTCGTTGCTTCCAAGTGTTGCCTATGGTAAATATTGCTGGAGTGCAGGATTGCCAGCCTGTGATTTTTGATTTTCATTTTCTCAGGTGATAGACCCAGCAGTGGTTATGATTGATTGACTGGTATGGTAGCTCAACGTTTACCTTTTCAAGGCACCTCAATTGTGCTTTCATTTGTGGCTCTTACCACGTCCCCCTTAGAATCGAGGGTACGCATTGCTCCACAATCACGTCAGCATTTATTTTTGGCAGCATTTTTGTTGATGGCCATTCTGACTGGTGTGAGCTGATAGGTTTTTGTAATTTGGGTTTACATGTCTGTAAAAATTCCTACAATTCATCATTTTTCCACGCCTTTTTGTTTTCTGTTAAAAGAAAAAAGAAAAAAAGTGTGAGTATAATATACCTCTTCAAATTTTCTTTTTGGAAGGTTGCACTCTAGAATTTTTGGGTTGATTTTCGACCTCAGTATTTTTTGGAGGGCAGGTGTCATTTACAGACCTGCAATTGGTGAATATTTAGTGACCTTTTGCAGTGGGTTTAAAACTGCTGTTGTGGGAAACGGCCACAAGGATGCAGCATTTCTCCATTCCCAAATCTGGGTACTAGGGCAGCACAGCCGTTCTGGAAGTCGTTTGCCTAGGTTGTAAATTTGAATGGAATGTGCCAGGAAAACCCCCCATAAGTTTATGTCTCATTACTCCTAGTTCGTTGTTTTAATTTTTTCAATTGGGGTAATGGTTAGAATGTTGCTTGTCCAAGGTGTACATCTACATATTCTATATACCTATTTATGTAGAGATCCTCTTCCCGTGTAAATTATTACACAGTGTTCCCTAAACCTTCCTTGCTATATGGTCGGTCTTTTTGATATATGTATATAATATGTATTTGTATACATATGGTAACGCTAATCTTCATTTATCCATTCCCCCCACCTTTCCTTTTAGATAAGCATAGTTTTTTTTTAATAAGTCTGTGATTGACTTTCTCTGTGGAATTATGTTCATTTGTGTCAGTTATTAGATAACGCCTATAAGTGATATCATAGGATATAGGACTTTTGCTTTCCGACTTACCTCATGTTCTGTGATTATCTCCAAGATCATCTATGGTGCCTCAAAGAGCAGTGTTTCATTGTTTTCCATGGCTAGTATTCATTGTGTACATGGACCACTTCTTCTTTATCCTTTCATCTGTTGATGGACATTTTGGTTGCTTCACTGTCTTGTCTATTGTGAATAAGGCTGCAGTGCAACTTTTGCAGCCCGGGTCTTCATTCTGGTCTTCTCAGGTGAGAGGCCCATTGGTGCGCCTGCTGGATTGAATGGTACCTCAATTTTTCGTTTTCAACGCAGCTCCTTTCTGTTCTCATTATTAGCGTTTAACCCTTTTACATCTCACCAGCAGCTAGAGGGTACACAGTTCTCTAAAACCCCTTCAGCATTTATTGTTTGTAGACTTTTTGCCAATGGTCAGTCGACTGGTGTGAGTTGAAAACATTTTGTAGATTAGATTGCATGAGTCTAATACTTCCTGAGGTGGAGCGTTTATCCATTTTCCTTTCTTTAAAAAGAGAGTGAGTAAAACTTACCTCTTCATACTATCTTCTTGAAAATTTTGCCTGTTTTGAATTTTTTTTATCCATTCCCTACCTCAGCACAATTTTGAGGGCAGGTGTCTTTACAGCTCTGAGTCCTTGTGAATGGTAAGTGACCATTAGCAGTGGGTTAAAAGCTGCTCTTGTGGGAATCGGCCACAAGGCGGCAGCATTTCTCCTTTACCAAATCTGGTTACTAGGGCAACAGAGCCTTACTGGAAGTGGTGTTCTAGGTGGTAAATTAGAATGGAATGTGCGAGGAAAAAGCCCTTTAAGTTTATGTCTCATTACCTCTTGTTGGTATTTTGAACTTAATTTTTATTTTTTATCACAGCAAACTTGATTACAATGTTTTGTTTGTTCTAGGTGTGCAAGATGTGGTTCTTTCACACATATGCATATATCTATTCTTCTTCGGATCCTTTTCCCATGTAGGTTATGACACAATGTTGAGTAGTCTTCTCTTGGTATTGCGTAGGTCTTTGGTGATTATATATTTCACATGTGTTTGTATCTCTCTGTTAACCTCAATATGGTAATGTATCCAATCCTCACACCTTTCCATTTGGTGAACCATAAGTTTTTTTAATGAATCTATGATAGTGTTTCTCTGTGGAAATATCTTTGTATCATTTTTTAGGTAACACCTATATGTGATATGATAGGATATGTGTCTTTCGCTTTCTCACTTACTCCAAGTTGACTGATTACTTCTCGACTCATCTATGGTGCTGCAAATGGCATTGTTTCATTTTTTCACTAGCTCCTATTCCATCTGTACAGGTAGCAGTTCTTCTTTGTCCACCCATCTGTCGGTGGACTTTTTGGTTACTTCCATATCTTGGCTATTGTAATACTATGCAATGTAGATTTGCGTGCCTGTGTCCTTTCAGTTCTGTCTTCTTAGTTTATAGGTCCAAGAATAGGTCTGCTGGATCATATGGTAGCTGAATGTTTACCTTTTATAGGCAGCTCTATTCTGTTCTCCTTAGTGGCTTTTTCCAGGTTACATCCCACTTAAAGTGGAGGGTATGTATTTCTTCCCAGCACCTTCAGCATTTATTCTTTGTAGTTTTTGCTGATGGTTATTCTGAGTGGTGTGAGCTGATACCTCTTTGTGGTTGAATTTGCATGTGTCTCATAATGCGTTGAAGTTGAGCGTTAAGACATGTCCATTTTATTTTTCGAGCTGTGATTAGAGCTTATTACTTCAAAGTGTTTTCTTAAAGTATGTGTCACCATTTGAAATATTTTGGCCATTATCTCCCTCAAGACATTTTGAGGGCAGGTTTCATTTACAGCCCTGCAGTACTTGTTCATATGAAGTGACCATTAGCTCAGGCTTTAAACCTGCTTTTGCAGGTAACGGCCAGAGAGCGGCAGCCTTGCTACGTTCTCCATGCTGGTACTAGGGAAACAGACCTACCGGCCAGTGGTATTCTTCGGTTATAAATTAGAGTGCAATGTGCCCGGGTAAACCCACAAATGTTGATGTCTCCTTGCTTTTGTTTGTTTTTAAATTTAATTTATATTTATTATTAGAGTAATATTCCATTGTGTACGTGGACCACTTCTTCTTGGTGCATTCCTCGGTTGATGGACATTTTCATTGCTTCCAAGTGCTGGCTATGGTAAATATTGCTGGCGTACAGGTTTGCCCGCCTGTCACTTTTTCAGTCTCATTTTCTCAGGTGATAGGCCAAGCAGTGGTTGTGATTGATTGACTGGTAGCTCAATATTTCCCTTTTCAAAGCACCTACTTTGTGTTTTCATTAGTGGCTCTTTACATGCCCCCCCCCCTACAACCGAGGGTACGCATTTCTCCACACTCCCTTCACCGTTTATTTTTGGCAGCATTTTTCCTAATGGCCATTCTGACTGCTGTGAGCTGATAGGTTTTTGTAATATGGGTATGCATGTCATTAAAAATTTTTTTAATTCATCATATTCCTACGCCTTTTTCTTTTCTCTTAAAAGAAAAAACCGTGAGTACAATATAGCTCTTGAAACTGTCTTCTTCGAAGGTTGCCCTCTTTTGAATTTTTTGGTCGATTTTTGACCCCAGAAATTTTCTGGAGGGCAGGTGCCATTTACAGAACTGCAAGTGGGTGAAAATTTAGTGACCTTTTGCAGTGGGTTCAAAGCTGCTGTTGTGGGAAACGGCCACAAGGAGGTAGCATTTCTCCATTCCCCAAGCTGGGTCCTAGGGCAGCAGAGCCTTTCTGGAAGTCATTGTCCTAGGTTGTAAATTAGAATGGAATTTGCCAGGAGAAATCCCCTTAAGTTTATGTCTCATTACTTCTTCTTGGTTTTTAAAATTTTTTTTAATCTGGGTAAAGTTTAGAATATTGTTTGTCCTAGGTGTACACAATCTGGTTCATTTGTACATTATGTATGTCTATTAATGTACAGATCCTCTTCCCATGTAAAATATTACAGTGTTCCGTCGACCTCCCTTGCTATATGTTCGGTCTTTTTGATACATGTATATAATATGTATTTGTATATGTATAGTAACACTAATCCTCATTTCTCAATTTCCCCCCTCCTTTCCTTTTAGATGAGCATAGTTTGTTTTGTTTTCTAAGCCTGTGAGTGTCTTTCTCTTTGGAAATATGTTCATCTGTGTCAGTTATTAGGTAATGCCATAAGTGATAATATAGGCTATAGGTCTTTTGCTTTCCGACCTACTTCATGTTTTGTGATTATCTCCAGGCTCATCTATGGTGCCCCAAAGAGTAGTGCTTCAAAGTTTTCCAAGGCTAATATTCCATTGTGTACATGGACCACTTCTTCTTGGTGCATTCCTCTGTTGATGGACATTTTCGTTGCTTCCAAGTGTTGCCTATGGTAAATATTGCTGGAGTGCAGGATTGCCAGCCTGTGATTTTTGATTTTCATTTTCTCAGGTGATAGACCCAGCAGTGGTTATGATTGATTGACTGGTATGGTAGCTCAACGTTTACCTTTTCAAGGCACCTCAATTGTGCTTTCATTTGTGGCTCTTACCACGTCCCCCTTAGAATCGAGGGTACGCATTGCTCCACAATCACGTCAGCATTTATTTTTGGCAGCATTTTTGTTGATGGCCATTCTGACTGGTGTGAGCTGATAGGTTTTTGTAATTTGGGTTTACATGTCTGTAAAAATTCCTACAATTCATCATTTTTCCACGCCTTTTTGTTTTCTGTTAAAAGAAAAAAGAAAAAAAGTGTGAGTATAATATACCTCTTCAAATTTTCTTTTTGGAAGGTTGCACTCTAGAATTTTTGGGTTGATTTTCGACCTCAGTATTTTTTGGAGGGCAGGTGTCATTTACAGACCTGCAATTGGTGAATATTTAGTGACCTTTTGCAGTGGGTTTAAAACTGCTGTTGTGGGAAACGGCCACAAGGATGCAGCATTTCTCCATTCCCAAATCTGGGTACTAGGGCAGCACAGCCGTTCTGGAAGTCGTTTGCCTAGGTTGTAAATTTGAATGGAATGTGCCAGGAAAACCCCCCATAAGTTTATGTCTCATTACTCCTAGTTCGTTGTTTTAATTTTTTCAATTGGGGTAATGGTTAGAATGTTGCTTGTCCAAGGTGTACATCTACATATTCTATATACTATTTATGTAGAGATCCTCTTCCCGTGTAAATTATTACACAGTGTTCCCTAAACCTTCCTTGCTATATGGTCGGTCTTTTTGATATATGTATATAATATGTATTTGTATACATATGGTAACGCTAATCTTCATTTATCCATTCCCCCCACCTTTCCTTTTAGATAAGCATAGTTTTTTTTTAATAAGTCTGTGATTGACTTTCTCTGTGGAATTATGTTCATTTGTGTCAGTTATTAGATAACGCCTATAAGTGATATCATAGGATATAGGACTTTTGCTTTCCGACTTACCTCATGTTCTGTGATTATCTCCAAGATCATCTATGGTGCCTCAAAGAGCAGTGTTTCATTGTTTTCCATGGCTAGTATTCATTGTGTACATGGACCACTTCTTCTTTATCCTTTCATCTGTTGATGGACATTTTGGTTGCTTCACTGTCTTGTCTATTGTGAATAAGGCTGCAGTGCAACTTTTGCAGCCCGGGTCTTCATTCTGGTCTTCTCAGGTGAGAGGCCCATTGGTGCGCCTGCTGGATTGAATGGTACCTCAATTTTTCGTTTTCAACGCAGCTCCTTTCTGTTCTCATTATTAGCGTTTAACCCTTTTACATCTCACCAGCAGCTAGAGGGTACACAGTTCTCTAAAACCCCTTCAGCATTTATTGTTTGTAGACTTTTTGCCAATGGTCAGTCGACTGGTGTGAGTTGAAAACATTTTGTAGATTAGATTGCATGAGTCTAATACTTCCTGAGGTGGAGCGTTTATCCATTTTCCTTTCTTTAAAAAGAGAGTGAGTAAAACTTACCTCTTCATACTATCTTCTTGAAAATTTTGCCTGTTTTGAATTTTTTTTATCCATTCCCTACCTCAGCACAATTTTGAGGGCAGGTGTCTTTACAGCTCTGAGTCCTTGTGAATGGTAAGTGACCATTAGCAGTGGGTTAAAAGCTGCTCTTGTGGGAATCGGCCACAAGGCGGCAGCATTTCTCCTTTACCAAATCTGGTTACTAGGGCAACAGAGCCTTACTGGAAGTGGTGTTCTAGGTGGTAAATTAGAATGGAATGTGCGAGGAAAAAGCCCTTTAAGTTTATGTCTCATTACCTCTTGTTGGTATTTTGAACTTAATTTTTATTTTTTATCACAGCAAACTTGATTACAATGTTTTGTTTGTTCTAGTTGTGCAAGATGTGGTTCTTTCACACATATGCATATATCTATTCTTCTTCGGATCCTTTTCCCATGTAGGTTATGACACAATGTTGAGTAGTCTTCTCTTGGTATTGCGTAGGTCTTTGGTGATTATATATTTCACATGTGTTTGTATCTCTCTGTTAACCTCAATATGGTAATGTATCCAATCCTCACACCTTTCCATTTGGTGACCCATAAGTTTTTTTAATGAATCTATGATAGTGTTTCTCTGTGGAAATATCTTTGTATCATTTTTTAGGTAACACCTATATGTGATATGATAGGATATGTGTCTTTCGCTTTCTCACTTACTCCAAGTTGACTGATTACTTCTCGACTCATCTATGGTGCTGCAAATGGCATTGTTTCATTTTTTCACTAGCTCCTATTCCATCTGTACAGGTAGCAGTTCTTCTTTGTCCACCCATCTGTCGGTGGACTTTTTGGTTACTTCCATATCTTGGCTATTGTAATACTATGCAATGTAGATTTGCGTGCCTGTGTCCTTTCAGTTCTGTCTTCTTAGTTTATAGGTCCAAGAATAGGTCTGCTGGATCATATGGTAGCTGAATGTTTACCTTTTATAGGCAGCTCTATTCTGTTCTCCTTAGTGGCTTTTTCCAGGTTACATCCCACTTAAAGTGGAGGGTATGTATTTCTTCCCAGCACCTTCAGCATTTATTCTTTGTAGTTTTTGCTGATGGTTATTCTGAGTGGTGTGAGCTGATACCTCTTTGTGGTTGAATTTGCATGTGTCTCATAATGCGTTGAAGTTGAGCGTTAAGACATGTCCATTTTATTTTTCGAGCTGTGATTAGAGCTTATTACTTCAAAGTGTTTTCTTAAAGTATGTGTCACCATTTGAAATATTTTGGCCATTATCTCCCTCAAGACATTTTGAGGGCAGGTTTCATTTACAGCCCTGCAGTACTTGTTCATATGAAGTGACCATTAGCTCAGGCTTTAAACCTGCTTTTGCAGGTAACGGCCAGAGAGCGGCAGCCTTGCTACGTTCTCCATGCTGGTACTAGGGAAACAGACCTACCGGCCAGTGGTATTCTTCGGTTATAAATTAGAGTGCAATGTGCCCGGGTAAACCCACAAATGTTGATGTCTCCTTGCTTTTGTTTGTTTTTAAATTTAATTTATATTTATTATTAGAGTAATATTCCATTGTGTACGTGGACCACTTCTTCTTGGTGCATTCCTCGGTTGATGGACATTTTCATTGCTTCCAAGTGCTGGCTATGGTAAATATTGCTGGCGTACAGGTTTGCCCGCCTGTCACTTTTTCATTCTCATTTTCTCAGGTGATAGGCCAAGCAGTGGTTGTGATTGATTGACTGGTAGCTCAATATTTCCCTTTTCAAAGCACCTACATTGTGTTTTCATTAGTGGCTCTTTACATACCCCCCCCCTTACAACCGAGGGTACGCATTTCTCCACACTCCCTTCACCGTTTATTTTTGGCAGCATTTTTCCTAATGGCCATTCTGACTGCTGTGAGCTGATAGGTTTTTGTAATATGGGTATGCATGTCATTAAAAATTTTTTAAATTCATCATATTCCTACGCCTTTTTCTTTTCTCTTAAAAGAAAAAACCGTGAGTACAATATAGCTCTTGAAACTGTCTTCTTCGAAGGTTGCCCTCTTTTGAATTTTTTGGTCGATTTTTGACCCCAGAAATTTTCTGGAGGGCAGGTGCCATTTACACAACTGCAAGTTGGTGAAAATTTAGTGACCTTTTGCAGTGGGTTCAAAGCTGCTGTTGTGGGAAACGGCCACAAGGAGGTAGCATTTCTCCATTCCCCAAGCTGGGTCCTAGGGCAGCAGAGCCTTTCTGGAAGTCATTGTCCTAGGTTGTAAATTAGAATGGAATTTGCCAGGAGAAATCCCCTTAAGTTTATGTCTCATTACTTCTTCTTGGTTTTTAAAATTTTTTTTAATCTGGGTAAAGTTTAGAATATTGTTTGTCCTAGGTGTACACAATCTGGTTCATTTGTACATTATGTATGTCTATTAATGTACAGATCCTCTTCCCATGTAAAATATTACAGTGTTCCGTCGACCTCCCTTGCTATATGTTCGGTCTTTTTGATACATGTATATAATATGTATTTGTATATGTATAGTAACACTAATCCTCATTTCTCAATTTCCCCCCTCCTTTCCTTTTAGATGAGCATAGTTTGTTTTGTTTTCTAAGCCTGTGAGTGTCTTTCTCTTTGGAAATATGTTCATCTGTGTCAGTTATTAGGTAATGCCATAAGTGATAATATAGGCTATAGGTCTTTTGCTTTCCGACCTACTTCATGTTTTGTGATTATCTCCAGGCTCATCTATGGTGCCCCAAAGAGTAGTGCTTCAAAGTTTTCCAAGGCTAATATTCCATTGTGTACATGGACCACTTCTTCTTGGTGCATTCCTCTGTTGATGGACATTTTCGTTGCTTCCAAGTGTTGCCTATGGTAAATATTGCTGGAGTGCAGGATTGCCAGCCTGTGATTTTTGATTTTCATTTTCTCAGGTGATAGACCCAGCAGTGGTTATGATTGATTGACTGGTATGGTAGCTCAACGTTTACCTTTTCAAGGCACCTCAATTGTGCTTTCATTTGTGGCTCTTACCACGTCCCCCTTAGAATCGAGGGTACGCATTGCTCCACAATCACGTCAGCATTTATTTTTGGCAGCATTTTTGTTGATGGCCATTCTGACTGGTGTGAGCTGATAGGTTTTTGTAATTTGGGTTTACATGTCTGTAAAAATTCCTACAATTCATCATTTTTCCACGCCTTTTTGTTTTCTGTTAAAAGAAAAAAGAAAAAAAGTGTGAGTATAATATACCTCTTCAAATTTTCTTTTTGGAAGGTTGCACTCTAGAATTTTTGGGTTGATTTTCGACCTCAGTATTTTTTGGAGGGCAGGTGTCATTTACAGACCTGCAATTGGTGAATATTTAGTGACCTTTTGCAGTGGGTTTAAAACTGCTGTTGTGGGAAACGGCCACAAGGATGCAGCATTTCTCCATTCCCAAATCTGGGTACTAGGGCAGCACAGCCGTTCTGGAAGTCGTTTGCCTAGGTTGTAAATTTGAATGGAATGTGCCAGGAAAACCCCCCATAAGTTTATGTCTCATTACTCCTAGTTCGTTGTTTTAATTTTTTCAATTGGGGTAATGGTTAGAATGTTGCTTGTCCAAGGTGTACATCTACATATTCTATATACCTATTTATGTAGAGATCCTCTTCCCGTGTAAATTATTACACAGTGTTCCCTAAACCTTCCTTGCTATATGGTCGGTCTTTTTGATATATGTATATAATATGTATTTGTATACATATGGTAACGCTAATCTTCATTTATCCATTCCCCCCACCTTTCCTTTTAGATAAGCACAGTTTTTTTTTAATAAGTCTGTGATTGACTTTCTCTGTGGAATTATGTTCATTTGTGTCAGTTATTAGATAACGCCTATAAGTGATATCATAGGATATAGGACTTTTGCTTTCCGACTTACCTCATGTTCTGTGATTATCTCCAAGATCATCTATGGTGCCTCAAAGAGCAGTGTTTCATTGTTTTCCATGGCTAGTATTCATTGTGTACATGGACCACTTCTTCTTTATCCTTTCATCTGTTGATGGACATTTTGGTTGCTTCACTGTCTTGTCTATTGTGAATAAGGCTGCAGTGCAACTTTTGCAGCCCGGGTCTTCATTCTGGTCTTCTCAGGTGAGAGGCCCATTGGTGCGCCTGCTGGATTGAATGGTACCTCAATTTTTCGTTTTCAACGCAGCTCCTTTCTGTTCTCATTATTAGCGTTTAACCCTTTTACATCTCACCAGCAGCTAGAGGGTACACAGTTCTCTAAAACCCCTTCAGCATTTATTGTTTGTAGACTTTTTGCCAATGGTCAGTCGACTGGTGTGAGTTGAAAACATTTTGTAGATTAGATTGCATGAGTCTAATACTTCCTGAGGTGGAGCGTTTATCCATTTTCCTTTCTTTAAAAAGAGAGTGAGTAAAACTTACCTCTTCATACTATCTTCTTGAAAATTTTGCCTGTTTTGAATTTTTTTTATCCATTCCCTACCTCAGCACAATTTTGAGGGCAGGTGTCTTTACAGCTCTGAGTCCTTGTGAATGGTAAGTGACCATTAGCAGTGGGTTAAAAGCTGCTCTTGTGGGAATCGGCCACAAGGCGGCAGCATTTCTCCTTTACCAAATCTGGTTACTAGGGCAACAGAGCCTTACTGGAAGTGGTGTTCTAGGTGGTAAATTAGAATGGAATGTGCGAGGAAAAAGCCCTTTAAGTTTATGTCTCATTACCTCTTGTTGGTATTTTGAACTTAATTTTTATTTTTTATCACAGCAAACTTGATTACAATGTTTTGTTTGTTCTAGTTGTGCAAGATGTGGTTCTTTCACACATATGCATATATCTATTCTTCTTCGGATCCTTTTCCCATGTAGGTTATGACACAATGTTGAGTAGTCTTCTCTTGGTATTGCGTAGGTCTTTGGTGATTATATATTTCACATGTGTTTGTATCTCTCTGTTAACCTCAATATGGTAATGTATCCAATCCTCACACCTTTCCATTTGGTGAACCATAAGTTTTTTTAATGAATCTATGATAGTGTTTCTCTGTGGAAATATCTTTGTATCATTTTTTAGGTAACACCTATATGTGATATGATAGGATATGTGTCTTTCGCTTTCTCACTTACTCCAAGTTGACTGATTACTTCTCGACTCATCTATGGTGCTGCAAATGGCATTGTTTCATTTTTTCACTAGCTCCTATTCCATCTGTACAGGTAGCAGTTCTTCTTTGTCCACCCATCTGTCGGTGGACTTTTTGGTTACTTCCATATCTTGGCTATTGTAATACTATGCAATGTAGATTTGCGTGCCTGTG